>NC_056550.1:3650714-3966071 GCF_910596095.1 Thunnus maccoyii | reverse complement strand
TTAAAAATAAACCACAGACAGAGTGAGGATCGACAATATGCTGATTTATTAAATAGAATAAGAATAGGCAAACACACAGACATGGATATAACACTTTTGAAAAGCCAAATACTTACCAGAAACAGTCCTGGTTTGCCAGGAAATGCTCTCTTGATTACACAAACATGAGTAGTCAGTACAGTCAATACTGCTAAATTAAACCAACTTCCAGGTGAACTGATAGAACATACTACAGTAACTAGTAGAACAAGAGCAAAGTTTATTCCCAAACAAGATGCTGCAGGAATGGTAAAGAACATACCGTTATAATTTTGCTTACCACTCAAAATCTGTGCTAAAGTCATGCAAACATACAATATGGATGTGGTAGATAATCTAACTAATGGCACTTTAGGAGAAGTTGCTGGATTCCAAAAAGATTCACACAACAAAGTAAAATATGTTTGGTAAAAATCAATAATGAAGACTCCAGCAAAGATAGAGGAAAAAGTCTGAACTTTGACAGAGAGTATCCTGGAATGAATGCCACTGCAATTGGTTTACTAGAATTTGAATTTAAATTAAGAGAAGGAAGCACCTCGACTGCCACAGCAATACATTTTCTACTATCACTTGCATGGGATACAACTGCTCACAAAATTCAAGGTCAGACCGTTAAAAAGCCAGATCAACTGATCCTTGACTGAGACTGTTGGCTTCAGCCTCGAATGATATATGTAATGCTCTCACAAACACAATGCTTGTCACAACTCTTCATACTAGAGACTCTTCCTCCAAACACAATGAAGTCATGGCCAGATGCAGATTCCTTCAACATCCAATCACTAGCAGCCCACACTGACCATTTCCAAATAACCTCCAGTACCTAAAATGTCCTGATTGTAACCAATGTGTATAGATTCACAGATGCTAATATACATTTCTTAAACACCTTGACCAACTTCATCCAAGACTATTCAAAAGCCCATATTGTAATGGAAGAAATGAACTTCTGCCAAAGAAACAACCCAAATCATTTAGTCAAAAAACTATTTGAAAACCATCAATTCCATCCAACAATAGTCCCTCCTACTACTACTATGACCTCTATTACTGAGTGTCATTCGCTTCATTGTGAATTCTCTTTCAAATCTCACTTTAACAGTCCAGCGTAGAGCAGAGTAGGAGAGAAAATAGCTTTCCATGTGGCAAGAGGCATGAGGGAGAGTGCACAGTTAAAGCACCCCAAATAACAATCACTGACAAAACACTCAATATAGAGTGAGTCTTAGAAAAACGAGACATCTACAGATAGAAAGAGATGAAAGAGCAGGGGGAGTTAACACATAATTAGTTATAATTAAAATTTAAATAAGCTCTCTTTCAAATCAAACATCTTAAGATATGAGAGAAAAGTTCTTGCAACTGCATTTACTATGTAACTTTTTTTACTCAAACGTAGCATGTGATATGTTACTTCATTACACTTTAACAACAAATATTACTGTGACCACTACAGAAAATTGCAGATGAACATTTAATATCCAGGAATTCATATTATAGACACTTGACTATCCCTGTAACAAATTGGCCACAATTTCACACATTGACCATACATGGCTCATCCATATACTCAGTTCTGACATAGTCTTGTTATTGATTTTATTTATATCTGAAACAAAAAAAGACACTGATGTTTTGCACTGATACCAGAAACAAATCTTATCCTGTTAAGAGATGCGCGCAGGCTGGAGACCATCCCAGCATGTCACAGTGGATGAGGGTCTCCCTGGTCAAGTCGCCAGTCTATCAGACTGTACAGTCAAACACATTCGTCAGGTTTCCATCCAAATGTAGCATAAATTTTAACTGGAATTTCAGTAAATCAATAACTTGCATTCTGTCTCCAGCACTGTCTTAGCTTATAGGAGTCATATACAGTACAGTGCAGGACTTATAAACATATAGTCTTTTCTGAGGTCAGCTGAGCTGCAACATCAGCACCACTGCTGGGACGAGTGATGATATTCCAGGGTCTCGACCTTCCTTCGGTCATCATGGAGGATTTACAGCCATCTGCTGCGGGGGCTTCTGTCTTACCCTGCATCTCTGTGTGTTTGTTTGTGTGTGTGTGTGTGTGTGTGAGACAACAGGGTCATTTCTCTCGTCTACTCACTAACCCCCTTGCTGTCCCTTCTCTCTGTATTCTTGTCACTCTTCCATCTCTCCTACAGCATATGTTTTCTTTCTTTGTCTGTCTCCCCTACTTTAACTCAAGCTGTGATCATTCTCAACACTGAGGTCATAGTTAAACATACTTAACACAAAGGTCATATTTAAAGAGCCGGTGAGACAGGGAGACTATAAATGATCTCAGTGTTTGAAATATCACCGGTTTATGGCGCCTTATAGCTTGTCAGGATTTATGATCCAACAAATGTCAACACAGGAATAGAAGGCGATAAAAACAAAACAAAAAAATGACCTCATGATGTAACACTACACGACACAAAATGATCAAACTTAATACAGCCACGCTCTAATACAGCAGAAATGACAATTAGAGAAGGAAAATATACACGGGAATGCTTAAACACAAATGACATAACAATGAACATGAAAGAGGAGAGAATAGAAGGATGACATGTATGTACTTGTCAGTGAAATGAAAATTAGAGCATCTTTGGCTTGAGTTGTGATGTATTTAAATCAAATCCTATAGATGTGATTGGTCACTTAATGTGGGCATAGCTTTGTGAACACAGCACAGTGCAGAGCTGTGGAGAGACACGGAGCTGCAGAGTGCCAGAGGGGGCACCAAACAGCACCTCGGGAAATTCAAATTTCCTGGATCAACATCATAAGCAAAATATTAAAACAAAAACAACACCTCTTTCCTACCAACAACAAGCTACAACCTAATTTTCAACCAAACAAGACGTCCTGCAAGCTGGACTAATAACATTGTTCTCTATGTACAGATGACCGTCTAAAAAGTGCAACGCTGAAAAGAGATACTACAAAAACACTCAAGTTTTGTGACTTTCCTTCTGTGATGTGTGACTAACTACTTTTTTTTTACTGTTATATAGTTAGTTATATAGTGTAATATATACTGTTATTGCTGTACTTACAATGTAACTAATGGGGGACAAAATCCACAGTCCTGCAAAAATGTATTTAAAAGTTTATCTGAAGCTAACATGAATCTTCAACTGTCCAAATGCGTGAAATCAAGTAGATATCTTGACAGGGAAACACTGTCCGAGGAAACACAAAGAGGGAATTTATGCTTAAAAGACTGTAAGGGCCCTATTTTAACGATCTAAAGCGCATGGTCTGAAGTGCATGGCGCAAGTGTATTTAGGGTGTGTCCAAATCCACTTTTGCTATTTTAACTGTGGAAAAATGGTCGATGCTCCAGGCACATGGTTCAAAGGGGTTGTCCATAGTCTCCTAATTAATCATGGGTGTGTTTTCGGAGTAATATGCAATAAACCAATCAGAGTGTCCTCTCCCATTCCCTTTAAGAGCCAGGTGCGCTTGCACCTTGGTGGATTGCTATTACGACAGTGCATTTGCCAAATAATGAGAAGGGACATTTCTCTGAAGAGGAAACGGATCTGCTCGTGTTGAAAGTGAAAGCGCACGATCCATATTGAGCACACTGGCCCCTGCTGCTCCTGAACCCTCCCCTGGCCCCAGACCACCAGTTTAAGATCCTGTTCATTCATTTGTTGCAAATGTATTTTTGTTCGGTTTTTTAAAAGCTTTATTTTTTATTTACAGCTTTGGTTTCTTTAAAATCGTTTTGCTCAGTCATGGAGTAATAGGTCAAATCAGCAGGGTTTTAATTGCTGAAAGTATGAAAAGCTGATCACTGTACTCTCAGAAATGTTAAAGAATATTTGTTAAATATTGTTAAAAAATTAAATCATTAATTTTAATCGTGTAAAGAATCATCAACACAGTTATCAGGACTTGATCAGATCTCCAAGGTTCTGATCCTGCTGCTGGCAGCAGCTAGAAGCTGTGCAGATTTATTTCCTTCGTTAGTTGAATCATTGTTTTCACCTCATTTATTTCCTCATGTCATCATGTATTGATGCAGCAGGAAAGTCGATCTGTGCCTGATCCGTTGTTGTCCGTCTGTTTAAATATCTGCGTGTATTGTCACGATTTGGTCAAATAATGTATTTTTCAAAATATGCTGATATACACAATATTCTTTCACATTGTAATCCTTTTATTTGTAATCTTTTGCATGTTTGTGCACTGCTGCACGTCCTGTGTGTGAAACAGGCAGAGTGCACCCGCCTGTGTAGGCGCACATCACTGTCCTGATAATGTGCCTGTAAAATAACAGTGAAACACTGTGCCATTGACTTCAGACCAGGTTTTTGTTGGTAAATAGTGGTTGGTTGGTCAAGATAGCAATGCGCCAACAATGCACCTGACCACACCTCATTTTAAGACCAACACGCCCATGGGCGCTATGATGGGTGCAAGTGCATTTGCTATTTAAACAACGTGGGCGCTGGACGGGAAAATGACAACTGCAGTCTTAAAGTAACAAAGACACTTGCATCATGCTTGGCGCCGCTTTGCACTGGATGTAAGATAGGGCCCTCAATGTGGCAGATATCCACTTGATGTGACTAAGTCAGACTGATGAGATCAGAACAAGTTTTAAATGCATTTTTGCACAAATGACTGTGTGGAAACACTGTGGATTTTGGCCTCCATCACTTACATTGAAAGCACATTTGAAGGAGATCTTTTAATGGCCAGTATGATTACAGAGAGGAAAACCTCTTTCAGTAAGCCTCTTTCATATGGACATCTGACTGTTTTTATAAGACAGACTTGAAAAATTGTGAACCTGTCATTTAACAAAGCGACACTGGATTAGAACTTGGAAGATGTATTTCTCATTTCACTGAGTAAAAGGAAGAAATGGAAAAAAGAATAAAGGATAGAGAGAGGGGAGAGAAAATTAAGTAGGCAAAAAAGAAGGGATAGAAGAGTTATATTTACACGTTCCATAAATGCACGTCACTGATTAATACAGTTTAAAATCATACACAGATTACCATTTCCAGAGGTCTTTCCTTTGTGTGAAAAAGGCGACTCAGAGGAAGGTAATTTACTTAATAGCTACGCTCTTATCACACTCATCTTCACTTTTTTGCCAAAGATATTGAATGTTCAGATAGGTGCAGACCCAATTTTACTAATTCTGAGGATATCTTAAGTTATGGTGAGAGTGTGAAGATGGTTATGGGTTAGAGGTCTTGTGTTTTTGTTATGTGTACACAATCTGTAAATTGGCACCTAGGTCTCTGAGGCCATAAGCATGACAGAACCTCCCTTTTACCAACTGACACAGACTCACCACCAGTCTTGATGAACCGAAATAAGTGATTCTGTCAGTCAACCTCTTTTTAACTTTTAGTGGAGTGACAGTATTTAAAGCAAATGATAATGCATTGTTGAAATTTTCTACCATGTCATTTAAAGAGCAGTCATCACTGTGTGGCTCAAATGATCTCATAATATTAGAAAACATTGTTTCAGCCTTGTCATCTAGGAATCTTTTTTGAACCAAGAATTCCCTTTTAGTCTTTGTTAAGGTTAGGTTGGCATCAAAAAAAAAACACGGTGATTGTCAGGAATAGCTCATTCAAATACTGAAACTTAACCTTTTTGTTATTAATAAATCTAGAGTGTTACCATGCTGATGAGTGGCATCATTTACATGTTGGGTGAGTTCAAAGCTATCCAGTACATGTACAAGCTCCACAGCTTTTGAGTCATTCTTTTTATTAATATGAATGTTCAAGTCTCCATTCATATTCTAGTGACACCAAGTGAGATCAGCTCGGAGAATGCCTGTGGGAGTAGTGATGAATATCCTGGTGGTCGATATAATGTAATGATGAGTGCTGATAATTCTGCTTTGAGTTCCAGCGGAAGATATTCAAACGATGTAAATTCACCCAAGTCAATGTCATTATACACAGCCTGTGCAGAGAAAATGGCTGCAATCCCTCCCTCCTTTCCTGTTTAGTCTGACTGACTAATAGAAATTATAGTTTGAAGGACAAGCCTCTATAAGTGTTGCTACACCAGTAGTGCTGTTTAACCAGGTCTCAACTAAAAACATACAATGCAAATTCTTTTCAGCCATCAGATCATTAACCAAGAAGGATTTGTTAGCCGATGATTTGACATTTATAAGAGCTCATTTCAGCTGTAGGGATTCTGTGACAGGAGAGGAGACTTGTTGTGGTTGAACACTGACAAATTTAAGATTATTGAGACAGGTACCAGATGGTCCGCGATTGCTACGATGTGTTTGACGATGCTACCAGCTGTTTAAGATCACCGCTATGTTTAATGAAGTGGCATGGGGTCTGTCTCATCTCCGGTGAACACCTGAGTGGTGATGAGTGTGGTTCTTGCTGTTCATTTATATGACTGAGAGTTTTAACTAACTCCTTGATTGATGAGTGTGGTGGAGGGGTGGGAGAGAGGGGTCATTGGGTCTCTGATTGGGACTGAGCATTCAGAGACACCCTCTAAATGTCTTGGATGATGTGCAGCAGAGGGTCAGGTGAGGGGAGAAAGATACAGGCTGTTTGCCTGTGTGTGCTGTCCTGGGTGTACTGTAAGAGGGGGAGTGAGGAAGGGGGGGAGAGATACAGGCTGTCTGTCTGTGTGCACTGTCCTTCACGCTCGTCCACACATTCTTGTTTCGGTTTAGCATCCCAAGGGCATGACGTAGATAGGCATTAAGGAGTCTGGATGCAATGATGTTTGGATGAACCACATCAGGTTTAAAGCAGTCTTTACAATTCCAAAAGATATTGAAATTGTCAATAAACTTTATCCCATGTGTAAGGCATGCCGATGTCAGCCGTGTATTCAGGCCAAGGAATCTGCTAAAAGATTCAATTCCTCTCTGGAAAGTTGGGATTGGTCCAGAAATGTAGGTTTAAGTTGTATGCTTGTCTTTGTCGTATGTTAGCAGGGTGTCTGGGGTCGGGTCAATGGGAAAAAAAGTCATTTGTGCAACGTATCTATTTGTACTTTCCCACACTGACATTAATAAAAAAAAAAACTTGGAAAGAAAGAAAAGTTGGGATTGGTCCCAAAATGTGTGAATGTTGAAGTTGACAGTCGCAGTTTTTCCAGCAGCAGGGAAAAGTCTTTCTTCAGGATCTCAGAGCCACTTTTCCTTCGCAGAATGTCAAAGGATACAGTGTTGATAATGATGTTCATATCACTTGGATGTGTAGAGAGGATAGTTGGCAATATCTCTGTTAGCTCTCTGTGATGTGTTATCTATGGTAGATATTCAGTCTTTGCCATTTTTACATGCCTGGTTATAGAGTCCACCATCAGAATAGAGTCTGGCTCAGGTGCAAAGTTAGAAGTGTTTCGTCTAGCCCTCAACCTAGCAGTGGTTTTTGGGCTATTTCTTAGGTTTTGGATAGCCTTAATGCTTGTGTTGTGTTTAGCTTCCCTGTGTTCAACGTGGTTAGGTATGTTTCTCCTGGCTCTCAGCCCAGTATTGTTTTTGGGGCTATTTCTTGGGTTTTGGTTAGCTGTAATGCTAGTAGTGTGATCCTTGGGTTCAACATATTACGCAATGAGAGTTCAGGTGGTGGAGTGAGTGTTAGTGCTCTCTTATTTGATTTCTTGCTGGATTTGCCTGTGAAGTGTGACAACTCCTGGCTGGAGTTGATGCTTTTGGTCAAGTGCCGGTGTGGTGCCAGTACGAAGCGCCATTAGGGAAGGCTGGTTTGGGAGCCTCCGCAGCTAATACAGTGATGTAAAGACATATCCAGGGCAGTGTGTCAGCCAAGTCCACGATGGAAGGCTCCATATTTGAGGCAATCCCGTGTATAATAGTCTGCATTTGTCCGTTAGCATTTGGTAGCTCTGTACCTTGAGCAGTAGCTGCTACAGAGTCAATGAATTGCTCACTCTCACGTATTTGATGCAGCGTTTCAATCTTCTTTTCAAGCTGTGTTATCCTCTCAATCAGTCGTTCACTCTCATGCAGCTCACCAATTTTGCTAGGTTTGGAGCCATAGCTTTTACATAGTCTTTGGCCGGAGAAGCTCTGTATGTTAGGCTAGGCTAGGCTAGCAGCTGAGTCTGTGGTAGGGCTCTGAAACTTTTCCATGTCCCAAAAGAAAACCTCTTCCATTCCACAATCCCCCTATAGACGTTTTCTTTAGCACCAGTTCAACCATTAACAGCTCACTTTGTAAGAATATTTAGGAAATTAGAAAATGTGAAACGAAAGCGCAAAGCATATAGCAAGTAGAGAGCTGAGGAAAACACATCTGCACTGCAGCGCAACCTGAAACTTTTTTTTCAGTGAATAAGTTGATTAATTTCTTGCAATTTTCTTAAAAGGAGTTAGCCTATACTCCAAGAAATGTTTTGGGAGAAAGAAATAGTACTTTTACTCTGTCATATTCACATACACAATAGTGCTTCTTTTATTTATCTATTATTTGAAACTCATATTGTATTCAGTGCACATTTCCTTCTCAAACTTCAAAGAGGGTGGTTGCCTGCTGAGTCCCAGCTCTGCTGCAGCTCTGTTATCAGGTAGGTACACCTCCTTATAATGCCTCAGTTTCAGGAATGGAATAATGCTTGATACGAAGGCTCCAGCACAGCATCCCTGGCCTCACTCTATTCAATTTTCCTCTGTGTGAGTTTGGCTTTCAAACTGCGCTAACACCTCATGCTATTAGAGCATATAGTTCAGACTGTGGGAACACTAGTCCGAGGTCAGTTCGTCAAAGAGCTGAGCATCAAGCGGGAAGAGACAAGTTCTCTGTGTGCTGTTTGTTACAGAGAGTCGATGTGCACGGACTCATACTACATGTGCAGCATGCTGTATGTGTTACGCTACTCCCATTCTCTCTCGTAGCGTAAATATCTGACTGACTGTGTCACGAAAATGCTTTTATTTTATGTGGACAACCACAGAAAGTCAGGTAAAGGTGAAGAGGTAAACACGCATATGTATTTAATATAAAATTGATGAGGAAGGATCGCATCATTATCTCCTAATTAGCCTAAATGAGTCATTTGGTATTAGATATTAGACACTGACTGAAGACCTGGATGTAGTGGCCTCATGTGTGATTAGCTGTCAAACATTTATGACTTTTTTTGGTTTACATGACTAAAAGTATGAGGAGACTAACATTTTGATATTTATATTCTATCTTTATATGTATATGTTTATATTGTAGTTTTTTTTTACATGCTCAAGGTTACTCACTAAAGTAGATTTTTTCTTTTTTTTTCTTTCTCAAGTTATTTTTTAAGGACTACTTTTACTTCTCCCTTCATTTTAATGATTTTTAATAATTTTAATTTTAATAATTTTTATAAATTAGCACTACTTTTACTTAAATACACCTTTCAGTCATTCTTCCTCCCTCTGTATGTGAACATGTATAAATGCCTGAACTGGTTTATCAATCAGTACATAAACTATTTTCTGGTCTAACCCTGAATGATTTATAATTGTTTCCTGCAGTGGTTTTGGCTCAACACGATCTATCATACCATGTATTGCAAAAATGATGCATTATGATGGAGCGCATGAAGATTCATATTTTATACTTGTGCCTTTCAGCAAGGTACAGGATTGTATTAATGTGTTAACTGATGGTTTTTACATAATGTATGTGGGTGATGTGATTACATAATCTCATGTAATTTTAGGGAAGACAATAGTGTGATACATCAGAAAATGATTATGATATGCATATTAACCATACAGTTAACTATTTGAATTCTAATATATAACTGCAGTGAGAACCAGGCCTTTATTTGAAGCAGTTTCATATTTATGTTTGTATGTTTTATTTGAATAAGAAGCCTCCCTGTTTTCTCAACTGCTGCTGCTTTCATTTGCTGTTAATGCAAACTCAACACTTCCTCCATGTTTACCTGGTGTCTTGACCAATTCAGCTCAAAGTACATTTCCACAGTGCTAATTCCATCAGTACAACATAGTCACGTCGTACTCACCACTCAGCTGCTCTCAGTTTCTCTTTTTAACACAAATACTGTTTTTTATCCACTAACTACTTTCAGAAACAGCAATTTTTGATTGCTGATGGGCTTTTAATTGGAAACAACTGCAGGGAGTGTTGACTTTCTTGGTGGGTGACTTAACATTGCTAGTTAAACAGCACTAGTGGGAAGAAATAGTGAATAAAAACAGTATTTCTGTTTACTTTTAGTGTACAGCCATGCCAGCTTTAGACGTCTTTCTTTCTCTTACGCACAGTTATTGAAGATGCATAATAATATCAGTGCAGTGATAAACATATATGACGCATTAACAAGCATGTCTTTAAATTGAACTTAGTCTGTACACAGACATACAGTTTGTTGTTTGTGCAGCAGCTGTTTTCTCCAGGTATGTGTCTCACACTGTTCAGACTAGAGGAAGAAGCAGCTTCAGTGAGCAGAAATGTGCTGTGATGTAACAGAGGTTGGTGGGCTGCAGAGGAGCACAGCGCAGAGATAGAGGAGCATCAAAACAAAGCAGCAACATTGCTTCAAGTGGACTTTAGTGCTGAAAGGGAGATGTAACAGAGCTGCAGCGCAACCGACCGAAGAGCAGCAGCAGCAGCAGCAGCTTCAGTCCTCCTTCAGTGTGTTCGCAGGATGTGTTCAGACACAGTGCTGCGTGTAGGTCAACCATGCTTTGGCAGTGCTCAGAGTCCAATATAAAATCACTGAAGCTGTGCAGGTAAATTTTTAAAAAAAATGGACTTGAAGTGTAAAAATACTCAGCCTGTAAAAACTGTTGCATACTGTTGTCTGTAGCTCTTAAGGGAAAGTTTGGAAAGAAAAAAAAAACCCTGATGACGTCTGCACAGGTCTGATGAAAGACACTGTTGAGTTGCATTACGGGAAATGTTGGATCCAGAGATTTTGGAGCTTGACCTGTAGGAATTCAGAAGATCTCTCACTTTTGAATATTCTCTCATATTCTTTCTCTCTCTTGTGAGTATTAGTTCTGTCAGATGAATGACTGAAAAATGAAAGGTCTCCTGTGTAGACAGGCCTTGAGTGGTAAAGATATAATAATTGAAGGTGACCTTGATGAGCATACATGTATCAACATTTTAATCAACCCGGAGATGATCACATCTGGATTATTGCAGCTGAACAACAAAACCTTTCTGTTAAGATTGTTTAGTTAAAACTGATTTTAGTGACTAAAAATGAAGCTAAAAGAAAGGCGGGCAAAAAGAGGATTTTGAAAATTACATCCTTGCTTTTCTTTCTTTACTTTGTTCTTAAATTCTGTGTACAGTGGCAGCTGGATAAGCCGCCACCACAACACCGTATGCAGCAGCAGTGCAGCATCAAACCTGCAGCAGCCTCAACACTTGGACTTTGGGTCTCTTTGAGTTGTACTTCAGTGTCAGAGTGTGATTCAAATTCTGCTCTCCTGTGAATGCCCCTGATGGCCGGCTGGCTCGATGTTCCCTCAGCATCTAAAATTAGCAGTGGGACACTTTCTTTGAGATGGCCCTTCAAGGTCCATCTCAAAGAGAAGTGATGAGACACTGTTCCATAACTCTTCCTTCAGCTTCCCGTTCCCACTGCCTGGAATGAGTCCCCCAAGAGTCTGATATCGTACAATTACAACTCTTTTTCTGGCCTCAATGACTCTGTTCTCTGTTATAATGTCTGTTCTGGTGTCTGTGTTATTGATGATCTTATTTTGTTGAGCTACTTGTTCTCACAAGTCTTTAATGTCTGGCCCCTCAGCTGTGCTACTCCCTCAGTCACCACCCTCTTCTTAAATTTAAAAAAGTCATTTCCTAAAACAGTTGGTCACTGTAGTTTTTAGCAAAAATTATTAAAACATGAATTTCATGGGGACTACTTTCAGCAGTGGATAAACACACATTGAGTGCTCTAATGAGCGCTGGCGTTTCTGGCAGCGGGATGGTGTGTATGGGATTGAATCAAAATAAACTAGATTTTGTGTGTGTTCATGTTAATGAAGGAACATGTCACCCAGTGCAACAATGTGGCTCATTGATGTGTTTTTTGGAGCTCTATGGCACAGAGAAATAAGATCTATCACGCTTTGATACACACACAATACTTGTTAGTAGATTAATTCATTGTTGGTTTGATCTTTTGTTGTGGGATTTGTTCATAATTAGAACAAGAATAAGAGTCTACAGCCACGCTAGCAGCTCTGAGTGATTCTTTGAAGTAAATGCTAAAATCAGCATGCTAACATGCTTACAATGATCATGCTAAAATGCTAATATTAAGCAGTTTTTGTTTTACCATGAGTTTAGCGTATTAGCATGCAAACATTCGCTAATTGGCACTACCCACAGAGTACAGCTGAGACAGATAGTATTTAGTTATTAACCAAAGTATTAGACAAATTAAAATGTTGACCTGATGGTGGCGCTGTAGGGGAAAAGCCAGATGATCGCCAAAGTTCCAAGAGGTCCCTAGAATTCATTTTCTGGGCACGCTGCATGTCAACACCAAATTCTGTGACAGTCCATTGAGTAGCTGTTGAGACATTTTACTCAAAATCACAAATGTCAACCTCATTGTAGTACAAGAGGAAAAGTCAGAAGATTACTAGAATCACTCGGACATATCACCTGGGAATCATGTATGTGTATTGTGCCAATCAAATCCAGTAGATATTGAGATATTTCAGTCTGGACCAACCGACCAGACTATGGGTAGCATATCACCAGACTTAACCTTTTCTCATATTCATCAAATTGTCCGCTTAAATCAAGTTTAAATAAATAAATTGCACTTTAAGTTATTTAAATAAATAAAGGTCACAAGGTCAATCCTCATAACAACTTGCTCATTTACTGTAAGGCACTCCAGATTACACACATTACCCACACTAAAATGTATCTGTAAATGTGATGCTGCACCCTAATAACACCGCTCCTCTCTCTCTCTAAATCTAGTTGTCAACACTTTGTACCTAGCGAGTCCCTCATCTCAGCTCTGCTACATTAGAGGGCAATGAATTCATTGGAATTTTTAACTACGGCAAACACGTCGTCTCAGCGAGCATGTGCCCATCCATTACACCGGCCTGCGGCGGCCCGGCTAAATAAGAACGAATAGCAGCGATGCCATAATCACCGCTAGCATTAGCTTTAATGTCGTTACCACTGTGAGTAATTGCAAGAAATGTAGCGAGCGGCCATCAGGCGTGGAGAATGTGGATGTGTAATGATATCAGGAGATTATTGAGATTGAGTATCATCACCCGAACTTCATTCGCTCTCCCTTTCTCTCTTCTGCTGGTGCTCCGTCTTTCTTATCTCATGCCCTCGCTGTCTTTTTTCTTTTTTCCTCTCTCACTCTCTCCCTCCTTTGGTCCCATCTAAAATTGCTCATATCTCCTCTACTGCGTGGGAGGAATGTGGTTTCTTCCTCCTCCTCCTCCTCCTCCTCCTCCTCCATCCGATCTCAACACTTCTCTCCGTTTCTTTCTCTTGTTTTCCTCCTTCCCTTCTCTCCTGTGGCCCTGTGAGTGTCTGCAAGGGTATGTGTGTGCGTGTGTGTGCGTGTGTGTGTGTGAAAGAGACAGAGAGAGAGAGAGAGAGTGAGAGAGAGAGAAAGTGAGAGGCACTGACAGAGATATTCAGAAGAAAGAATGAGAAAGAGATAGACAGAAATAGGGAAACTACATCACAAAGACAAAGAGAGAAAAATATATGGATAAGAGTAGTGTGTGTTTGTGTGTGTGTGTGTGTGTCTGCAAGTGTGTATGAGAGAGAGAGAGAGGGAGCGAGAGAGCAAGGCAGAGGCTCCTCTGATCACTAACTTGGTGTCCTACTTACTCACTCTGCAGCACACCCAAATAACATCCCTGAGTTGTGATATTATATACCCAAAACACACATACACAGAAATAACTGCTTACATACTCACACACACACACACACACACACACACACACACACAGTGATATTACATCCTGTGCAGACGCATGCCCACATCTTCACAATACAACACACACAACAATAACACCAAGAGGTGTGACACTGATATAAGTAGCTTTCTCTTCCATGAACACACCGGAGGTGATACAATCTGTTTTCCCTTGTCTTTTTTCTTCTTCTTTCCCTTCTCTATTTCTCTCAAGTGGGCTCTACGCCATCTCCCAGCATCCTCTCTTGACAGGGAGAGAAGGAGCGACAGAGAGGAGCGCAGACAGAGCTAGACACTTTCAAAATTCAACTTTTATTTCTTCCATCTTAGAACACAGAGCAACACAGAGCACCGGGAAAATGTCAGCTCAACAGAAAGTCAGTGTCAACCCAAATTAGGTTTCAATTACAACTCATATGGTCTTTTCACAATATGACACACGGTTGAAATTTGTATCAAAACAGCTTCTGTGAAGTGTTTTGGGCTGATGTCTACTGGTGTCAGGTGGGTGGGTGGGACTGTCTGGCTCAGTATTTGCCTGGTTGAAATCCTATTTAAGGGGCTGACAGTGTCTCTTGCAGAGGAGGGACAAATTTATTGTTTTGCAAGTACCGAGTCTTGGCTATGCAGTTCTGTGTCGAGTCCAAGTCCTAAATTTTCAATTCTAATCAAAGTCATTATGAGCCTTCACCAAATGTAATGCCCAGAGATAAAACCTGAAACTAATGATGAACAGCAGAAGAAACGAAATGCTGATTGAATAAGTGTCCGACACACTGGAACAATATCTGTAGCCAACTTGCCTACCACTTGTTCTTATTGAGCTATACCTGCTCTAGGGTCTTGATTCAGAACCTTTAAGTTAATGAAAACATTTGCATACTCACAGATTCTTGATTTTTCAATGAGGGAGAAGGAGTAGATGTAATGTGGTCTTTTGTGGAAAACCCACAAAGCATCAGTGAGAGTTTTCACCATATAAACATATCAAGCTACTGCTGCAACACAAGGTAAGCTAGCTGAGTAGTTGTTAGCTAGCAAAAAGCTTTTTTAATCTGATATCCATGGTGTATGTGTCAGGGTGTATGACCTCCTCTTAGTGTTCCCTTTGAGAAATTTATAGCAGGCTGTGTGAACAATTAGAAACAAAACTGCTGCTTACAATAGCCAGCAATAGTCATCCCTTTTGTTCATATACTTATAATGTACACAACCAGTCTGGTACTAGTACTTACTGGTACCGTAAGTGAAAATCCACTTCTGTGCAAAAATGTATTTAAATGTTTATCTGAAGCTAATATGAAGCTTCAGTCATTCAAATGAGTCAAATCAAGTAGATATCTCTCAATGTTTCAGTCTTTTTAGTGCCAAAGTTCCTCTTTTTGTTACTATACTTCCACCACAGCTCAACAGGGAAACACTGTCCGAGGAAACACAAAGATGCTAAAAAGACTGTAAATATGGCAGATATCCACTTATTATGACAAACTGAGACTGCTGAAGCCTCATATAAGCTTGTTGTCTTGTTTTAAGACACACTTGAAAAACTGTGAACCTATCTTTTAAGAGGCAAAACAGGAAAATAGAACAAAAAAAATGGGTGGCCCTCGTGCGGTCCGTAAGATGGGAATGAAATGACTTGCTCAGGGGGGCTTTGACTTCCAAGATAAGGCTGGATTTTCCCAGCCAGCCAGAGGATTCAAACAGGCAGCCTTGATGTAATAAACCAAATAAAGACGATTGTTAAGATTCCTGAATTTTTAATGTAACTCTAAACACACATGACAAAAACTCCTTTAAAAGTTCAGACATTCTCCACACAAGAGGATAAAATGCTATTTATTTTTATTTTTTTTCCAGTCTCTCCCCTTGTTAGATTTTTCTCTAATCGCCTCCTGGCTGTAGCTGCTGGAAAGAGGTGAAAGGTAGACTGGCCCAATCCCCCTGAGCTCTCCTTCTCTTCCTCATCCTCTCCTTTATCCTTCCTCTCTTTCTTACTTTAAGGCCAGCAGTGGACACACACACACACGCACACAAAAGAAAGGCACACAGCTAGAGCTGGTGTAGAGATCTATCGGGAAAGAAAGGGCAGCTCCCCTGAGCTCTCGCTTTTCTTCTCTCTTCCCCTCCTCATCACTAAACCCACTCCTCTTACTCTCTTTCCTGCCTTCTCCTCCTCATCCTCCCTGCTTTCCGCTCCTCTCTGTAGCTGTAACAACAGTCATGACCGGGCAGGCACAGAAACACATACAATGGCGATGTGAGAGAAACCACACCAACACACTCTTGCTTGTTCCCTGTCGTGTTACTATAATATAATCCGAGTGTCCTCAAGATGTCTCTACACTTCATTTGCATTTGCTTCTGATAGTGACCAATTCAAAAAAAACCTTGTCGCACTTAATTTATCTGACAGTTTCTAGAAATGATCATTTAAACGTCTTTCTTTTTCTCCCACACGCCGCATGTCTGAAGCAAAAGTGGATCTATTTTTGTTCTACCTCGACATCTCTCTCCAACGTTGGTATCTTCACAAGAGCAACATACACTTTGCTACCTCTAACAATGCTGGGGAGACAACTTTGCGTTGGTGAAAACTCAGGATGAGAGAATGGCAGTTTGACAGTTTATTCAGTCTGCTACGCTGAGCCAAGAAAGCCAAGAAACTCAAACTTTGAAGGGAAAACAGAATCCAGTCTCACCAGAATCTCAGTTTGCATCAAAAAATGTCTAAATTTGTAGCATCTTTGCAATGCAAGTTTGCAATGTTGAAAAACTGCAAGGCGGTGAATCAAAATAGCAATTATTTAAAGAACTCATAATAATTGACTTTATTTCAAATGGGTTCAGACCAGCAGTTTTGAATTTGATTATTTGATGTGAGACAGGCATCAGATCAAGATAGACCTATTTACTCCTCCATTGTAGACATTTTGGACATTAAAGGGGCATTCCAACAACTTATCATTTCATAAAGTCTTCCATAAAGAAGATTAACAGAGATATCCTGACTTTCAGCCACTCTTATGCTCCAAGCTCCAAAAATGCTGGATCCTACAATTCCCATAACACAAGTGTATAGCATCTTTTCTGGCAAAATGCACACATCTTTCAAACTCAAAGCATTTAGTTTATAATACAGGCCTCATGTTATAAATTTGTCCTCTAGCCCAAACCGATAAACCTCATGACATCATTATGACGTCATGAGGGTGATTTTTGACTTGAAAAAGCTTCCTTTCACATTATACAGCTGTTTTCACACACTAAGTGGTACTCCCTGCTAATCACATGTAGATAAAATCAGAGAAGAAGAACAGATTGTATGCATGTGTTTTTAGGACCCTTCCACTTTCAGATCAGCCTGCCACCATGTGTAGACCCATATGTTGGATTTCTTCTGATTCACTTTGCCATCGCCTGAACGTTTTGAACACAAACACAATGATATTTTCTAACCTAAGTATTGTAGTGGCTGAATGTTGCATATTCGTTCCTGTTTCCTGTTACAGTAAGTTCCTCTAATTTACATTACTTTGTTAACACTCAATTGGGCACTCAGTGAGTAGTACATTAAGATGTCAAACACTTACTGCGCTTTTTGCATTACTGTAAGTTTGCACATCTAACAAAAGAAATGTGAGAAGTTTTTATTCCATTGTGGGAGATTCTGAAGGCAAAAAATGTACACTTAGTTCACTTAATTTAGACACATAAATAAATATAGTGCTTAGGCAGCAATGATTTTGGACACATGATCAAAGCTGCACTAATCAATGTTGAATATGAACAATGGATGGAATAATTACAATGTAAAAGGTATCACTCTTAGTAACAAACCAACCAGAGAATGAACACCTGACTCTGCAGTTCAGCTCTATGACTGTTTAGCATCTTTCAGCTCATTGTTTTGGTTATTTCAGAGAAAAACCTCTGAAAAAACACACTGTACACTATATGATCAGCACCAAACAACAGACAGACAAAGTTAGCTACTAGCTGGTGAACGTAGCGCAGCATTTAGCAACTAAAGCCAGACATTTTTCTCAGGATTTGGTGGAGACCAAAATAGAGGTAAAAGGAGAGCGAATATTGGACTGACTGTCAACAGAAAGCCAGAGGGACACCTCCAAATAACTGCAAGTGTTACTTTATGTCTGCTGGATGTGTAAAAAGGCAACTGTTTGCATACAAATTAGCCATAACAAGCTAATAAAGTGACGGTCAATGTTGTATTTTCATCTTATTGAGCAACCCCCTAGTGTCCAAATACTATATTTAATTCTAATCACTAAATTAGATCTGACATTAACAAAAAATGCAATGCATGAATAATTAATAATAATCCATCACATTGCTTTCACCAAGCATTGCTTCTATTGTGACAAATCTCAGTTTCTCATCATACCAAGAGAATGTCCTTGTTAAATTTGCTCTCATACAATCCCTTTACAATACTGGTATCCAAAGACTTCACTTTTGGCTCACTCCACAAGCAGTAAGCTGTCTATTGAGTCTGTTTGGTTTTATCTGATGTGTGTGTTGCTCTCCCTTTGAAATTTGGACATGATAAGCTAGCAGCAAGGAATGAGGTTTTCTGTTGCTGTGACATTCAAGGTTAACTCGACCAACAAATCTAACCTTTGAGTGCGTGTTTCTCACACGTGCAGGTGAAATGCTCACAGTGGAAGCCGTCTTGTCAGAGCCATCTCTGACCACAGCACACAGTTGAGATTTCCTCAGAAGTTTTTAAAATGGGCCTCAAGTTGCAAACAAATTCAAATGAATGATAGCAAAATCTCCAGGCCATTCAGGCTAGAAGGAACAGTGAGCCTGATGGAATAGAACCAGAGAAGAGAAATAAGAAGGATAACAAAGAGAGAGAGAAGGATGGGTGACTGGGGACGAGATTAGGAGGAGATGCCCAAGGAAAAGAGAGAAGAGGCAAAGGAAAAGTGGACCAACCGTGAACAGTAGGGGAAAAGGAGAAACAGAGGAGGAGAGCTGAAAGGGCAGAGGAGATGAGAGAGAATAAACACAAGGGGAAGGAGACAATAAAAGGAGACAGGGAGACAACGAGACACAGATGTGATTAAATATACATACAAATCCTACAACTAGCGGATGAAACTTGCAACCCACACAGCCTGATGCAAAGAAAGACAATGACAGGACAGAGAGAAGAGTGCATAGTATATTTTATATGCACACGTTACTTAAACTGTTTCTGTTTTTGTTACCTGCCAAGGGACTACAGGTGTAAATTAGCATTTTTTTGCTAACTCCGGCATGTTTACATCTTGTATTTTATACTGATGTTCATTAATGTACTCTGTCTCTATTAAATAAACAAAGACATAAATATCTACACAGCATGGACAAGGAGCTGAAAGAGATCAGTTAAGTAGCATTGACTAAATGTCTCTGTTTACTACTCCAGAGAGGAAAACTAATAAAACCAGGACATTGTTGACCACAGGCCACGACACTTAAAATAAAATGTCCAACTTCTATCTGTCAACCCAAAATATCAGTTTGCCTTGATGATTCATAGTTTCTGCTTCATATGTTTACTCCTTAGCAGATTGCTATCATTTACTGTCAACTTTTTTTTGATTTTTCATTTAATTTACAAAAAAAGTTGTGGAAAATGCCCATCACATTCACCAGAAACATGATGAAGTTGGAAGGCATTTTATTGAAACCCTTGTTGAATCCATTTGGGTTCAGCTTTTAACATTTGTAACTTAACTAAACAAGACTAAGTGTCTACAGCTACAGCATGCTAGCTGCTTTGTGAGGCTGGACATAGCAGTGTGTTGAGCTAAATGCTAATGCTAGCATGGAAACATGCTCATAGTGACTTATGTTTAGCAAGTATAATGTTTACCGTGAGCACCATCTTAGACTACATCTACATTAAGCCTACTAAATTCTAAAACACTGTTTTCGAGTAAAAACGTCATACTTCAACAGCAGGATTTCAGCTTGTTTCTGAAATTCTGTTTATTGCGAGCAGATTACTACAGTTTCAGCAAGAGAAAGGTGGCAGATAGCTACGTTTAACTCTAAACAAGCTATCAAATTAGACAGTAAAGAGAACAACACTTGCATGAAGCATGGATGTATTATAAGAGCTGGATACTGTATCAAAAATTGCATCATTCAGTCCAATAAGAACTGCTCACCTAAATGGCTTAGAAAGTTAGTGTATTGTATTACAGACTTTATCTCTTTTTGTTACTATATACTATATACTTTCCACAGCAGCTCAACGGGGAAACAGAGAGAATTTTGTACTGAAAAGGTTGTAGATCAAGATATCCACTTGATATGGCTGGAGCCTCATATTAGCTTTAAACAAACTTTTGAATACAATTTTGCAGACAGACCTGAAAATTTGTAAGCCTATCCTTTAGTTGTATCTTGAGATTTGCAGGGTAAATATTGTGCTCAGGTGAACGCACATTAAAAACTGATACATCCTTAGCTTTAAACGATTGAGTATCAAATTCGTTGATTAATTTTCTGTCCATCGGTGTCAGCCCTTTCTGCACTAGTCTATCACTTTAACTATGCAGATGGATGCAGAGAAAGGTTGGATAAGGTGTAGGAAGCAACCAAGTGAACCCAACCAATTCTCTCCCAAAAGGTGTTCCTATCTCTATAGATGCTGTTGGATGAACTCGATAAATGAAGTAGAGGACCAGAGATGCTTGTCGCTATCTACGCCTGCCAAGGACTCTCCATTGTTCCATGGCATCTGTGGTGCATACTGTATCTTGTGTTATATTTATTAGTTTTATATTTAACTGTGCCAAAGTAGTGGCTCATAGGCAAACCACAGTAGTATTGCCAGATTCCTTCTACTTTGCCTGTTCTTATCTATCATTCTGAGCGCCTCGGAGTGTACGGCAAAGTAGCATTGAAGTTGCATCATTTGTGCTCAGTCTCCTTCCCTGCAAACTGTTGGGTCATCTCACAGTAATCTCACTCAAGAGGGAATAGTGATTTCTGTTTCTGCTCTGAGACTGGAAGACACTCATCCCTCGCTATTTTCCTTTTGAAAACACCCACAGCTTTGTCCCTCTTATCTCAGCCGATACCTGCACGTCTCACGGCTGCAAAGGTGATCCCGGCAAATATAAGCACAAGATGACACCCATCAATGACCTGAGTTTTGAGTGACATCCTACAGTAGTTTGTCTTTTTTTCTTTTTTGCTGACTGTATTCCCACTTCACTCCAGCAAACAGCTTTAAGCAAACATTTCTCCTATGGTGGTGCAGCACTGATACAAAGTGAGGAGAAAGGTGGAGTGTGAAGTGAAAAAGCTGTAGTCAAAGTCAGGCTACACTCACTGATGTGATGAGCCTTCAGTCACAAATTCCCCACAAGGCCTGTCACACCCTTCACACACTTCTTCATTTGGAAATATTTCAGTCTCATTCTAAAATGGGAAATGCGCTGTTTAAAAAGCGTGACACTTGCTCTGGCATCAAAGCACAACTCCAAATTAAACTCAGTCGATTTCAAAGTAATTATAAAATTATCTTGGTTCCCTTCTATAATGGCAGAGCCACGGAGAGGGAGATCAGTCACAGTCTCTTGGCAACATCATTACCTTGGCTGAGATAAATGAATTGCATGTGACAATGGGAGTGTAGAGGTGCATGGAAGTGTCCTTCATCTACATCATCTCCAAATCAACTCGAGAATGTTGCTACTGGACAATTCTGCAAAACCCCAGATTACATTCAATGACAACACAACACACAATCACTGTAGTTCAACTTAACAAATTGGACATTGTCACTGATATGTATATTCTGTGTGTCATCAAATCAGATTTCCTTTGTGTGTGCTTTGTGTGATTGGGCATCCAATTTCATATAGTTTGCCAGGAGGAGGCATGGGGACAGTACCACCAAAGTGTTGGTATGCCTTTTTTTTACTTATTTGTTTTTTCTTTTCTTTTTTTTCTTTATTTTTTATTGAGCCTTTGCCTCTCAGTATAAAGTATCTATGCACATCACTGCATAAGAGAGGTTTTAGCTCCAGATTACAGACTGCACTTGAGTGGTGCAGAGCAGTGATTCCCAACCAGGGGTACTTGTACCCCAAGGGGTCCTTCTGCAGTTGCCAGGAGGTACTTCAAAAGAATGTTGAGTAGCTCGACTAATTACAAAAAAATAGAGATTACATTTTAGTAAAAATATGAACATGTGTTGCAATTGAGAGAGTGTGAAATCTAGTTAGCAAGCAGGAGGAGAAGTCTAATCAATAAAGTAAAAGTAATAGATGAATGGTTGAAACAGGTTCAGTGTTTAAAGCCCAAATTTTCTCTTCATCAGGTAGATGAAGATTCATCAGCTTGACCTCTGATCAAGCGCCGATTTGGGCTTGACACATTACACTTTTTAAAAATATAAAATGAATACTTCTACAGTGTTGCGTGTCCTTGGGAAGAAGAAATTACTGTGCTTTTTTTTTTTTGACTCAGCATCTTGCACTGATTAAATGGTAACAGTAATGGATAAATCATTAAATCAGTTATTAAAACACATGCAGGTCAGGTGAATTGGAGAATATAAAAATTAACAATAGGTGGGAATGTAAGTTCAGGTGACAGCTGAGCACCATGTGTTCAATTGAAAGTGCATGAAAACCAGTTAGTGAGCAAGCAGTGAAGTACAAACAGTTACCTCAAAGTAATGGATAAATGGTTTAAATAGCTAAAAGTCATGGATAGATATATTAAAATAGTTAACTAAAAGTAATGGATAAATATTTGAAATGTCCAGCTTCTGCCACTCCGAGTGGTAGTAATATGAATGCAAACCTGACCAACATGACCTAAACATTGACAGTACAATTGTATGAAAAACATATTGTAACAACGTCCACTTTTATATAAAAATAGTGTTAAATAACATCAAGTGACAATTGCAGTTAACACATTCGGAACATGACGGGTGGTGTAGATGAAGGGGCATGAGTTCCTCTGACAACAGACTACAAAGGTTGGGAACCACTGGTTTAGAAGACTGAACTAAACTGATCAACTCCTTAGACTGTCATGAAACAATCTTCCTGAGAGTTAGCAGGGACATTTAAATTTGCATTATTTTTACTGTGAAAAACATCATCCAGTGTGCATTCAGTAGAACAGACAAGGGAAGCAGCTGCTTAGGGAGGAAAACAAAATAGAGGAAAACTGTATTCTACTCTATCTAATCTATTCTATTCTAGTTTAGTGACATTATAGAGCACAAGTCTGAGGTTTTATGGGAGCCTTGGACAGTTTCTGACTGACTGAGTAGACTTATGCAGTGGAGATTAGTCCTCTGACACTCACTGTTTTGTTGGTTTTATCTAAGAGGATAACAAGCTAGAAAATGATTTTCCCCCCTACTACATGAAAATGGATTTTTCTACTTCGACTTCCTAAAACATTTAGTGAAGAGTTGTGCTGTATCAAACTGTGCACTACCTGAAACATACACTGTGTGTACACCAACAAGCACAGGATGATGGGCAGCTGTGAGCAGCGTCGAACATAATGAATTTTTATTGATAATCAGGTTAAAATAACCTCTTCCCCAGTTTACATTCAATTATTTATACAAAAATCATTTGAGAATCTGTATCTAAAAGTGTTTTTAGAAGTATAAATACAGGTCAGATTTTGCTTGAAATAACCATTTTCCCAGACCCAGATTTGGAGGATTGGCTGAATTCACAGACATGACAGATTTATTTTAAACCTCAGCTCAAGAAAAGTTTAGATGTGACCCTTTCCACACCTTCCATTCAATTTGTTTTTAATCTCTTTGTATACCAAGTTTGTGATGGTGTATTACCTGGAACAAAGCTTCCCTGGACAACATCCTTATACGCCCACCAACCCTCATTAAGCTTGGATGTAATAGGCTGAGCTGCAGAGAGAAAGAAAGACAGAGGAAACAGTTCTTGCGTTAATAAATTATGATATACTTATTTACATTTTCCTTTGGTAGTGTATAATCTCTATGACATTACAGTGAAACTCCCACTGAACTGCAATGACAGAAAAATTGAATAAGAGGAGAATTATCAAAGATAAGAGAAACATAGACAGAACAGACAACAAATAAACTCATCATTAAAGAGGACCTATTATGCTCATTTTCAGGGACTCCACTAGGGTAGCTTTGCATGATTCACATTTCAAAAAACTCCTTATTTATCTTCTACTGGCCCTTTCTGCAGCCCCTCAGTTCAGCCTCTGTCTCTGAACAGGCAGTTTTAGCTCCTGTCTCTTTAAAGCCCCCCTCCAGTGTATTTTGGCATTTTTAAGATATTTCATATTTTTTTTGAGTCATTTCCTGACAATGTTGATTAACCACACTATTCCCCAAATATTTTTTGACAAATAACTTTATTTTGCACTCAAAGTTCACATAGGCTACTGATGCAGTATTAAGCATGTTTCAAACTAAATACTTGTTGCAGACATGCTGCAACAACAGATTAATGCTTAAAATATAAATCATTTATTTCAGTGAAACATTCTCCAACCAAAATCGGCACAGTTAACAACAATTAACATTTAATGCGGTTAAAGCAGGAAAGTCAGTAAATCAGTCTGCATTGATCTATAAATGAATATGGGCAATTCTTACAGTAACTGTTGTCCACAGCTCTTTATACGTCTCCTTCAGTTCATTAAATCTCTGCAGCATCTGAGGGCAGCAGGACTGATGTGTTGATAAATCTGCAGCCTCTGAAATGTGCCGCACCAAAGTGCAGTACCGTTACGCACAACGCTCACTGTGTTTACATTCATTAAATCGCCTGATGTCACCCGGCTGCTACAGTATAACCACACATACATCAGAGTTGTCGGTCATAACTCCATATTCTGCTTTTTTATAAAGGAGACATCAGGTTAGCTGCTCATCAGCCTCTTTTCCAACTTTTTTTTTTAGCAAAAGTAGCGTCTCATGTATCCTTGAAACACATTGCAATGCAAACACTGTTGTGTAACATTAATTATTAAACTATGTGGCCATGTAGGCCTACGAGGTGAGATACATTATAATTCTTGCTGAAACAGCATTGGTCTGATATAATCATATAAACAGCTTTACCAAATCAATTTATTAATTTTTTTATTTCTATCGTTATTATAGTAACTAACTGATGAAAAACAACTACTTTATCTGTTTTTGGCCGCAGATGTGTGGTGATGTGTGTTCATGTCGTGATGCTCTGAACTGTCCAGACAGGACAGATCTGGCACAGCTGTTTCAGAGCTATGTGAGCAGTGATGTGACTTGCAGAGAGAGTATTTATTAATCACCACACCCGCTGATCTATATTCACCTTCACTCAATGCTCTTGCATGCTGCACTGATGCACATACATGAACCACAATAGCAGGTGTGCATGGAGCCGCCCACACAGTCTGTGCCCCTCTACGCTTGGCATTTATTATTCAAATTTCAACTGAGGATGCAAAATATTATACTGAGTGTGCAATGCGTGCTTTTGTACCCTCGTAGAACTAGAATATAGCTAATGCTGTAGTAAGTTGACAGGTTAAGCTATAATATCACTACCATCCCAATACATTGTCAGCGCACTAGTATGGCAATCTGGTTGCCATGGTAATGGATTACGTCTGACTATTAACCACACCCCCGATTTCTGTTTGAGAAAGAACGCTACATAAGAAGTAACACTGGCTGGAGTGGGGCTTTAAGGCCCCCCTCCTGATAAGCCCACTCTGGTCTGATTGGCCAGCTTTCCAGAAGTCTGCCAATGGGCAGCCGTTTCAGAGTCATGTTTAGGTACTACCAATGAAAAACCAACATTTCCTGCTTTATTACTTCATATTAAAAGTTTTTATATGACTAAATAACGTGAGACTTTTATTGTGAAGAATTTACAGGAAATGAAACAAGTTCCTCACCGTATTAGCAGAGCTCTGTAGCAATGCTAAAAAAACAGTCAAAACAATAACATATGGAAATATTTGGAGCTCTTTGTTCAGCGGATCAGTTAGAAATAATGCAGGGAGGAATAGTACAAACAGAAACAGCCACAGTGATGATGATGTTTGATGAAGAGCTGCAGACGACCAGTACAACTCCAGCAGGTAAACTACTTGTTTAACTTTGCTGTGCTGTGTACTGGAGTCATGGCTTGGCACAACTACCCCCAAAATAATGGAAAAATGCCATAATGTTATATATTAATGGAGTAATGAACTTGCATGCTGTGCATGAGGCAGATGTCCACATAAAGAAATCCGTCACGAGCTGACGTCAGCTCAAGCTGAGAGTAGAAAAAAACATTAGAAACCGAACTTTTGGAACAGTCTCAAGCTGCTGCTTTTTGCTCACAGGGATTATTGCAGCATATGTTTACCTCATTATTTGCTACTTTTAACAGGAACATCTGACATTGTAACATTATATTTATGACTGAAAATAAGAAAAAGGATAATAGGTCCCCTTTAATTCTCCCATGCTGAAAGGGACATTTTACCCATCATCAACACTACCTTTTCTACATAAAGCCTCTATGTTTTCAGATTTTGTTTTGTCTCTGCCTCCTCTTCTTTCTTCAGACAAATTATTAGAGCTGTGCATCATAACAAAAGTGTTTGCCATTAATTCTGCCTTTTTGTTATTTGATACTGCAATCTCACTTCCATCGGTCACAATCAGGTAACTCTACTCCCGCCTGTCCCCTCACATCTTTTGATCAGCCCCCACCTCTCCTACCGGAAAGGTTTCTGATTGTATCACAGTACTTTCTCCAGTGTTTCCTTTTTCTCTGCCTTATTGTCGTCCTTACTACTGCCTGGGCTTGCTTGTACTGAGTCATATGTTAAAAATTATACATTCTTTTAACTAATTTAAAGCCTTATTTCTATTTCTCATCACTTCCTTACACTTATCATCCTACTATGGTACTACTGTCTTCTTTGCACTGCCTTTACTTTTAGGAATGGATTCTGATGCTGCCGATATTATGCCTTGCTTTATTTTGCTGTCACATTTTTCTATATACATTCCGTCATTAACTTGACTTAAATATCTATCAGTTTCTTCCAGAAATTTCACCCAATTAGCTTTCTCAAAGATCCATCTCGCTCTTTATGGTCAATGAGGTAGCAATATTTATCTTGCACCAGACTGGGTAACGATCACTCTCCATAGTTCCTTCTTGGTACATTGTCCAATCATATACTGATGTTGTTTCATACAAATGTAACATCAAGAACAGATTCTTTCCCTGTATTAACACCTACTCTTGTGTTACTGCCATCATTTAAGCATACTAAATTCTTTTCATCTAGCAACCCTTCTATTACCTGACCATTAGTGTTGGTTGTGTCACTCCCCCATAATGTGTTGTGTCCATTAAAATCACCACACCAAACCATGTTACTACTATTCTGCCCATCTATCTCCTCTAGCTTGCTTAACTCTAGTTTTTTGCTTGGATTATAATAATTCACAATCACAACCGCTTTCCTTTCTGCCCATATGTTCACTACCACATACTCTTGTTCATTTCCAATAACTAGTACTCTGCAAGGAATGCCTTGCTTTACAAAAGTGACACATCCAGGATTCTCGCATTCCACTGAAGAAATAAAATTATTAGTAGTATCAACCCACACATGCCGTCTCTTGACTTGACTGTACACTGAGTTCATCCCTTACTTCTCCTCATTTTAAACCTATCATATCCAAACGGTGCACTGCAGTTATCACAATAACCTGAATCGTTTCAGTTTTATATTTGATCTCAAATATTGTATTTATCACTCCTGCTATTAAGGTCACCAATTTCTTCTTCTCTATCCATACATTCTTCTTATCTTACTGTTCTTTTGCTGCCACTTGTTCTTTGTTACATCCTCCGTCCTCCTTTTCTGTCCTGCCATCTTAACGTCCTTAGCACATGAGACTTTTTCCTTCACCCTTATCCGTTGCACCTCCACCTCTTATTTCAACACCTCACAGCCCCAATAAACACCACTGTGATTACCTCCACAGTTAAAGCACTTCGGTCTTACTCCCTCTCCACATTTTCCATATTCATGTTCCCCAACACCCCTAGCGCATCTTCTCTTTCCTTTGCACACTTTGGCCACACGCCCAAACTCCTGACAATGGAAACACCACATAGGTTTTTGACTTTTCCAACACTAATCATCTTCTTTGCCTTCTCCAACTGCACTTCAGTATCACACCCTATTAGCAGGTTTCCATCTCCTAAAACTCTCACGTTCCACTACCCCAACTTGCCCTCTTATGATTTTTGTTAACTTTAGCAGGTCGACTTTCTTTACTCCCCCTTCTCCCTCGAATCTTAACACTATATTAAGCAATCCTGCCTTCAGGTCCTTCTCCTCACTTTCTCTTCCCTTGCTTTCCGATCCACCTAAACTAGACGTCTCTTTTTTCTTCCTCTTTTGACTACTCACCCTCATGTCTCTCATCCCTTTGCCCACCTCTTCCCACTCTTTTTTCCTCCTCTCATCACTCCAGTTTCTCTCTTCCTCACTAAACTCCACACTGTTGCTATCATCATCTGTCTCTTGTCATCCTGCCAGAGTTTGTAAGGAACCCTGCAAGAATAATGTTCCACATCTGTACAGGCCGTCGGTCAATGATCTTGCACAATCATCCCCACAATATCCAATCCTACTACTAGAAAGTCCAGGTGTCCGCAATTCCGAAGTCAAAGTCCACAGTCACTTGTTCAACACATGCCAAACTTTTCCTCACCAGCTTTCTCCTCCCATTTGCTTTGCCAGACTCTCAGTCAGCCACATACTCCAAAGTTAGACTGAGGGCTTGTTCACACTGGGGGAGCAGAGTCAGGTGACCAGCAAAGGGTTGGAAAACTCTGAGGGCATCTGGTGGACAGGTGTAGAATGACATTATCAAGAAATGTCAAATGCAGGGGCCATGGGGAACAAAGAGGTTGTGAGACTGGAAGGGGAAGAAAGGCATACTGCCATCATGACGGTGTCATCCAAAGAAATGGGTCTATTTACCATATATGATTGGAGGCATTTTGTGTTTTAAAAATTCACAAAAAAGTCATATAAAACATTTCAAGTTTTGCTTCAGCTGTTGACATCCTATCTTTACTGTATCCTATGTCACCATTTTCCAAGTACCACGTCAACCTGCTGGCATGCGAATATTATCCACTGGATAATCATTTGTGCAGTTGGGAAGGGTCATTTATTTCATTTTAGCAAGATAATACATCTGTACTCTCTCGTATTTAATGTGTGGAAATTTTGAGAAGCATCATTTATTTTCACATGCAAAGAGAAATTCATAAACCTATAAAACCTATAAATAGGAAAATTCCAGTGTTGTTTTCCTTATAATACACTAATGTAAGTTGTCAATATAACTTGCACAGTAGGTTACACTGGTTTTAATCATCATTTGCCTTTTGAAAAATTGATCTGTTGATGATTTTTTTCTTAAAACTGCAAAATTTGGTGTCATTACAAATATAAACTTGTAATGAAGCTTTCAAAGTGGGTCCAGTGGATATTTGTTCATGTGTGATGGGTGGAGTGATCCCCTATGGTGGGACTGCACTGGTGCGTACAACATCCTGTGTTACACGTTACGTCACACTCTGTGTGTTTCTGCCCTCAGGCTGCCACTGATTATGATGTTGCCCTGTTACCATCCAACCCTACAGGCTACAACCAGCCTGCCTGACAGCAGCAGCAGCACAATTAAAACAGAGCCGCCGGCATTTGACAGGTAGATTGGAATGGTGGAGTTTGTGTTGCACCAGTGCAGAACCAGGTCACAAACATGAACCAATCATAAACTGAAGGAAACAGCAGAGGCAAACAGGGACAGGACTGCAGTTGACAACTGAGTTGAAGCTCTCTAATACTAAGAATGACAGAAAGAGAGTCTAGAAGCACAAGTGACAGGAACGGGACAAAACAGAGGTGCAATAACAAAACTAACAGGACAAGAACAGACTAGGAAGAACAAATTTCAATATGTTGCTTCTAAAATTAGCCTGCAATATTGAAAAGGGTACTCCATCGATATAACCCATAAAGGCTGGTGACTATGCGCGCTACTCAGCCTCTGAAACAAGTTGTATAATGTCTTTTGTGGGTCTGGAGGAGCTTTGAAGTCTAAGAAAAGAACCCTGTTGATGTCATCAGGGTTCACTGATGACATCATCATTGGACATTTAGACAGGGTGTAATAAAAAGATGCTATTGAGGTATTAAGAGCTGATGTGGGCACCAGGGAGGGCCTACAGAAAGATGCTATCTGTTTGCATTATGGGAAATGTAGGATGCAGTGTTATTGTAGTCAGGATATCACAGCCTCTGTTGGTCTGATTTTGACCATTGTTTTTTTGTTTGTTTGTTTTTTTATCTCAAAACTTTATGAATGATTGTATATTGCTGGAGTAGCCCTTTAAGACTGACATAACATCCGCATTTGATTTATTTATTGATATTTGATACGCATACCGTGTATCCAGGGACTTTTATTAGCCTGTATGTCAATGCATATCTACACTGTCTCATAAAGGCAATATACTTTACTTAACTATTCCCTTTTAAGGCTACTTTATACTTATCCTCCACTACATTTGCTTGACAGCTGTAATTGCTACTGACTTTTCAGATCACAAGTTTACATAATATAAAATAACTAAATATTTGATATAAACTACCAAACACTATAACATTCACAGGAGTCATTTTTCTGCATAAATAGTGGTTACTTGATTTTGATACTTTAAGTACATTTTTCTTGCTGATACTTCAGTATTTTCACTGAAGTTCGATTAAAAATGCAGGAGTTTGGTATTGCTTATTTCTTTACATGTTACATTAAGGATCTGAATACTTCCACCTCTAACAGCTATTGAAAAACATGCAGTTTCATTTTCTTCTGCTTTTTTTTTTTTTTTTTTTTTTTACAATCATTTACCATTTAATTATATTGTCTTAATTCTTCATCTAACGGGTGAAGTGTGGTGGGTCTGTTATCAAGAGATGCTATCTCTTTGTACCGACACATTATGAAAATATCAGCCATCAAATCTGCCATACTTTAAGAAACGGATGCCGGCAGGCTCAGCTGATGGGTAGGAAGTCGCGACTCATCCCATTGTAGGAATCTCAGTGTGTATGAGACTAAATGGATGGTTGCCTCAGTGACACACTGTTGAAGCTCTTTGACATATTGACATATATGACATGTGATATTCATGAACTATTTATGTCCTACAGTGTGACTGTGAGGAGCCTCGGCAGGCTCTTTTGGATTTGGCAGCCTGTGTATGTGTGGCATACTGTATGTACTGTAGACTACTACTATTATAATCTGCATGTGTGTGAGTGTATCTGCCTGCACGGCAGGCTGCCTACAAAGTGGTGGGTTATAAACTATGAGTTTCGATGCCTGAATTCAATCATCTCAAAGATCCTGAATCTCACCAGTGTGCAGCAGCTGATGTGCTGTAAGTCTATCTGTGTAAAGAGCCTAAATACTGCAAGCAACATACTTCACTTCATTTCAAAAAGTGAAATAAGGTGTCTTTAATTATATTATTTTTAGAAAATCAGTTTAGTCAGTCAGCATCCTAACTGCCTAAAACAAAAACTCTAGAATAATTCTGTAATATTTTTGTAGCTTCTATAAGTATTTCATGGTGACTTCAGTGATGGCATCACTGCAACATTTCCATTCATTTTATTTCACAGCGGAATTAAACATTCTGATATTCTCTTTCATTTTTATGTTGTTCTGATGTTCTGAAGGACCACAGTTCCTTCTTGACACCTTACCTGAAGACGTGCAGATGATATATGTTTGCACAATCACAGATATATCCCAAACGACATGCATTCTTCGTTCAATTCATGCTCATTTTTCTTCAGCTGCTACGGGACGGCGCTTTGCGGGGTCGCACTTGCAGACGACACGACCAAACATTTAACATTTTTCCACCCTTCTTTGGTTCTTGTTGTCCGCGTCTCTCCCTGACGGAGCGCCGAGATGGTTTGAAGCCTCGCAGGAGATTCCTCCTCACAGCATCGTCTTCCTTCGCTTCGCGGTTTGGTGTTCAGACAACATTTCGGTATTTTCTTCCCGCGTCCATCTATCTATGTCTCTATCTATCCACCTTTAAGAAATTTCAGCTTTGAAATCCAGCCCTACATTTTCTTCTCCGCTTCCCTCAGAGCGGGTGGATGTTTGTGGCGCACCGCTCTGCAGCGGATCAGGCAACTTCACTGACGACGCAAAGCGCACCGAGGGCGCACAGACTGACAGAGAGAAAACATTCATGATGTTGCATGATGACATAATTTTATCTATGGAAATCGAAAATAAAACGTCGTCCTTGTCTTTCAGCTGAAGACACACAAGATATCAGCAAGGAAGTTGCAAAACTTTAATTGTTGGGAAACCCTGCAATGTGCCTAAAATGCTTAAAATGTCACAAAGTCCGATTAAGTCAGACTACTGAAGGTCCGAGGATTATTATACATTTGTTTTCGGGATTAAACTGATTTAGGCCTAATAATGAGCGTTTACACATTATTATAAGCACATACTGTCCGTTTCCAATTTTATTCACATCTCAAAATTAAAAAGGAAAGAACAACTCATCGGTGGAAACTGACTCTCTGAGCTTGGTATATGAAATAAATCAACCAGCGCAGTCATTCATTTTATTGCCAAAAATACAAAAACACAATCTCAAAGCAACCAACTGTGGCTGCAGACTAGTGTGTGTAGTATGAGGGCAGCCTTGATGAATGTATGTCTTGGCTGTATTGACCTACATAAAGATACTGCGACTCTCTCCTGTGGATGTTGTGCGACCTCCAGCGTTAGCTTAGGCTAACTTCATTCAAACTGGTTTGAGTCCAATGGGTGTTGTAAATAGACTGAGCACGGTACTGTATGGAGAATGAGCAGTGACATAATGATGAACCAATAATCAACTTCAATAAGTTTAATTATTTAAATTTACGTTTAAGTAATGGCCAAAGTTAATAATAATGCTGTGATATTAACAATGATAATAATAATGAAAACATTCAATTCTCCACTTAATTAAGTTTGTGGTCAATGGTCACTTATCACATTTTGTTATGAGCACGTATTTCGACAGTGAATTACAGTACATACATGTAACATTGAGCTTGGCTGAGAAATTAGGGGATGTATTTTTCTCAACAGCTACAAGTTCAGTTCTGCACAACAACACATCCTCTCCTTAAAGAGGACATACCATGCACATTTTCAGGTCTATATTCTTAATCTGGGAGTCTACTGGAATATCTTTGCATGATTTACAGTTTTAAAAAAACTCTTATTTAACTTATACTGGCCCATTACGCAGCCCCTCAGTTCAGCCTCTGTCTGAAACAAGCTGTTTTAGCTCCTGTCTCTTTAAGAGCCCCCTCTGTTCTGATTGGCCAGCTCTGGGAAGCTGCCCCTTCTTCTGCCAGCTCTCTAGGCCAGTGTTTCTCAACCTTTTTTGAGCCAAGGTAAATTTTTTTAATTGAAAAAAATCACAAGGCACACCACCAGCCGAAAATGTTAAAAAATGAAACTCTGTAGCCTAAGGAATCAAATAAACCCCAAAAAAAGTCTTTTATAATCTTTCATATTTCTACTCACTCAGTGTGAAACCTGGGCCTGTTTGGATGAACACAGAGCTGATATCCTGGCGGGAATCGAAGAAAGACACACACGAAGCTCTTCCTCAACAGCTCTCAGTCTCTGTTTTCAGTTTTTATAGCAGTCAGGCTTGAAAAGCTCACCTCACACAGATATGTCGTAGAAAATGGGAGCAATGTCAAAATAGCTTGGCTTGGCTTTGGCTTCTGGCAATGCCTTGCAAAATAGTTTTCTCTGATTGCATCTCCATCCACAAAATGCACATTGGCCAAGAGTTGAGCATGTCCAATAATATCAGTAGACTCATCAAGTTGCAACGCAAATTTCTTACTGATATGGATCTTTTCCAAAATCACACTTTCGATGTCTGCAGACATGTCATCAATACGTCTGGAAATTGTGTTATCTGAGAGAGAGACTTTGGCTATTTCTTTAGCCGCTTCAGGTCCCATCATCTCATTTACAATGGCTTTGCAGGCGGGAAGTATTATTGTCTCTGCCACAGTGTGGTCACAGTGTGGGACTTTTTGATTTAGCTACAAGTTCAGCAACGTGGTAGCTAGCTTTAAGGGCTCTCTCATTTACCTTTGTGGTTTTTCTCACCTATTTTATTTATTTGTTATTCCTACTTGCTTAATGGAACTGCTTAAAACCATTAAAAAAGTAAGAATAAAATTAAATAACAATTAAGACCAACAATTGACCAATGGACAATGTGAACAACACATGGCAAAACCTTAGCAACAACCTTAGCAACCAGAACGGACAGCCATTTATGGGAATGCATCAGCTCGTGGGCAAGGTAGAAAGTTGCGGTAAAGCAGGTTGAAGCCCTGGCTTTTGACTTGCAGGGAGCATTTCTACATATATTAACCTCAAGTTTTGGAACTCTGACCATGTTTAACATAGATATCCACATCATAATAGTATATAAATTACAAAAAAAAAAACAAAAAGCATGATATCTCCTTCCACTCAAAATGTGTTTTGCTTCTTGTTCCTTCACTGTGATGTTTGAGCTTCACTGTGCAGTATGATGTATGTGCAGAGTTTGTTTTCACATTCATCTCAGACAAGTGATGTGGAACATCATTAAGAAATCTCATCATCGGAAAAGGGGTCTACACCAAACCATGGAAAAAAGTGTCCACATACTATTGGCAGAATAGCATACATACAGTCCAAAAAAGAAACTAAATAAGACACATATTGTTACACATTTAATTGACATTTATTTCTACTGTTAGTCAAAAGATTTAATACAACAGTATTTCAACAGACATCATTATATGCAATTACATTAAATGATTCATTATGGGTCATGTTATGTCGTGTTTTCTCTTCCTCTTGTAACTGAGTCTTTCTGAGAGGTTACACTCATTTACACTGAAGTCAGTATCTGACTTCTAATTACTGTGGAACCACAACTTTTTGTTCACACCAAACCGAAAAGACAAGAATCAGCGGTCTGGGGCAGCAGAGGCGACCTAGAGGGGAAAAGGAAAGAGAGGAGGATGTGTTAGATTCTTGATAAGTCAATTATTTATCCATGTACTTATCAGCCATCCACATTTCTCCTTCTGTCTCAGAAGAGCACACACATACACACACACTGAAACACAGATATTACATAAACTCCTGTTACTGAATCCAAGTTCCTTCATCCATCTCCTTTCACACAGACTGTTTCCTCTGACACACAACCACACATAGTGAGCTCACAGATTACAGATAACAGATTGGAGATTCAGGTTTGACCTACATTGGCAGTGCTTTAAGATGATCTGTGATTATTAATACCCCCCCCCCCCCCCCCAACTTAGACCCATCACTACCTTGTTCTGTCGGCGGAGAGCAGCCTTGTTAATCTCCCTCAGCAGAGTTTCCTTGTTCTTCTTCATGTTTGTTTTCGCTGTCTCCAACACAAACTCGATCTTTTCCTGGTTGAAGGGACGCTGGAAGGTGGAAAACTCCTCCATCTTTGCTTTGAACTCTTCTGCATCTGTAGAACAATGAAGATCCATTTAGGCTCCAATCACGTGTTTCCTTCCTTCCCCTTGACACCTCACTAAAATACTAGAGCAGAGCTGAACTGAAGTATGAAAATTAGTTTTAAAAGTATTTGATTTGTCCAGGGGCATAAACTCAATCCATCTGGAACTGCTTTTTTTTCTACAAATGCACCTCACTGCTTATGAATGATATTTGATAAAATTCGGGGCTTAAACAGATGTTGATCTTCAGAGCTTCTTCTTGTGGTAAAATGCTTCCAGAAATTCTTAAATTCTTAATCTGAGACCTTCATTCATCCCTTTTTGCAGTTAAAAATAAAGTGTTTCAAATTTATAGTTGATATCTTTTTATTATTAAAAGGAAGAAAAAATATCTTTGGGAAATTTCAGAAATTTCCAGGTAAATAAACATACCTACTGAAGTTTAAGTTTGCTAGTTGGTTAACTTGTAGGCCAAAAATCATGGTTCCTCTTTGTTTCTGCCCCTTTTAATTGAAAATGACTTTTTGTCACAACTCTGCTACTGAAAAGAGCACCAAACAAATATGTATATCTGTGTGTAACAGACCTTGGCAGTTCTGTCTGTTGAAGAGCGGCATGTAAATGATAGTGGGCTCCTTCTCTTTTCCCTCAAACACGTAGCAGTCGTTCGGCCACTCTCTCTCCTCCAGGATTTTATCACCTATCTCTGGGAAAGGTTTCTTCACCTTGGCTGCATAGTCTCTGGCAAGAGTCAGAGTCTGTGTAGAGAACAGAGGGTTAACATTGTTTCAGCCTCTCAGGTTTCACAGTTTCTGTACTCTGGAATTAAACTAGTACCAGGAAGTTTGTGTGTTACATTTGGTATTGGTGTACCCAGGTCCAGACCTCTAAATATAACAAGTGAGCCTTCATTAAAAAGAGAATTCATTAGAAAGGGAACACGTCATTAATAAATGGTCAGGAGTTTCACTCTTTAATAAGCCTGAGTTTGCAAATGTGAATAGGCTGCTACGAAGTTTATTTTGCTCCAGGTGCTCTGTAGCTCTTTTTCAGAGAGTAAGTGGTTGAACAGCTAGCAAAAAAGTGGAATTTTCATGACCTTGCATCTCAAAAGTTCTTTTTATTAGCAAACATTGTACTAAAACATTTATAAATGTTTTACTCATTGTTAATAAAGACCATAGTTATACATTCTTTATAAAGAATGCCTTATTAGCAAGGGTTCCCATCCACATTTGCAGACACAGTCAGTCAGAATACATGGATGCATGAGGCCTGATCTGAAGGGCTCCCATGAATCAAAATACGCAACATATTTAAAATTTCAACTTTTAATCAACCAGGGGAATGGTTCCATGGTTCAAAAGAGAGTCACAGCCATGAAAAGGAAGGAAGGTAAGACTAAACGTTGAAATTACAGTATGTAACATATGCATTTGAGTAGAAATTAACTAAATATTTTGTTTAAACATGTCTCCACAATCCAGAATTTGGCTTATTGTTAATGTAAAGTTTGCTTTACTTTTTTCATGAGGTTGAAGCACTGTGGTTAAAGTAGTGGTGCTGTAGTTGATCTGTGATCCGTACAGATTGCCGCCCACAGTTCGGCATGCATATGAACTGCAGATCGATTGCAAAATTTAATGTCTCATTTAAGACAAAGTAAACAAACTGCTGTAAGTACAAGTCATGGACAAACAGCATGTTGCTAACAGGGATTTTGAAGAGCAACAACCAAACCAGCATCTAACAGGTCTGAAGTGATATCTACAGGTATGTTTACATGCTGTTTAATGTGCTGCAGCTGAGCAGCTAATTAGCTATCCAGCTGCTAACTGACGTTAGTGGTGCACTTTTCCCCGGTGAATGTTTGTTTAGTGGCTCGTTCAACAAACTAAGCTGCAGGACAAGATGTGTGTTCATGTTTGTAAGTTATCATCTAGTTTTGATGAAATTTCATTCACTACCATGTTTAAAAGAGGAAGGTATCATGCCTCTTATTCCAATTTAATTTAACGATTGAATATTGAATATTTTATATATTTTAAGATTTTATTTAACCATTGGACATCTTGAATGTTGTTTTCATTTAAGACCATGAGCAAAAGTTCCTTGCTGTAAGTGTTTTACAGAATAAATGGAAAACAAAGTTTTATCTCCCTCTCTTTTATCTCATGAGTTTTGTGATCCGTTGCACCCCTAGGTTAAAGTGGTAATTATCAGGGTTTTGCACATGCAGCACCAAGTATCTGAAATGAATTTTTGATTCAGTTGCATGAAGTCCAATAAAAGAACTATTACCCTCCATAATAAAATTACTCACTATGTTAAACAGTGGGTCAATATTTCATTATTTCTTGCAACATAACTTTGATTTGATTGACTTGCAGTCAAAGGCCCATATATGGTATTAATTCTTCAGTCAATAGACCATTGTCACACACCAGACATGCAGTTTATAAAGATAATGGTGGCAGATTTTGCATAGAAATTATTTGCAATTATTTGGACCTCAGTTTAAGACAAGGGTTGATAAAATCTGACAATTTTGTCAGCTGAAATTACAACTGTTGCAAGCAGATTTTATGAGCTCCAGCTTGCTAATCAAGCTAACATTAATGGGAATTACAGTAGAGCAGACAAACTGTTTAATTCCCTACAAACACCAGCCAAACTCCTGCATATACAGAGTATCTCTCTTGCTATAGTGCGATGCACACTTTCACTTCACACCACTTTTAATGGCCACATGATCAGAGTCAGTGGGATTTATTTTTGGTACAGCATGAAAAAAATGACCAAAAACAGTCAGTTTGTTTGAGTCCAGGGTTTAGGTAGACCAAAGCACTCAAACACACACACACACACCTTACAGTACCTCGAAAATGTTTCCAGCGCTGTACTCTGGTGCGATGATGAGGTCGATATCTCTCTTGTCTCCCAGAAATGAAGGATAGGCTACATTGATCAGCAGCCCGGCATCTACCAGGTGGAATCTTTCTTCAGAACGGAGGCACAGTGGAACAGTGGAATCTGCCCGGCAACAGAAATGTTCAATTCAATGATTTTCTTTCCCTTTTGTCTCTCTTTAACAGATAGTTTGCATTTAAGTCCCATAATCGTCTAAAATTCACAAATTCACATTGATGGGTTTTGTTTAGGTTTTTTCCTGAAAGGAACAATTCTGGTGGGAAACACAAAAAAACACATATCCTGCAGACACAGATCAACATTAGCGTTCATTTGGATTCATGTTTCTGAATGTAAGTCCAATGTTCGTTCTCCTTTTAGCTCTGTTTTGCTCTCCACCAACTCCTGAAGGAAATATCTGGCTCTTTAGCTGCTAAACACTCCACTATGTTCACCAGCTAATTGATAACTTTGTCTGTCAGTTTAGATAATTGCTGCAGAGATCTGTCTTCTCACCTTGGTATTGGTAGAGGAAGTTTCTGGTTGTTCCCCACTCCCATTTCAGAATCAGGGGAATGATTTGCTTAGTAAGCACAGAGACTGGGGAAAACACATTGAAATGAAATACACAGACATATTTACATTCCCTTTGAATAAAATGGATCTGTTTGTCTTCAATATTGATTAGTCTGGTTATTTATCTGCCATATACTGACCATGTGTTTTGAAAGGTCCATCCTCCAGACTTTGGCTCCAGGTCTCTACAGCCATCAGCAGCTCCAGACTCCACTGCTGAAAAAGACTTTTTCTTTCCTCCGAACTCTTTGACTCCAGCAAAGCAGATTCATTATGATTTACCTTGTCTGGAAAAGATAAGAATCTACTGGGCAATGTGACATTTTCAATCAGACATTTGCTGAGTCATTATTTCATCGCAGACCAAAAAAAAAAGTTGTATTGGGAGGAAAATTGAACATTGATGGTATTCCTTTCTGGGTATCAGTAGATGCAACCTCACAAACTAGCTCACAGCTACCAAAACAATTGGATTTAATGAGTTAAGCTAGTAAGAAGACAGTGGAGCAGGATTATCATCATCACCACTACCTTCTAGTACTTTCTGCAGCTTGTCCAGGTCAGACAGAGCAGGAGGATCCTTAATTGTGCTTCTGGTCAGGGCTATGAGTTTATCAAGGGCATTGAACACACGTAGGTACTCTTCAGCAGCACCGTCTATATGCCCAGGCACTAAAACACACACACACAGCAAAAGTGTAAGATGACACATCTTACTCACACATGTTTTATTGAATCATGTTGTAAAGCAGGGAATAAACACCAGCATAAAGCTGTGTCTCTTCCCCCTCAATAAGAGATTCACCATGTAGCTTATAAAATTACATCTAATATAAATGAAATTGTCAAATTATGATTACCGTTCAGCCAGGGAGGGACGAACTCTCTGACAGTCTCCTCATGGGCCAATGCACAACCTAGAACACCTGCAGAATTGCAACACATGAGGTTTTAGCAAAAATAGATGTCATAAAGTCGCAGGTATTGATCAACAATGCCATCTATATCTGTAGATACAGTATGTTTTGGATCATTGCATAGTACTGTTAAGAGTACGGTCTAGACCTGCTCTATATGAAAAGTACCCTGAGATTATTATTTGGTGCTATATAAATAATATTGACTTGACTTGGCTATTTTGTGTTATATGCAGTAGTGAAAATGCACTCATTGTACTATTAAATTGAACCTTGTCAGCCTCAATCACTTAGATTTTGACTGAACTTGTTTGATCTTCATTATCTTTATTTCAATCTTTGAGTTCAAATAGTCACATAATGATGAATGAATGGCTGAAAAGTATAAATTCACCCATCATACACATTGTTAAAGCTGCTTTTTTTGATGGGGCCACTTGGGGGAAGTGGAAGAAGCTGAAAATGCAATACTGACACATTATCACCTTGTAAAGTTGTTATGGCGATGTGTTAACAAGGAGTTACTTATTTACATATCCAACAGATATGGAGCAAAATTAACATTCTTACTATCATGTTTCTGTCCACATGATGAACGTAAGTCCAGTATTTTGGTGTCCACAAAAATGTGACTCTTTAGCTGCTAAACGCTCAACTATGTTGACCTGCTAGTCACTACTTTGTCTGCTGGGGCAGGCAGCATACAGAGGCTTTATCAGAACCTTTTTGCTGAAAACAGCTGCCTGCTGCTGCTGGAAATGAGGTTGATAAGAACTCAGTTTGTGGGGCGTAAAGACAAACAATGAGCTACAGAAGGATAAAATGCTCAGTTGAGTTGAGAGACACTGCAGAGTTAGTGATAATTCTCTGTTGGTATGTCACTACAAGTGACCCCTTTCATATCACAAGTTATTTGAATTATTGTCAATCTAAAAATGTTGATCAATGCAGCTTTAAGACTGCACTTAGTAGCAAAATTTGATTACCTGTAACCAGAGCATTAGTAGGGTTGGTGATGATTAGATTTGTTAATAATTCTTATGGCTCTCCTTTGAACATAGCTGACTGAAAGAAGACTTCATATTTGCTCAGCCTGTGAACACACACCTTGTAGTTTGACCATGTCCATCTCTGGCTTCTTTTCTAGCAGCTCTCCGCTCTCAAATCTGCTTCCCAGGAGAGAAGTTTCAACGAATACACCCAACTCTGTGAAACCAGCCTCATGAGGGCTCACCTCAAACCATTTCCCTGAGAGACACAGAGTCTATTTTACACTTAATACAAGTCAATAACTCATCTAAGGCCTGACATGCATATGTGTTTGTCTACCTTCTATTGGCCCATCTGAAAAGCAGTGCTTCTCTATGGCGGTGTATATGGGGTAAGGGTTGGTGGCGTTTCTGCTGGCCTCGTCTGACAGACGCCGTAGGTCCATCTGAAATGAGATATTTCTCTTAAGTAGTGCATTAAACTCTTTATAACAGATTGTATTGTGTTGTCAAATAGGAAAGATGAGAAGTAAAAGCATGTCTTTGTCCTGGTACCTGTTTCATGATGCCAGCAGAGGTCATGACCCCCCAGACATCAGTGAGAGAGAAGTGCTCCTCCTGGGACCTCTCAGTCAGCCAGGCCAGAGCCTCCTCCAGCTCCACCCCAGGACCTGACAGCCTGGACACTGCTCTGTCCATGTTAGCGCTCCACTGAGGGTCACTGTACAGGGAGGACATGGACCTGAGAGAGGGCAGAGGAACACAGACAAATAGACATAGGTCAAGCGAAATCATATTAGAAAATTGAAAGCTCATCCAGGGAAATGTTAGTGTGATAATACACCCATTTTGTCAGTCTTATTCAAACACTTCAGCAGGGAGAAGAAACAATGTGCAGTACATGAATTCCACCTGGAAATATATATATACAATTGGATAATCTCACTCATCCTGATCACTGCAACCTCAGTTTTGCTGTGTTCTGGTCTGTCAGTCCATTCAACTCTCAGTCATACACAAACTTGAGTTGATGTGTGTAAGTGTGGTTACCATGTTGACCCAGAAACTCCTCCCAGGTAGAGCAGAGTGTCCAGCAGTCTATCCTGTTCCATCTGATAGAGGGAACCCATCAGAGCCACGGCTGCCCTCTGACCCCCACCTGATGCCAACAGAGCGATGTGAGGAACCGAATCCTGGTTGTAGAGATGAAAGATAAAAGTGTTGATATCTTTAACTGTAAATTTAAAAACTACCTCTTTAGCCTGGCTTTTGATTAGAAGATCTCATGACCATTTAAAATTTGTATTTATTATTTTTCATTATTTCATTTTCATTATGAATCTTTAGGTCCCTCCTGACTTTATTCTATGATGTGAGAATATTTCAAAACCATTTGTTATCTTTTGTTTTGACTATTTTCCAAGTCATTATATTAGTTTACCCATGTCTTTACATGGGGATAGCTCTATGGACCTCTATTTTGCCTGTATGTCATCATTTCAATTTGCATAACTCTAACAAATTGGGGACAGTGGGCCCACCATTCCTTTTGCCCAATTTAAGTGTTTTCATTTTGACCCTTGACTTTTTGTTGTCCCATTAAATTTAAGTAGCATTCGATCTTAACACCTAAATGTAGTTGGACTGACATACAAAGGTAATGCCTTAAATAGAAATAAGAATCTGGGGAGCACAGTGTCAATCCTTCCCAGTAATGAAAAAGGGACTAAACTCCATCTATTCAAATCTTGTTTAATTCTGGTTTCTAGTTTATCATAGTTAGATTTATATTTTTATAAGTATTTCACTTTTTCTGTATTCCATTTCCATGAGTATTCATTTTTTAGCTCTGTAGAGATTTTTGCGTTTTCAGTTTATAACCTGATACGGTGCTATATTCATTGTTTTCACTAGTTTTGTTGAGTATAGGATGATATCTGCATATAACACTAGTTTATGCTGCATACCTGCAACTAATTTTCCTGATACTCACTGACAATGGTTTGATACATAAAGTCCTTATAGAATTACCCAGTGAAGTCATCACTGCCTGGGCTCTTGTCTGGCTTTAGTCCCTGAATCACTTTTAATATCTCTTTGATAGTAATTGGTGCGGTGAGGCTTTGACCCTGTGCATCACTCACATGTGGCAGATTTAAACATTGCAAATAATCTCTAAGCTGAGTTTGATTTTCTTCTTTATCTGAACTATATAACTTAGTAATACTCAGCAAACTCTTCTGCAATCTTCTGTTTACCTGTTAGCATAGCATTATTCTTAATAAAGACAATATTTGATTTTGTTTGTTGTTTTCTCAGTTTATAAGAGAGTATCTTTAGTGATTTTGTCCCTCCATCATCATATTTTTGTTTAGTGAAGGTCAGAGCTCATTCTACTCTCTCAGTTAACAAGCCATCTCAGTTCTTTATTATTTCCTTTATGAGGGTCCACCCTTTGCTTTATGAACTTGTTCTAGGTTCTTTATCTTAAGTTCCAGGTTTCCAACTTTTGTCTCCCTTTCCTTTTGTTTCTGAGATGAAAAACAAATGATTTCCCCTCAGGTAACGGCTTTCAAACCTTCCCAGATGATAACTGAGTTGGTCTCTCCTGTATCATTAATTTCCAGATAATCTTCAATTACTGTTTTTATCTTTATTTTAAAGCCTTCCAATTGCAGTAGTGAGTTGCTAAGTCTCCATAGCATTCTACTTTTCCCTTCCTATTTCTATTAACGATATTACAGCATTATCCGAGAGGGTAATTTGGTGTATATTTCAATCTTGTACTCTAGACATTTCATTTTTGAAAATAAAGAAATAATCTAATCTTGAATATTTGTCATGAGACTTTGAGTAGAAAGTGTAGTCCCTCTCCAAACATCCACTATTCACATCTCTTTTGTTGCTCTTCTCAGCATTCTGGCGGCAGGTTCAGAGCTATGTTGTCTATTACCCCAGGAATCCAAATTAGTGTCCATGATAAGGTTAAAATCTCCTGCAACTATTGTGATTCCTTGACTTTGGGAAGTTATTATATCCACCACTTTTTATTAAATCCAACCCTTCTTCTAGGGTTTATACACATATATCAAAGAGACCATTTAGTTTATCAATTTTCCCAATCACTACAACATATCTCCCTTCTTTATCAGAAGACGCCTTTTCTACTTGAAACACGTAGTGGAGCCATATTAAGATTGCTATTCCTCTCCTTGATGATTTATGTGATGAGTGGAAAACTTGGGCTGATGTCAATTTACCTAAATTTTCATGTTCAGTTTGATTTAAGTGAGTCTCCTGTGGGAAGGCTATATCCTCTTCATCTTTTGGAGTTGGTGTAATATCATTTTATGTTTGATAGGGTTTTTAACACTATTTACATTATGTGAGGTCATTATAAGGGATTTCATTGGTAAATGTCAGTGAGAATTTCTGTTCCATGCCAAGCACCACCAGCTTTAAAGTTCCATTGTTTCTTTTTGACAATTTTCAATTTTTGAATTATGTTTATAAATGTATATATCACCTCATACCCATGTTATTTCTTATTGTTCTTTACTGGGTTTATTATTTAATTTTTTATTATTTTTATTTATTGTTTGCATTAGTCTCAGTTTTTTACTGTTTATATTTAGACTGTCTTATCAGCCTGTTTGCAGTCAGAGTCCAATATTCACTCTTGTTTTAGTTCTTGTTTGGATTCCATCAGCTACTAAAAAAATATAAGGCTCATTAGCTGGAACTTTTTTCACCAGCTAATCACTAATCAGGGGATTTTTTTCTCTGGGGCTCCCTAACAGGTGAAACCAGCAATGCTTAAATATCATTTATGCTTCTTATGAAATGATATCATATATAATCATATACAACACCAATCTTTTAGATAAGTAACCAGAGTATTAGTTATCTAACAACAGCCATCTGGAAAATATGTGATTTCTACAATTTAAAATGTAGGCAAGACCTCAATTTAAAATTGCGACTGGCAACATTAGTATCAGTTGTATCTGCTAAACTTGAAGCTGACTATTCCAAGGTTTCAACTTGACAAACAATGCAGCTTCAGCAGTGCAGATATTTGATTACTGTCAAAATGCCAAATTCCATGTTTTATGTGTGTATTATGACATGACGATGCAGTGCTGAACTACTCTGTTCCTGTGAGTGCCTAAAACAACAGTCATTAGAAGACTTGAAACAGTGCTCATTGAGGTTATGGGGGACACAAACATTGGTGTTATGTATGGAGAGGCCAACACATAATGTACATGTTCAGACAGACATTTGTGCAAACATGACATGTAAGATTTGAAAGAAAGAAAGAAAGAAAAAAGAACAAAACAAACACAGGAAGAAATCTTTCCTGAAGTGTTTCTTACTGTTGTAGTACAGTTGATTCTCAGGCTGTTGAGTGACTCAAGAACTACTTGTTTCCTCTTGTGAACATATTCCTGTTCACCAGCACACAAAGACTGGGACTGGCGGATGGGTTTCTGAAAAGAATCGAGGACAGCTCAGTGAATTACACTGAACAGAAAGTGGAAACTGTGAATGTTCATTTAAACCTGGAGTTGAATCTAAATTTACATTTAAAATGTGTTGAACACTATTATACATATTGTATGTAATGCATTCATATATTAAAAATGCTTTAATGTATTCCTGCTGAAAAACAATATCCTCTAGTGCAGTAAAAATATATCGTCTGTCTAAATTTAGCCATTTTTTACATATTATGAAGTAAATTTACTTATAAATGCACTTTTTTCTATCTCCTATTTCCAACAATAGGAATCACTTATCACTATTGTTCCTACTGTATGAAGTCAACTGATTTTTTTTTTGTTTTTTGTCAGTATGTTCCTGCACAATACAGACAAACACAGACACATGCAGTATCAGGGTAGCAGGACCTGATTTATGGTGCAATTTCCCAGTGAAGGACAAAAGACAGACAGTGGATTATGTATTATCCTACTAATATACAACCTAAATCCTTTGCCATGCATGTCTCACCTCAGAAGCAGCTGCATCTCTCTCCATCTCCATGTTGCCCACTGCGCTTGTCCGAGCTCCTGAAATCACAAGCCAAAAGCAAATCACTGAGGCTAAAAAACTCCTGCTGGTCTGCATGTTGGGGCGTTGTAACAACCTTCAGTGGCGGATGAAATGCTAAAGTTTTCTTTGATCAGAAACTGCTGGTTTAAGTGTAAAAGGTCTTGGCTTGTTCCTGTGAGGAGCTGCTCACGCTACAGAGAATATGAATGACATACACAGGCATGCACAGACACGATTGGGCCAGAGCAGTACCAGAAAAAAAATTACACAATCACTCAGGTACCAAAATTCACACACAAAATTCTAACACTCAGGGGCTTATTGATTTCTACCACATGTTGGAAGGTCTTCTCAATATGTACCAGATGTTTAATTCAAACCAAGCTGAAAAACAAGTAGATTAAATGCCAGTATTCCCAACCAAAGCACATAAATTAATCCTTCAACACAATCACATACACATTCTTTCTCTTTCCTCTTACTATAATTAGAGAATGTTGCTGGACTCTGGTAGCATTACGCTGGGCTTGTGACTTACTGTAGTCAAGCTGTCTAATTAATCACATGATTCTTTATACCGGGCAACCAATCAATGATTGATTGTATCAATGAGAAGAAAGAGATATTTAAATACTCACCAAGAAAAGAGCTGTGATGGCCGAGTGGTTAAGGCGTTGGACTTGAAATCCAATGGGGTCTCCCCGCGTAGGTTCAAATCCTGCTCACAGCGCTGTGCAGAGGTCAGAATCATGCAGATGGCTTCTTTTTGTAGAGGAACTAAAGTAATAGGTTGAGGAACTGTTAAATGAGAAGCTCAAGGTTTGTGGCTTATACCGTAGTCCAACTGTCTAATGAATTGAAGAGTGTATGGAACTAGCAGGCAACTGATTTTGGTCATTGCATTAATGAGAAAACAGAGCTATTTAAATATTGTACAGGAAAGGAGCTTTGATGGCCAAGAGGTTAAGGTGTTGGACTTGAAATCCAATTTGGTTTCCCAGCACAAGTTCAAATCCTGCTCACAGCACTGTAGCAGGTTCATGGGAGTGGCTTTCTTTGGCAGATCGAGGAACTAGAGTAATAGGTTGAGGAACTGTTATGTGAGAAGTTCTGGCCAGAGGTCAAAATGCAGCCATTAAAAGAGAGTTGGGGCATTTCCAAATCTATAGTTAGTTTTCTCTTCACCGAATCAGTTAATGAGTTAATAAATTTGTGCTTTCCTGATGGTTCAGTGTTTTTCACACAGAAAAAAATTCAAGCGCAACAAAATGCAACACTAATGAGTTAAGAAAATAATCAACAGATGAATTGATAATGAAATATGTTAGTTGCAGCCCCAGTCAGATCATGTTCCCACCAAAATGGACTGCTCCAGAATTCATCTGGGACCAGCCTAAGACCACTTCAACAAAGGGTCTCAGTGCAGTTGTTTTGGTCCATGTATATGAATATATACAAGTATATGATATGTATATACATCAGAGAGCTTATCCTGATTACACTTGATTAATTGTATTTGATTTTCAATTTCAAGTTTTAAACTTGATTTGAATTGAGTCAAATGACTTGACATGACCTGTATTTTTATTTAACTGTATGTATTTAATTTGATTAGTAATTTTACCTTATTTTATTTTTAAACTGGTCCTGTTTATTAATTTATTTACTTATTCACTTATCTGGTTTAAACCCACCTCCATCACCCCTCATTGGAGGACAAATATCATTTTTATCACAGTCATTGTTTTTCAAATTCTCCTCTCCTCCCCTAACTTGTATAATCCTAAATCTACACGATAATTAAAATAATTAAACTTTAATGAAATGAAGATCAAATCTCCACCAAAGTATATTCCAGTATGTCACTTATTTCACTTGATTCCATTTATTTATCACCATCTTGTTGCTAATCCAAGTTTTTCCAATCTAGCGACCTACAGTATGTCTTGTACCTACTTGTATGATTAATATTTCCACAGTACTGTGATGTTTTACAACAGGTTTAAATTGGTCTATTATATAACATTATTTTACTGTCATTAAAAACATCACTTATGAAAATAATTCATTTTTCAACCTATTTCTTTTTATGAATATTAGTTTGTTTTCTATGGATGTTTAAATTCAACCATAATATCTCTTGATATTTGGTCAGTTTTATCTGCAGGGTGATAATAGTAATGTAACCAGCTTTGTATGGCTTCACATAGGAAGAGAGAGAGTTTATTATCATTATTATTAACCAAATTAAACCATTGTAACAATAACATTGATGTATAATTCTGAACACACAGAATGGAAGATGTTTGTGTATTGGATTTAAACTGTCTGTAGGATGTGTATAGTTTTTATGATCAACAACAAAAACTTAAGTTCAGCCTGTCATCCACAGTTCCAGGAAGACCTAAAGAAAAGCACATCTTGTTCCCTGCTCATCTTTTACTGAGAGCCCTTGGCCCATTTTTATCAGCTGTTCATTATTATCACACAGTGCTATGGTTCCTGTGTAAAGGGCTGTTAAGAGGGCATCAAAAGCAAATCCTCTACAGCTGGGTCCTTTCCAGATGTGTGTCTGTGCAAGTTTGTGAGTCATTTATTCTCAATCTCCCATAAACATCTCCAAGTGGAGACAAACCAGGTGAAGGAGTTGTTGGACATTGAGCAAGGACCATTGGTTGTTCAAATGGCTTAATATTACCCTTATCTATATCTGTAGTATAACATTCCTATACCACAGTGAGCAGACTACAGCCATGGAGCTGTACAGTATATTGACATTAAGTGGTTTTGCTCACATTTTGGCATTTATACAGTGGAATCTTCAATTTTAAGAGACAGAGTTTCTCCTGTCATTCACAACCATCTTATTTGTTAAATAAAGACACCTATAGCATGTTTATACTACAATTTATTACATATAAATAGCCCTACAAACTACACTGTGTGTGTTTCAGTATGAAGGCACAAAATTAATGTCAATATCAAAAGCAGCAGTTCAGGGCCTGACAGAAGTTCCATTTTTTGATGATTATACAGTGATTCAGCAGTGTAAACAGATTTATATGAGTTGTGTGAACCGAAAAAAACCTTATAAACCTCGACAGTTAAGACAAACTGGAGGTCTCCCATATTCATTGTTGTTAATTAATACACAGTATCACCTCCATCACTTAACTGACTTGTTAAATAAATGAATTATACAGACAAATCAACTTTGTTTACAATTTCAATAATAAGGGAAATATTGATATTAGCATAGGTAGGTAATCTCAAAATTGTGTAAGAGGATTATTGTGTTAGTTGTCAACAAAAGACAATTCAGAAGCCCATTGATTCCCAACCAGGACATACAGCTGGCAGTTTGTATTTGAAAAGACTGTAGAGTAATTCAGTTGATTTGAATAAGAATAAGACTACATTTACCAGTTACAAGTTTGGACACACTTACTCATTCAAAAGTTTTTTCTTAATTCTTACTATTTTCTACACTATAGAACAATACTGAATACATCAAAACTATGAAATAACACATACGGAATTGTGTAGTAAACAAAAAAGTGTTAAACAAACCAAAATACTTATAATAATAAAAAAATAATACAAAGTAGCCACTGTTTGGTTAAGATATTGCCAAACAGCAATATCTTAACCAGCTTCAAGAGGTCATCAACTGGAATGGAGTTATTATCATAACAAAGGTTCAGGAACAAGACCACGGCCCTCTCTCTCACTAAATTCAATCACCTGTGCCTTACTAATTCAATCATCCGTGCACACCTATATAAGCGTGTCTAATCCCTTTCTCTCCCGTTCGTCTCAGTTCTCACGCAACCTACGACACGCTTGCATCGCAAACGCCTATCTCCCGCCCGTGCTCCGTGATCCACGTTCCTTGGCAACATACCGCCCACGACTAGATCCAGCAGTACCAACGACATATCTCCTTCACCACCACATCCACATGGAACCCTTCTCCTCCAGACGCCGCGCTTCTGATCAGCTGGGATCCAGACGCTCCACACGTATCCACGCAATGGCCCACTCGGACGCGGCTCTTTTCCAAGCGATTAACATCTTCAACCGGATGTTTGCTCACCTCCGGCGAGCTCTCAAGGAGACGGTCGTTCCCCACTCCTACGAAACGATGATAAAGACAAACTTTCCAACTCTACGCAGACTCTACTTCCATCAACTCCCTTGTCGGCAGCTAAAATCCTCCCGCTCTTCCGAGTTCATTTTCCGCCGCCGGGCCGACGCTCGCCGCACACCGATGACGTCATAATGCCGCCTACTACAACAGAGCGCAGACTTCTTCAGCCGCGGCTGAAGGCCAGGCTGAACTCCGGATACAAATTGCATTTCGCCGAACTGACAACAAAGTCAGGCTCTTCCTGCCTCCACCTCCACCACATGGATGTATAAAGAGAACTGGATACAGCGTCGGAGGCGGGGCCCCGTTCATTCCTATGAAAGTTGCTCAGTGGCGCATGAAGCAATAAAAAATCAACTTCCTGGTATAAAGGACCCTTCCGGGTTCCCCACCCTGCGCCACCTGTACGCCGCACGTCGATGACGTCACGACGCAGCCAACTGCTTCAGCCCTCTCGCAGGGCCAGGTCGTATCTTCCCCTGTGCCTGCTCCCTCCCTGTCTGATGTCCTTGCTTTTTGTCTTTTCTCTAATCCCCGTGTCCGCAGGCTGCACAGTTAACCCCCACACATACATCCACTCATCCTTTCCTCTTCCCTTCCCTCAGCTGCAGCTACCTCTGCGCTTTCAGCCCCACCCGCTCCAGCAGCTCCTTTTTATGTTTCTACCCTCAGCCACCTCCGGTCCTGCCGTTACCACAGAACAGTGATCCTCCATCCCTTCATCCCTCACCACTCGATCCTTCATCCCTCACCCCTCGACCTTCATCCCTTCATCCCTCACCCTCGACCCTCATCCCTTCATCCCTCACCCTTCGACCCTCATCTCTTCATCCCTCACCCCTTGACCCTCATCCCTTACTCCTTGACCCTCGACCCTCATCCCTTCATCCCTCACCCCTTGACCCTCATCTCTTCATCCCTCACTCTTCGACCCTCAACCCTCATCCCTTCATGCTTCCCTCAATCCGTCCTTTATGAATCATCCTGGCTCTCCTCCGTCGATATTATTTGTTTACAGCACCCCTTTTCGCTTCCTCCTGCCACAGCTACTATTGCTCCCTCGACTTGCCTGCTTCTTTTCATTCATTCAACCTTTATTTACATCTCGAGGTATCATTGAGAGCATGCCCTCATTTTCAGTGACATTGACTAACTGTATCAACTGCTTTGCCACAGTGAACAATTTTCATTGCAATCGCTTCATATCAATTCATTGCTTCAGGGAGCCTGGTTTTCCTCGTCATTAGTTGATACGTAAGGAAGCCACAGAGCTCCCTCCTTTCTAACCCCCTCCGTTTTGTATTTGTTTTCGTCTCATCCCTGTGTCCACAGGCTGCACAATCAACCCCTGCACATACATCCCCTCATCCCAGCATCCTTTCCTCTTCCCTTCCTTCAGCTGCAGCTACCTTTTTTCTGTGTTTTCAGCACCCCCTGTTGCCGGTCCCCTCGCTCTGCCCGACTTCAACACCGTGCCCACCGGCACTTTCATTCCAGCCTCCGCCAACCCTCCTTCATCTCGCCACTGAACACTGTCTAGAATTGTGCCATCATCTCTAACACCCATAGACGTTAAATGCACTACACTATGCGCCGGCAGACCATCGTGACCACCACATGCGTCCTTCATCCAACCCCTTGACCCTCCTTTATCCCACCACCATGCATGGTTTGCGATCGCGCTGATATCTCATACACGCATAAACTATACCAGGAAAGGAAGACCAAGAGTTACCTCTGCTGCAGAGGACGAGTAAATTAGAGTTACAAGCCTCAGAAATCACCAATTAACAGCACCACAGATTAGAGCCTGCATCAATACTTCCCAGAGTTCAAATAGCAGCCACATCTCAACATCAGCTGCTCAAAGGGGACTGTGTGAATCAGGCCTTCATGGTCGAACTGTTGCAAAGAAACCACTACTGAGGGAGATCGGTGAGAAATGCTTGGGCCAAGAAACACCAGGAATGGACATTAGACCAGGGGAAATCTGTACTTTGATCTGATGAGTCAAAGTTTAAGATTTTTGGTTCAAGCCGTTGTGTCTTTGTGAGACACAGAGAAGGTGAAGGGATGGTATCTGTATATGTGGTTCCCACCTTGAAGTATAGAAGAGGAGGTGTGATGCTGTGGGGGTGTTTTGCTGGTGACACTGTTGGCGATTTATTCAGAATTCAAGGCGCACTGAACCAGCATGGCTATAACATTCTGCAACGACACACCATGCCATCTGGTTTGCACTTAGTGGGACCATCATTTGTTTTTCAAAAGGACAATGATCCAAAACACACTTCCAGGCTATGTAAGGGCTATTTGACCAAGAAGGAGAGTGATGGAGTGCTGCATTAGATGATCCCGCCTCCACAATCCCTCGACCTAAACCAAGAGTGTGCAAAGCTGTCATCAAGGCAAACATAGGTTACTTAGAATAATCTAAGTAGCATGTCTAAACTTTTAGAAAGTGTGTCCAAATTCTCACTGTTTGAAACTACATCAACCAATGTCTATGTACTCTCATGAACCTCTGGGCCTTGAGAAAGATCAAGGTGAGTATGAAGTCTCTAGTAACTTAGATTCCGAGTTATAACTTAGATTCCTTTTGTCTTCTGTTTTTTAATCTTCAAAAGATCTTTGTTTTGTGTTATCTATGGGTTGTGACTTGTTGTAATTTACATGTAACAATGTCATCAACAAACATCTCAGTCCCAAAGAGAGTCCCAAACCAAAAGATTTTTTTAGATAATTTCTACATTTGGTTGAGATGTCCATTAATGGTTGACTTTTTTGGGGGGTTTTTTAACTAAAGCTGAATATTGCCATGGAATACAAAGTGCAAAGGCCAATACAATACAAAGGCCACTTGGTTAGGTATTGTTTGAATTTTATCGATTCCGATTCTGCTGATCGATTACGGTTCTTATCGATTCCCAGTTTAGATTCCAATTTGATTAAAAAAAAAAAAAAAAGGTCAAATGTTTAGATAAAATTATCTTTATTCTTTTAAGCATTTATTTTGACTTTTATTGTTTCATTAAAATAAGTAAATTCAAAGTCTTTTTAACTGACCATTGTGCTTTGTTTTGAGTACTTACTGTCTCATCGTTCGCTCAGTGACACTGTGTGCTGTCACTGGCCAATTCATGGACTTGCACGCGGACGCGCACGTGATTCCATTCATACTTTTTTCGGAGGCCCGCGGACTCAGACATGTCACATGGGCACACTAGTTAACAGGGTTGCAGCATGATAACTTTCCAGAGCTGTGAAATCCAGTCTGTGAATATTACAAACTGCTGTGCGGTGTTTTTCTGATCAGCCTTTAAACGCAATAACCTGTTTCTCCAGCCGGACTGCTGGATCATATTTCATCCACCGGCACTTTAAACAACACGCCCCCACCAACACAGCCCCTTGTATTATAATACACAGCGCTGTTTTCAGTCTGAATGCAGCCGAGGAGTTCCTGTATATTGTTGAGCAACAAGAAAAAGTCGAAAAAAAGAAGCGACAGCTTAATGACAACAGGAAACAGTAACTTACATACACGGTGTGTCACGGCTTGGTATCCCTGGCTCTACTAGTGGTGCTATCAGGTGCTACCGCTGAATGATGACACACTCGGATGGAACGACCAAAGCAGGCGGTGCGGTGAAATCGCCGGTCCTCCCATTCATCTGAATGGGGGTAGAGCGTTTCGGCTCCGGGCATTTTGGCGCAACGGCGCCGTACCGGACTGCGGCCGGAAAGTTGAGCCAGAGTAACTTTTGGAGAAACGCAACCCGGCGTTGGCCAATCACAATTTGATAATGCTGCCAGTTTGAAGAGCATCCTGATAATGAATGAAGCCTGAAGAAAGCAGAGGGTTCATTAGTTAAACTTGAGAGTATAGTTTAGTAACATAAAAAATAAAGAAAACATTGTAAACATTTAACTGTGCAAACATGGCTTGGTTTTTAGTCACATATTTTGTGATAACAGAATATATTGAATAACATCATGTAAACATTTAACTTTGAAAACATGCTTTATCTGTCTTAAACAGTAGCGTACAAGTTAGCTTGACTATGTGCACTGTGTGTGATGCTGATGGTCTTGTGTTCCGAATAGAAAGACAGAAAGACATAACGATTGTGGACCCGTTCCTGGGTGTCACAAAGAGGACATTATGGGCTGTCTATACTTCAAAGTGATCTTGAGATAACTAATGTGTTAACATATCAAGAATATTATACACAGTAAAGCTACCAGGTTTACTGTATGTACACAGATGGTCTCATGGAGGGAAAAATGATTGTTTTTTGGGAATTGTATACTCTAGTAAATGAAGATACAAAGATATGTTTTAATATCAGGTGGTTTAACTATCACTATAACTAATAGCTGATTCAGGCAGGAAAGCCTGCCGCCAGTCATCAGTGACCATTTTCTTGATTTCAGTTAACGGTCACCGAAAACTGATGGAAGGTTTTCCTGCCTAAATTAGTCTGTATCGGCTTGGCTGGACAGCCGCTGGACAGCTTTGACTTTCTGTGTCGGTGTTTACATATGTGTGCCAGAAAGCAGGGGGGACCAGGGACAGTTGTAACACTTTTTGCAATTTTCCTAATAAGTCAAAAACCGTTTACACTGGAATAGTCCATCTACTATATTATAAACTTCAACGTGTCAACTAGTGAAACAATGTATTTAAGTGGTTTTATGAAATATGTACAGGTTGCAAAATTGATTTAAATACAGTCACTCCACTGTTACAACTATCCGAGTGTACAGGGAAGGGAAGCGCAGAGATTGTACACATCAAAGAGAAAAAGAAATTTTAAAAAAAGAACAAAAGTACAAAACCCCAAGACCCCAAACACACCAACATTCACACACCCCACCCTGGTTCACTTAGAGTGAAGAGACACATACACACAACAGAATTTAACAGACCAGCCCTTAGTCTGGCAGGACCTGCAAGTCTGTAAAGTATGATAAAAAGGTTGCCATTTGTGAAAAAAACTTCTCAGTATATCCTCTCATCGTATATTTAATTTTATCAAGTTTGAGAAAAAACACAGTGTCTATGAGCTACTGTAAAACAGAGGGAGGGTTAAGAGATTTCCATTGTAGGAGTAGGCAATGTCTGGATAGTAAAGATGTGAAATGAATCATTTTAATTAAGGAAAAATGGAAATCCTCATATCCCTGGTATCAATCTGTTGAACCTCTCTTGCACAACGTAAAACATTTGCACATTCGTTGTAGTAATGGAACCTGGTGATGATAGGTTGTAGTTGCTCACCGGCTTCGGCTGGACAGTTCTGTGCACCAGGTCTAGCAACGGCTCTTTGTCCAGAGTGTCACAGTGACGACTGTCTCCTCAGGAACTTCCACTATTCTTATGTTGTTGTGGCATGATCTGGATTCAAGGTCCTCACATTTATTATCCAATTAGAAAACTCATCAGCTAATAGCTTGAACTTGATCTTCAGCTCAACAATGTCGTCCATACAGGCAGAAAACGACTCCTCTATTTCCCCCAACAGTACCTTTGAGTGTGGCCAACTCAGCATCCAAAACAGCTTTATCATTTGCGAGTTGTGTTTTCACTGATTGTTGGTCATCTCTGATTCTGGACTAATCATCCCTCAATGCCACGTGGAGTTTGGGTTAAATATTCTCTGCAGTGTCCTGTCTCAAAGAGGTTAATAATTCTAGCTTCTACGCCTCCGTGTTGATAACTTGCGGTCCTGCTTTCAGCGAGGTACAGCCATGGGGCAGAGTCGAGATACCTGTAGCCGTGGTCGTTGCCAGCGGACTAGGTCTCTGTTGTTGGGCTGTAACACAAATTTATGGGTTTTTAATGGCCATAATAACTCACTGGAATATCTTTCCTCTAAAAATTTTCAAAAGTGTGCAGATAAATAACAATTTTAATCGGAATCTGTGGGAGACTCTAAACACACATCCTATTCCATAGGTTGCTCAGCAGTGTCCCATAGTTCAGTGACTTTAAGCTAAACAGTCACATCAATGTAGTGATGGGCAAAGAAGTTCTTTTCAATGTACAGAATCATTAGAATCAGTTCATTAAAAAGATTTGTTCACCGAATCATTCAGTGCTTGACCAGAGCTTCGACTGCGCAGTCCCCCTAACTGAACTGAAATACAGCCGAACATTCAGTTCAGTTCGCCAGTGAGCTGAGAATTTAGTTGGAGATACTGCTTGCAAACTGAAAGCTGCTATAACAAAGTCCTACCCTATTATGTACAGTACATATACACCTGATTATAAAACAAAATATTTGGTTCTTCTTTCTATTTCGAGACTTCAAGACATGAGGGGGAGAAGTGTGGACTTGAGCGACTGTTTATCACTCAGGGCTCATGTTTACTGTGTACATTCAGTGAACGAATCACTGAACATTGCCTGATATCCAGCACTGATTCTGTCTTCACTTCAGTGGTACACTCAATCTGTTGTTAGTCCAAGTTGTCTTGCTCAGTTCAGTATAAAACTAGCCTATACAAGCACTAGACATAAGATAAATAGCTCAGCAGCCTATTATTTACAACAGAGATATCAGATTATGGTTATTTTTGTAGTTTTGACGGTCTTATCTAATATGCTTTAACAAGGGAGTAATGTATTGTTAATCACCAGTGAGGAGCTCCACTGCCAAAAGCTACTGACTCAGTCAGTGACAGCGGTGATTCAGTATAGTCAGTTCACTCAAAGATTTGTTGAACAAGATTTGTTCGTACACCTCTAATTCAATATCAGGCTAGACTCAATCATTCACTAGTCCCCATATAAGAGATAATCAATAGTTTACTCAGTAGTGACCAGTAAGTTGAGGTTTCGGACACGCACTAATCATCATCAGCACAACAGCACGTCATTTTTGCATCTATAAAATGCGGCACAAGAAAGTAGTGTACATGCCATGGACACTACTTTTTAAATTTATTGTTGAATATTTGACAGAACTATACAGTGGAGAAATTTACACACTCAATTCGACACTCAAATAAAATGGCACAGGGTAAATATGGGGCCCTATATCGTAAATAGGGAGTGATTTCAGACATGGGAAGTAACTGCTTCCTGCCCTAGTCTGGCACATTACCCCCATAAAACCATCCCTTGTTTTTACATTTCAGCTTTTGTAGGTGTTAATCAAACAAACTGAGCTTTAAAGGTAGTAGACTAATTTTGTTACTTTTGGACAGACTGCTTCACTGTGCTAAGACAACCAGCTATACTGCATCTTCATATTTAGTGTACAGACGTGATATTAATATCAGTCTCCTCTAACTGTCAGCAAGAAAGCAAATAATTGTGTTTCCCACATTGACTATTTCTTTACTTGGTCTCCATGGGAACTGAATTTGTTGTATGTTGTTAATGTTTACTGTCCTCTTGTGCTGCACTGTTAGTGTGATATGAAGGACATTTAGATGTGCACGGTGTACTCTGTGTTGTGTGTGTGTCAAATGTTCTCTTGGTTCTGTTACTGTATGATATTCTGATATGATATGCTAGTTAGTCATGAATATGCATGATAGAGGGATATAAAATGGATGGGTGCTGAAATCTTAAGCTTTGTGAACTTTCCCATTTTCTGTTTCCTCTTATAGATCTCCCACTTCCAGCCATGCCGTGCAGAAATGCCAGCTGGGTTGCTGGGCTGGTGTGTGCTTTTATCATGATGTTAGGACTTATGGGACAACCTGTGGACAACAAGTGGAACATGTCAACAATCACTCCAGAGATGGAAGAGGTGCTAAGTGAGGCGTGGATGCCAACACCTGCACCCAACATGGAGAGGGATTCAACATTCACTCTCAAGGTAAGAGGTTGAAGGAAATGTTTAAGTAAAGAATCTAAATTAAGTAAATGCAGTGTTCTTCTGGGATGCACCCACATTGAAAACATGTTTGTCATGAATGCACTCAGCTGAAATAGGCCTTTTGAGTTGTGATGCTGTTAGGAAATCTATTATTTAGAGCATACTTTTATTTCCAAAAGCTCTGGTCTGTGTTCATCATCAAAGACTCAACAAAGCCATTTCTGGGAGGGAGCATCTTGTGTTTTAGGATTATTCTCTGATTGGGAGCCAAGCATATTTCAAAATGATTCAGTGTGGCTTTCATAGGTCCCTGCAGTCATGAAATTTATCAAACAAAAAAAAAGACTTTTATCATCAAAAAAATGGAGGAGAAACTCATCAAATCTGACATCCAAAGGTCTCACACCAGGTACAGGAATTATTTATTGATGCAATTCGGTATGTGTGTTTTTATATCCAACCAGCTGTATGAAAATGTGTGTCTGTGTAACATCAATCTTTAATTGCAACATTATTCGTTAGCAGAACAGCTTACTTAATATCATAGGGTATAAAAGGACTTTCAGTCCTTTCAATTGTGCCTCCTACTGTACATGTTCACCATATGATACTGTGTGTGTTGCAGCATTATGTACGTCAGTCCCAGTCGTTGTCTACTGGGGAGAAAGAGATTATCCTGGAGAGGAAAGAAGTAGTTCTGAAGTCACTCAACAGGCTGGGAATCAAGTGTACACTGGTATGACTGAGGCGATGTTACTCTTAACTACATATGTAAATGTAATGTAGAGAAGGGAAATAATTACTTGATGTTCAGTTTTAACATCTATTCATTTTTTTCCTCAGCCATGTTAGCAGCTCTATGAGGTTGTACTTGTACAGACTATGCTAATGTCTGTACGTCAATGGCTGCATGCTAACATGAAAACCTTAACATGCTGATGCTTAGCAGGTAATGTTGACCATGTTCACCAACTTAGCTTAGTATGTTAGCATGCAAATGTTTGATAATTAGCACTAAACACAAACTACAGCTGAGGCTGATGGGGATGCTTGAAACAAAGTATTGGACAAATTAAAATTTTGACCTGATGGTTGTGTTATAGGACAAGTCAGGGGATCACCAAAGTCATTTTCATATTTCCTCTGGTGACCATTAACGTCTGTAACGAATTAAATTAATCTACTATTTGTCAAGACCAAAATGTTGGACCGACCAACATGGGTATCCCTTGTGCTAAACTGCTATAGTGGCAAAAAACAGAATAAACTAGACTGTTACTGATAAGACTGGTGGCCTTCTGGTGTCTGTTCTTTATATGTTTGCACTGGAAGATTCTGTTCTTCCTGTACAAACAAAGATAAACTTTTTGAACAATAGCAGATAAAGGGGGTTATCACATCATCACATTATCATCACATATCAGCTCTCACTCTTCTACTTCTTAACAAATGAACAGCAGCTGTAGCAACAGTTATCCTACCGCTGTTATGGGTTGAAGCTTTGTGCTCGGCCAAAAAGACAAAAATTGGTTCAGCCATAAGATTTCAAGTGGTTATGTGTAGGTTAATGTGAAGATGGTTGGGGTTAGGTAATGGTTTTCGGCAACAATGGACTTCAGTCTCTCGGCAGCAACTACAGGTGGATCCACAACGTACAGCACGCAGGTGATAGCAAGGGTATTTCTGGGAAATATTGTCTTACATCTTCCATTCTTCCATTCTAGATGAACTGCTTTAATATTGGTGTTCTTCATGTCTGCATTAATATCACTGTTTACTTTTTCTGTTAATGCTATCTCCCATCTCTCTCTCTCTCTCTTTCTGTCCCCAGGATTTGGTCCCCCACATCGCAATGTTGGGGTCAGGCGGAGGTCAGAGGGCAGCTGTGTCTCTGCTGGGTTCCCTCTATCAGATGGAAAAGGAAGATATACTGGGTACTCTGCTCTACCTGGGAGGAATTTCTGGCTCTGCCTGGTAAACACTTGCATGCACAGTGACACATAACTGATTCATATGTTCACCTCCTTGGAAAATTTGAAATGTGAAATATCAGCATAGCCCAACTCAATTCTGCTTCTATATGAGGTCTTTTGGTGGTTCAGTGAGAAGAGCATATAAAATGGATTTCCCATTAACAAACAATCAAGGATGTGCACACAGCAGGGTAGAAAAGACATTGCCAAAATGTCATGATAGCTTAAGGACATTTTCAGCATTTAGAAATAAAGCCACTCACTGGAAACCAGTTAAATTACTGTTTAGAGGTAAATATGTATGCGATACTCATCCTTGCATATCAAAAACCTTTTTTTTCTTTTTACCAAACACCCACCTTTAATGTGGCTGGCTAACATGACACACATTCCAGTGAGAAAAGGCAGCTATAGTTGCAATGATAACGTTAATACAGAGTACAAGCTGTCCTCACACAATAACGTTAGCATGAAATTCCTACTGTTTGACTGCTGCACAGCACAGACGCGCTTTGGTTATTATATTTGGAAACATCGCTCTTGAACCCGTCTATCGCACCTCATAGCTAAAGGTGAGAAAGAATTGCTTGCTGAATCTAGGATTTGCTAAAATGCTCCAGTAGCACCTACTGTTGAAGTTGGAGTTGTAGTAAGACCGGTGCTATAAATTTAAAGAATTTCGAGTGTGGTGTCAATTTACAGCCTTTACGAAACCAAAAAATATTAGCATGTCTGCCTAACCAGCTTACAGTAGTAACCTAACCCATCTTTACTTGAAGTAAAAATGACAGAGGCACATCTACTGTGTATTAATATGGATTTTTTTTTTTGGACTTGGAAAAGTTTACACTCCAGCAATCCCAGCCAACAGTGGTTAGTCCTTGTCCTCGGCCATTTTTTCTGATTAAATTAAAAGTGAAACATACTGTTTGAAAGTACGAAATGAAGCATAAATCTAACCTTGCTTTTCTGAGTGTGAGTGATCTTGATATGTTTCCTTTCCATTCTTAAAATACAAGGACTACAGCTCTACACTGCATTTGTACCATATCTTCTGCATGGAACTTCAACTAGCAAGGATGCTGATTTTTTGGATAGGATATGTAGCATTAGCCTCAGTCTTTTAGTATGATATCACATATGTAGCCATCAAGTGCATAATTAAGACCCCATGTATATATGGCTAGTTTAAAAACAAGAATATATATTTTAAAACAGAATGTATATTTTAAAACAAGAATATATATATATATATGTATGTATATATATATATATATATATATATATATATACAAAATAAAAAGAGATAAATGTCAAATGTAAGGAAGCTCAGAACAGACACATTTTTCTCTTTCTAGGTCATTGTCAGTCTACAGTAACTAAATATTTTGTTGTGTCTCTCTTTCTCCCTTAGGTCCATGTCTTCCCTGTACAGTGACCCTCAGTGGAGCGCTAACATGGACAGAGCAGTATCCAGGCTGTCAGGTCCTGGGGTCGGGCTGAAGGAGGCTCTGGCCTGGCTGGCTGAGAGGTCCCAGGAGGAGCACTTCTCTCTCACTGATATCTGGGGGATCATGACCTCTGCTGGGATCATGAAACAGGTACAGTGTAAACTTACGAGATGGAAGCTGAGAGAAAGCAACAGGACTGACCAATGCTTTGTTGACATACTTCAATACTGCAATTTGTGCCATTCTACTCTACTGGTCCCAGAAGGAGAAAAGGGGGACAGATTAAGTATATCATAGTTTTGTTGCTTATAACATAATAATATCAAATCATATCATATTATTGTATTGTTAGTTAATTCCCCAATGTCCCCAATGTGGAAAACACAAGACAACACACAACACAAGACATTTGATTTAGGATTTATTGAATTGATTCAATTTTATTCAATTATTAAATTTTGATTTATTCAATATTCCAATTGTATTTGACACTCATTCTTAGTTCCAAGGAATGCTTGGTAACTCAAAAATCATTTAACTTTAACAATCCTCAGTCTCTGTAGCTTTCTTAAAATATATTCAGTATTTTATGTGAAGTAAGAGCTGCATTTATTGATTTGGGTTGTTTTGTTTTGTTTTTTCCTTTTGATTTTTTTTCCCATATGGGAACAGAGGAGCAAGCTTTAAACAAAACAATGACATACTGAATTTTATAAAGCTGCCATGGCAAACCAGCTAGACACTAATTTTGTCTCTCTGTGGTTTGGTGCTGTGCAGGGTGCGTACAATGGGTTTGTCAAAGCTTTTTCTCAAAACAGCAGCTGGAAATGAGGTTGGTAAGAGTGAACCAAAACATTAAAGTTGCAGGCCAAAACAATGATGAAAAAGAAGCCAGAAAGCTGCATAGTGCTGAGGGGAACTATAGTGTCAGGTGATAATTCTCTGTGAGTTTGTCACTATGAAGCGGTACCGTTCACATTAGACATAGTTTAATTCGGTGGTAGTATAAAACTACTGATAAATGCAGCTTTAAGTATTGCCAAACAGAGTGTGTCTTTGCTGAGGAAGTGAAGACTGCAATATTAAAAGTATAATTTCTAACAAGATAATGTTGAATGATGAAAACCCACTGTGCAAAGTCGAGTTTTCCATAGACATTGGTTACACAAGGAGCACCCTGGTAGCCAAATGGTTAATGTGCATGTTTCCTGACTGCCTCTTTATGCCCACTGTCCAATAAAGGCAAAATTCCAAAAAAATCTTTAAAAAAAAAGACATTGGTTGCACTGAAAAGAATGATAACTGCAACCTATGTTAAAACAGCAGCAATAGTGCCATCACCTACTGAAAAATATTCCAGATTTAAAGTCCAGGTTTTTTTAAGGCAAAAACACACTATACAATTTCATCACATTTGCCACTGGACTACTTCTGTCTATAAGATGTCTTAAGGGGGCATCCATTGATGCACATCAAATGACCAAATGACATAAGCTTTGCAACCTAATTGACCAGCTGTAAGTGCCGGTATGTGTGTTGCACTTAGGTCACTTTTAGGCTATTAGAATTGAAGCAGGTCACAGGGTCATGTCACGGCAGTGATCAATGCCATAATGTGTGGAGAATCAAGCGGTTGATGAAAATATCAATAGTGCTTTGGGTGAGCTTAGAATAATGAGGTTTTAACATCAGGTCTTCCACATCATGTTGAATTAATGAGCCTATAAGTGTAAATGCAGATCGGCCATATGGATTTTTAAAATTATGTTTCTAAATCAATATGTCCTAACTTCATGTAATATTTATGAGTAGTTCAGTTTTGATAAACACTACAGACAAAACATCATAGTTCCTTGTTTCACAGTTCATTGATCTAATGCTTTCTTGCCAGTTGGATATTCAAAGTCTTTCTGAGGATGGCATAAACGCCATCAATCCCTATCCCATCTACAACGCAATGAACAAGAACTGCCTGCAGTATGGCCCTGAGAAAGGTACTAAACATACACAACCATGCAGATAAACATATTCACGACTCATCACAAATCAGGATTTCAGTTTCTGCCTCTGTCTCTGGATTTGGCTCAGGTAAATGGTTTGAGATGACCCCCCATGAGGCTGGATTCACAGATTTGGGTCTGTTCATTAACACATCTCACCTGGAGAGCAGAATCCAAGAAGCAGATCCCAGTGGTAAAAGGCCAGGAATTGACATGGTCAAGTTGCAAGGTGCGTCCAGCTTGTTTGTCTGATAGAAATACAATAATAAGATCCTACTTAAAACAAGGAAATCTGTCCATGTACAGAAGCCTAATAAGGCCACAGTAGCCCATACTGTTGTCTCTAGAGCACAACATTACAGAGGTTCACTTGTCATGACGCGTACTATTCAGTCCATGAATACAATTGTATAAATGTCACTCATGGCTCATAGGAAGCTTTTTAAAGAGTAACACTGATGATGTCATTGGGATTATCTCAGTTTGGGCTTGGAGACTATACATTTATAACATAAACCTTGAATTACAAACTCACTCTGAAAGACATGGGCATTTATCAGACAGGCAAGGTCTAAAAAAAAAAATACAATACAAAAAATGCTAACAAGTTCCATTATGGGAAGTGTAGGATCCAGCATTTTTGGAGCTTGACTCAGTCAGTCAGGGTATCTTTGCCACTACTGCATCAAAGTCATTTGAATTTAAAGTGTGTGTCCTGTATGTGTGTGTTTTGTCATGCAGGTTTAGTGGGCAGCGCTATGGCAGATGAACAGAGTCTGGTAAACCATATGCCTGACAGGCTGAAAGGTAAAAATCATTATTTGTCTTTTGATGGATAAAAAGTAGACACGTGTTTGAATGAGCAGCAGAGGACAATATTGACTGTGTGTGTACTCAGGTCTGGTGGGGACTGCAGCTTCTGATGAAAACAACATATTGGATTTGATATTTCTCTGGACTGAAGGTACCAGGTTTATATGAAAGTAGCTTGTAATATGCACACGGATAGTGCATGTTATGTGTAGGCATGTATGTTTGATTTTGGTTTTTATGTATCAGTACCACAGCAAGTCAGCAGTTTCTGGGACGTCTTGGACCGTTACATGCGTGGCTACCACAGTCTTTTGAAGTTAACTGAGCTGATCAGAAAAAACACAAAGGATCCCGCTGTTCTATCTGACCTGGACAACCTGCAGAAAACACTGAAAGGTACTAATAATAGTGATGATGACGATAATTCATCTGAAACTTTACATCCAGCAAAGGTTTGCTGGGTGATCACAATGTTCACTCAGTGACAAATGTTCTTCTTGTTTTCCAGAAAGTCTAAATTTCAACCCTACTGCGTCATTTAAAAAGAAGAGCCCAGAAGAACAAAAGTGGATCCTTGAACAGTGGCATCAGAAAATGTTGGAACCTTTAAAGACTTGGAGCCAGAGTCTGAATGAAGGACCTGTCAAAGAGAGCGGTCTGTACCAGAGTCATAAAGTTATTTAAAGATCCCCTTCAGACATGTATTAAGACATACAAAAATACTCAAAACTGATTGGAACAATAATGTGTGTCTAATATGGTTTTTCCACACAAAAAAAATATAATTAGCACATTAAAATCCTTAAAATGACACCTACTCCTTCTCCCTCATTAAAAATCCGGAATCTATAAATGTTAATATATTTCATTTCAGAGGTTTAACTGCCAGAGACAAGATGTTTCCTACTTTACTGTAAAGTCCATTCTCAGTGTATGTTTACTGGAGGCTTTTTGAAGTGTGAAGTGTCCACATCACATTTGTGTAAGTTGAATATTGGACCAGGATTGCCTTCAAAACTAGTTGTGATGTCACAAATCCTGCTCATAGGTCCACCCCTAAAAATCAGATTTTCAGAGAGCAAAGAGAAACTTTCCACTTTCAGCAGATGAATGTGGAAACAAATTCTGCACATACATCATTCTGCAAAGTGAAGCTCAAACGTCCAACTGAAGGAACAAGAGAAACATTTTTGAATGGAGGGAGACTTTAAATATGGGTGCTGCTACCTGTTGTCCAATGCAGTTGCTTTTTTAACATCTGTCCCACAAAATGTCTAACCAGAAAATTCCAAAAACAGATGTCACCACCAACAATAACAGTGGCTCAGTATAGTAGCTGCACAAATGCTTATAATGGAAATGATCTGAAATTGTAAATACCTATAATGATTTAAATTTAACTAATATTGTAATTGAGCAATGTACACAGTACAGTAAAGTGAAAGGTGCAAAAATGTATTGTATATACTCATATTTACAATTTATGCTTGGCAATATTATGTACTTGTTACAATTCAAAACAATGGTCTACGAATGTATATCCAGCATATTTAATAATACTCTTGGCTTTTATCCTAAATATGTTCCAAGTGCTGAGATTCTCCAGCAATACTGTCTTTTTGGATAATCATTACTGCAGGAGTCTTTTATTCTAAAGCCCCTGAAAACTAGAATTTCTCGATAACATTAAATATTGATTACCGTATAAGCAAGGATCAAAGATAAAATTTGGGGGAAAAAACATCTTTAGTTATTATTCATCAAGAGTTTAAAACTCAAAAGTTCAGCTACTCTGTTTCGTCAGGACTGTATGGGTGTAGCTTGATCAGATATAACTGACAGTGCTAGCAATATAAGAAAACAACCACACAGCTGTCATCATGTTTTGAAAGTTGCTAAAGTCTGACTGGTTTCCAAAGGAGCCTTGCCCACTTCAATCCACAGAGAAAAGCTAGGAAGCAAACAAAACAGAAATGTAGAAGTCTCTCATGTGAAATAACCAAAACCTTTCTAACTGTGTGTTATTCTGGACCATTTTGCTCATATTATGAAGCTCATTGAGAAAATCTGTTTTCACTGTGGTATTCTGATTGAATGATTAAAGCTGCATTAGTTAATGTTTTTATATAAATAAAGATCAAATGAATGTGTAATGTGGCAGGGGTCCATTGCAGCGATGAACACACAGAATTATTACCAACTCTGTAAGGAACTGCATCCTTACCAAGCCTTTTAGCCTCTTTTAGCTCATCTTTTTGTTTTTTCCAGCCCGCAAACTCTGCTCTAATTAACTTCATTTTCAGCAGCAGGAAGCTATTTTCAGCAAAAAATAAATAAACTGACAAACCCACTTTACACGACCTGCCCAGCAGACAAGCAGAGCTTTTAGCAATTGAAATGCCAGATTTTTTTTTCTTGGGAGTTGGAGGAGACCAAAAGAGAGCAAAAAGGAAAGTATTATATATTACACTAACATTCATCAAGTAACCATTAACATTGCTCCAAACGAATGCTAATGATTTTTCCCTGCCTACTGGATGTGTAAAAAGGCAGCTTTTGCTAACAATTTCACAATAACAACTTTATAAGGTGATAATATTGTCTTTACAGCTTGTCTAGCTGCCCCAAAGTAGACTAAAATCAATGAATGCAGGTTTAAGTTCTTCATCATTGTTTCATTTGGGTGTGCTCTGTTTTCCCAGTCTCTTGGTTGATCCAAAAAGTCTTCCCACTGGTTGGAAAATGGAAATGGGGAACAACAAAAAACTTCCTCTACCAATACCCAGGTGAACTACTGTCACTAAGCTTAACACATAGTTGTACCTGTACTGTCTTTATTGTATTTACAGTCCTGTGATTTGCTAGACAGTTGGCAAAATTAACTATTGAATGAGAAGAAAAAGTCAACAGTGAAAGGAAAGAATTGCTATATTGTGATTTGTGTTGCTTTGAAGATGCTGTGGTGCCATCTTGCATCAGATTTGAGGAGCACCTGCAGCTGATAGATGCTGGTGTGATGCTCAACATGCCCTTCCCTCCTTTCCTGGGAGAAAAGAGAGACGTAGACCTCCTCATCGCTTTGGATTATGGAGCTGATGACACCTTCAAGGTGAGGCATGTGTCTGAAGAGAGCTTGTGTGTTGCAGATATATCAGTGGAGCTGCAGGAGCGACTAATATCACTAGCTGATGTGTTAAAAATGATCAAATAAATGATCTGAAACTGTCCTCTGCACAGATTCTGACTCTTGCCAGAGACTACGCAGCTGAGATGAAGAAGCCTTTCCCAGAGATAGACGACAAAATCCTGAGGGAGAAAGAGTGGCCAAAAGACTGCTATGTGTTTGAGGGAAAAGACAAGCAGCCAACTATCATTTACATGCCGCTCTTCAACAAACGGAATTGCAAAGGTCTGTTACACCCAGCCTCACAACACCTGACACAAATGTAAAAAACAATCTAATGTCAAATGTGTTACATCATTAACAGAAGAAAGGAATGTATTCCTCATTTGTAATGATTTGGGTTTTGTGCTGTTATTCTGGTCCAGATGCAGAGGAGTTCAAAGCAAAGATGAAGCAGTTCTCCACCTTCCAGCTTCCATTCAGCCAGGAGAAGATTGAGTTTTTGTTGGATACAGCAAAAGCCAACATAAAGAACAACAAGGCAACTCTGCTGAGGGAGATTTACAAGGCTGTTATCCGCCGATACAACAAGAGGTAGTGTATTCAGTGTGTGGGTGGAGGGTGGAGGCTGTACCAAAGGTGTGGACTCGAGTCACATAACTTGGACTCAAGTCAAAAATATGATGACTTTAGACTCAACTTGACAAAATCAAAAAAGACGATAAAAGCAAAAAAAAACAAAAAACTCAACTTGGACTTTAACACCAATGACTCATGACTTCACTTGGACTTCAGCCTTTTGACTTGAAAATACTTGATACCTTCCCCCAAGCCCAAAGATGTATGTTATTTAAAAAGTATGCCATGAATCAATTCATTTCCCTTCATTTCCTGAATCAAGTTAACACTATTCATTCCTAGCAAGTCAACCCTTAATTCCCCAGAATCCACTTTGTTTGAACCGATCCGACAGCATCCAATCAAGTTGCAGGAGAGAACAATGAAGGACTAACGTCATGTTACTGAGTGCCAGTTGGAAAAAATGAGTGTACAAACACTACACGGTGGTCAACAAAAAACAACTTGCAGTATGCAAAATGTGTGAGTCAAAAATTACAGACAGAGACGCAACTACTTCCAACTTCGTTCAACATTTGAAGTTACACAAAGACCAGTAAATCTCATATCATCAGGGTCTTTGCAGTGCCTGCCTCCAGTGCTCCAGTGGCGTGAGTTTTCAGCCATGGTGGCATCATACTGCAGCCTCATCATGCATAAATGACTGACAGACTTTTGGCTGATTTGGTATTTTGCAAATATATCATAGGGCCCTGAGATAAAAAGCACAACACTGTGGATGAATTAAACTGTTAATGCATTAGTTATGTTTATTCAACTTGTATGTTTCTCCCCCTCTCTCACACACATACACACACACACTCAGTTTATACCTCCATAATGAGTAACTGCAGAACTATTTTCTAGAACCTATCAATTGTTGTTGTTGTTTTTTACACTTATCTTTTTATTTCATTTAGACATAAAATATAGAACATGCAACAACATACAATATCACTTTAAAGGACGAATATTCTTACAGAAAATGTCTTACAAATGTGTGGAAAGAAAGTTATAGACATTGTTTCAATATGAGATGAGTTAAATACAACAAGACTGGACAGAAACACAAAATTCATTCTGTTGTGCTACTGGTTAATAGTGCTATATGCTATGAAACGTTTTTTATGATTAAGTTCAGTCACACTTTTTTTAACAAACTTGTTTTAACAAATAAATGTAAATTTTAAAAAGCATTCAAAATTTGTGTAAATTTAATATATTATTACTCTCTTGATAAAATGGCATTACATTTGGTGAAGAGTACATTATGACTTGTTTACAACTCAAAGCTCAAAGTTAAGGACTTGGGACTTGACTCGAGATTTGCCTGTCTTGACTTTGGACTTCAGTGCAAAGACTTAAGACTTAATAGTGACTTGCAAAACAATGACTTGGTCCCACCTTTGGGCTGTAGTGACAGGTCTGTGGTTAGCAAGATGGATGCGTGTGTAAATTCTAATTGGTTATTATGAATGAGCAAGACTGAATTAATGAATGAAATAATAATGGGTTTTTTTTTCATTTTTCTTCCTATACTCCAGCTCCGTCTTCAGGAGAGTCTGACCCCTAAACTTCATACAGTTTGCATTGCACAGGCATTAAGAAATTTAAGACTATATTCTCAATATTTGTGTTTCATTTATCCCATTATTTAGTCAATGCATTAAATAGTTGTATATATTAATTAAAGAGTTATTCACTTTTGAATTTAGATGTTTGAAACCATGTTTATGTCATGTGTTCACATGTATCATTTAGTGATAGTAACATGAATCAAACACTAGAGGTCTCTCTATGTTCACAATGTTTGGAATGGTATCTTTAATGACTTTCTCCTGCATTATTTCCATTATCAGAACCCTGATAGAGACATTCTGGACAATATTTTACAGATTTTGAGAATATTTGAAGTTATTTATGGTCCTCCATATTATGAATGTGTTTTTTTTATCATTCAATTTTTCACCTGTAAACAAAATCTTTAATTTTCATTTCTGTCTGCCACAGTGTCTTTTTTTACTCTGAGCAGTGCCAAGGCTGAGAGCTTCAATTTCTATGACTGTTTTAAAGGAATAGTATAAATACGCCTGTTTTCTATCTTTCCAATAATAAAATGAGGAGCTCAATCTCATGTCTTCACGTAAAGTATGGAAGTGGATTCAGGTGGTGATTAGTTTAGCTTAACATAAAGACTGGAATCGAGAAACAGCCTGGCTCTGTCCACACTCCAAAATTAAAACTAGCAACACCTCAAAAGAATAAATTTTACAGTTGTTGGGTGTAAGAATAATTACCTCTCTGTTGTGATGAGCAACCTACAGTATGTACCATGATCAATCATTCATTATAAATCAAAGTAAGTTAAATTCAGTAGCTATTTGTAAGGTGAGTGCAAAAATTGTAATGGTTTGATAATAATGATAAAGTATTGGTGTCATCGAGGTAACAACTAAGTATGCTGCACCAGAGTTATTCAGCAACTTTACTTCTTTGCCTATAGGCCCTTGGCTCCTCACACAGTTCTCACATTTTCATCGTCTCTTCAGTCTACACTCTGATTTGCCTTTTTTCCCTTTTCTTGCAGTTCTACTCTTCATCACTTTTTCCTTTTATCAAATCCTCTCCACCACTCTCCGTACTATTCTTGCATTCCATTCTGGCACATGAATGATGTACCAAAACTGTAAAAGTCAGAGATGCTGTAATAATACCAGTTTATCCCACTTTGTAGCCAAGGCAACTTCTACAAGTAGAGTACTGTAGAATGAAATATGTTTTTTTCCTGCTGTCTCTTCTCTCTGCGACTCAACCACAGAGCAGCATCATCACCATCACAGTTATCCTCACAGTTGCCTCTATCTCTATCCCTTCTGTCACTTTCCTGTCCCGGTGATGTCAGTTGCTGGAGATGTCCTACAGATAACCGACAGGCTTTGCAAGCTAGTGAATTCCTGGGGAGTAAAGGTCAAGATCTAAACTGCCATCTTCCTCCTACATGAAGTGACTCAGGCCTAAACCTGACCCGAAGGCTAATATGTGGTATTGTGTATCTCCTTTTCTATCTCTGTCTTCTTGTATTGTCCGCCTTAGCAGTTTAGGATATTACTGTCCAAAGTGGCAGCTTACAATGCAAGGCAGGGCCTAGATGTGGACAGCTGAATGGGGAAAGAGTCCAATATTTAAACACTTGAAGGTATACAGTTGAAGATTTTGTGGTTGGATGAAATAGCTCTGGTAAAATTGCAGTGAAAATCTGATGTCTGATGAATGAAAGGTATTGACGATTAAAGCTGCAATGATCAATATTTTTTACATTAGCAATGGATCAAATGACCATGTGTAATGTCAAAGGGGTCACCTGCAGTGATGAACCCACAGAACCCACCCCATTATTCTCTGACTCTGCAGTTCCTGTCATTTTAGCATCTTTAAGCTAATTGTTTTGGTTTTCCGGCCAACAACATTACTGTTTCAGTTCAGTCTCACCATGAACAAAGCGGAGCATTCAGCAGCTATGAATGTTACAACAGGCAAGTGTTTGCTAACACATTAGCCACAGTAACTTTAAAACGTGGTATGTTAAATGTGTTTACAGCTTGTTCTTTTTCCCTTGTGACCAAAAGAATGAAGGTTTTAAAGCATCAATTAATGTTGCTTTAACTGACAAATAGGATGATTAATGAGTTTAACCACAAGCCTACATTTAGTTTGTCATGAATCAACCAGCTTCTATGGGTTGACACAAGACTCCATTATGCCATAGCTTTATGATCGCAAATAGGTCTCATTGCCTAGCTGAAAATAAAGTATTTCACACACCCTTTTCTTTCACACACCCTCCATGGCTGTAGCCAGTGCAGTGACTGAGGTACTGTAAACTTAGAGATGTATAAGTACTGAGGTCATGGACCCAGCAGAACCCTACCCCCCTCTGAAAATTTTTAACCAGACATGAAAAGAAAGTATATAAAATATTTAAATGATTTAGATTTTTAATTGTTTATCTATTCACTTCACTGACATCAAAAAGAAAGCCTGTTTAATCATCTTCCGTAAACTGTAATTATTTTAATGGTGTGGGTCAAGCCTTTTTTATATCGCCAGGAACAAATTCTGGTGTTATCATATATTTATTGATTATTTTTGGCAGTTATATTGAGTTTTAAAATAAATAAAAAACAGATGTCCTCGCTTTAAAACCCACAGATTAACAGAAATATACAGTGGGTATGACCTCAGTGTCCTCAGTGTTAGCTACAGCACAGTTCTTTGTAAATCCATTTCTAAATTTATGCAGACCGTCCTTCCTAAGTTAAAGGTCCAGTGTGAAGGATTTAGTGGCATCTAGCAGTGAGGTTGCAGATTGCAACCAATTGAATACACCTCCCCTCACCTTCCTCTTCCAAGCATGTAGGAGATCCTACAGTGGTTGCAAAGCTCCACAAAAGGCCCTCTCTAGAGCCAGTGTTTGGTTTGTCCATTCTGGGCCACTGTAGAAACATGGTGGCGCAACATGGCGGCCTCCATTGAAGAGGACCCACTCTCTATGCAGATATAAAGAACTCATTCTCAGGTAATGAAAACACAGCAATCCTTATTTTCATGGGATATACAATTAATTAAAACATCCTTATGAATATTATATTCCATTTCTGCAAAGTCCATTCCACTAGATGCCACTAAATTCTACACACTGGTCCTTTAAGTACTAACTAGTTTCAAACAAAGGATATACTAAATAAGATTGCACCATTAAAACTTAAATGTCTTAAAACTTCCAAAAATAACAGTTTTAAGGGTCCAAAAGACACTTACCAGACAGTCCGTTTCAAATGTGGGTATGAATCTGTTTTTACATGAATGTGTGTGTTATTAGTATTAGTTTGAAGTAAGAAATGATTGTGATCTGATTAAGCTAACCTAACTGATGGTATTTGGTAATTTGGGCTAATTATGTTGGCATGCTTTGTAATGTCAAAACATGGAATTCCATGTTATTTTTTTAAATGTGATTTCACAAATGTTTACATCATTATTGAACAGCATTTTGATCAAGTCATAAATGTTTACCATACTGGTACATTACCTGTTTTACCCTTCAATCTAGCAAGCTAATATTTTGTTAAATGATTCCTTTAGCTACACAACAGTTACACATGGCCGTTATTGCTTGTAAATATTAAGTAACAACTAATCTCTACACAAAAACTAGTTTGCATAGTTCAGTCCTTTTTAATTTAGTGATTCATAAAAATCTCCACTTAGCCAACTGAGTTTGAAACCATATGGAGGTTTGAACTCACAAACAGCTGGTGCAGACAGCTGCTGGTCATGACATCTAACATACATCACAACAAACAGTAACTGAAGTGAGATTAGAAATGGTAATATAGCATAAAGTGACAGATTTATTGCTTGTATCAGTTGTTATCTTAATAATGATTGACTGGACCTAACACTTTACATGCATTTAAGCATTGCAGTGTGTCTCATGTCAGTACAAATTAACCAGGACTAATATCTTGCCTACTCATGTGATTCTGACTCAGAAGTCAGGTCCATGGAGGAGGGCAGTTGTTCTTTTGTTGCTGAAGACTGGCTGTATATGCTGTAAAACTTGCTCAGTGACCTTGATGCACTGCAGACCCTGCAGGCAATAAACTCACACACACTCAGAGACACACACATCCACAACTTGGAGCCATGTTGCCTTATGTCATCTCCAATCGCTGTGTTCTTCTAATGTGCTTTTTCTTTTTTCCTCCACCAAACATCCCCACTGTCTCCTTGTATCACTTATTTGTCAGGTTTTACTCTTGTTCTTTTTTTACTTCTTTTCTGTGCACTGGTCCGATTCTCACACATTTCTCTCATGTTTAAAACTCTGCAATTATTCTATTATTATCTCTCTTGAATAACTTCAATATAGAAATGACCCATTTTATATTGGTTCACCACCTGTAAGGTTTCCTTACAGGCACAGTTGTTTTGACATATCACAAAGTACACAACAATTTGAATATGTTGTTCCAAAGTCTTTATTTATGTCTTGATCTCTTTGACAAGTGATTTCATTTTTTAAAAAAAGCACTGATATTTCACAGACAACTCATCAACTGGGCAGATCCAAACACAGACGATCAAGGCAGCGTTTCAGAAATCATGACAATGCAAGGACACGGTTGTCATTCATCGACCGGCGAGTTAACGGCATCACCAACCCACCGACAGCGATGAATGTGAACCGTAAACCCTCGCTGATAGAGGACTATTCCAGGTTTTTTCCAGTTAGGAACTGTAGTTTAGGAGCTAATGTGATGTATTTTGACAAAAGGTAGGAAGTGGCCAGTGACACATGCATACATTACATGTACTGTATGTGACATTGATTGATATAATATTTCACCCTTTGTTCTGTTTTGTATGAAAGCTGAAAGCCACTTCTGGTGCACACTGTAGTTTTTAAAGCCTGTTATCCTCTTTGTGTTTTCCAGGACAGTGCAGAGGGGCAACACAAGAGGAAACATACATTTTGAAGGTAAGCAATTGATTTGGTTCACTCAAACTGCTCATATTGCTTCAAGTTGCATGATATCTCGAGTTACCAAAAATAATTAAATAATTTTAAAGTCTTAAAAATGAATATGAACACCACAATACTGTATATTGTTGTGTCAAGATAATGATATAAAAACACAATTTCGAGATAACTGACCTAAAAAAATGCTAGCAAACACAACCAATATTGGATTCTGTAGCTTTAAGGTTGCCTTACATAAAACTGAAATAGGCACTGTAGCTAGAAAGCTATAATGACGTTAGCCATACTTCAAAATATCAGGAAAAAAACTAAGAAAAAGAGGACTGAAGTCCTGCCAAATATCCTGGTTTGCTTCCGTTCCTCTACCATTGTCTAATGTAGTTTCTTCATCAGTCTTTCTGGAAAGCACAATTTTCACATTCTGATCATTTGGCACAATAATAATACATATTGTACAAAAACATGGTTCTGTCACATTAAAAAAAAAAAACTTTTTCACATGCACATGCTCATCCATTTCCAAAATACATTGCCAGCAACACTTTAAATTGATTAAACATGAAGAAATATTCCCTCGTCATGAGAATGCTTTCATGTTACAGAATTGTTTTCTTAAAACTTGAAGCTCGTTATAACTCTTACCTTAATATTGTTACAGTAACAAGCTACTGAGACATGTGATAAATCATCTTGTTATGACAAAGCGCACCTATAGTGTAACCATGTAACCATTTTTTGTTAGTGATGGAGATTCTTGTAGGATCATAGTGTACTACATGAAAACTACATGAAAATCAATTTGGAACTATTTAATATCAATACAATATAATTCCAATATCAAAGTGCTTACTTTAATAAGCCTTTTTCACAGCAGACATTTGACTTATCAAAGCACAGGTGGAACTGATGACATTAATGATGGCTCTTTTTCATTTAGGTATGTCAGTAAGGGCCTGGAAATGAAACATCTAAATGTAATGCAGCTATAATTAATGCTATTAGTTACACTTGTGTTTGGCAAGTCAAAATGTCCTCCTATATATACATATATGTCTAGTTGTTGGTCACCATGTATGATGCACAGTACATGGATATGGTGCGTGGCGGCGTCATTTCAGACTGATGTAAACTCAAGTGTAAGGGTACACTCAACACTCGATGGTTTCTCTGAGTCACAAACTCACCGACAGCGTTGAATGTTCCCCAAGACTTGAAAAACTCAGGCTGACAGCAAGCTAACAAAAAGCCTGTCCTCCAGTGCTACAAGGAGTGGACAGCCATGACAGGATGGACCCAGGAGGACGCTAAACAAGATGAGACAAGAGCTCTGCAGGTGCACGCACACATTTTAACCAGTGATGTGGTAGACAGCAAACCTACTAAAACCAGTTGATACATCTTTCTTTCTGAACATATAATGTGTATACATTAAGCCACATTAAGACAGGAGTTTTTACAAAAATATATATATATAATAAATAATTGAATGAATTTTCCAGTCTTGACTTGCCCCTTACATTTCTCTTCAAAACTAGACTCCCTAAATTCTTATAGTACCCAGAACCCTAATCCTAAACCCAATACTGGGCGCTGTAACAGAAACAGTGATCGCCCTATCTTTTTGCAGCTTTTACTATAAGTTACAAAAAAATAATTTTGTCACATTGTGTGAGTTTCAAGAACATACTTTTTGTAACCAATATGATGATTACATTTAGGTATGATGCCATGTTTTTATGGCTGCACCATTATATAAAATGCACCATTCAAGATGTCTTGCAGATAATGTAAGGATTTGTTACATTTGAATGCATTATCATAAATGCAAAAATACCAAAGGAACTCGTGCCTCATTTACAAACATTTCCCTGTAGTGCATCATGGCACAATACTTCAAGTGCGTGGACATGTAGAGTTGAGAAACACAGACACTTTAATGACTGGACTGAAGTTTTTCTTAGCATATGACTTTGAATGTGATGGTGTCTGCTTGTCTCATAACATCTGGTGCTTATACTGTAGGTTTTACATTTTATCTATCACTTTTTATTTACCACTACATCACTGGTTCGAAGTCAAAAGGACTTACCGGCACTAGATAGTTCACGATGTCATGACAGCACAGAGCTCCACTTACAGCTGCAGCTGAAACACAGTACCAAAGATATGACAGATATTTGGTCAGTACATGTAGAAATCAATCAAATATACAGTATATCACTTACTACTCAACACATGCAAAAGCACGTAGAAGCAAAAAGAAAAGTATGCAATTGTTATTAAATATATTACATAAACTATATTACAATAAGATCAGTATTATACTTTCTAGATACCCTCTTTTGTACAGCCTTTGCCTTCAAGATCACAGATAGACCATAAATGAACCGTAGCAAGCCACAAATCACATAAGTTGTTGAGGAAAGTGCAAGTTACGGGGCGTTGTCACACAGTCGTTTGGTTGGTGACTATTTGTGGCAAGAACAGCCTTAACAAACACTGCAGTCAAATTCACGTAAATGACGCAAGACAAAAATTTGTGTTCAGTCTTTATACTTCCAGATTTGTTATATTCACAACAAAATATAACCCCAAAATGTCCTCCCACTCCTGCTGTTGTGATGTTTTCTTTCAATTTTAAATAAGATCTGTTTTTTCTCTCAGTTTTTGACCACCAGCAGTGCAATGGAGCAATATGTTTTTATGAGTGGTTGCCCGTTTTGTTTGTATCATACATATGCACAAGCGAACAAGACGGTGGTGCAATTCACATCCTGCGGTTGATTTCAATCTATTCTGTGGAGCAACAGTCGGTGGCAGTAACGTGCCAACAAACATAGCAGCGTGCCAGCAAAAGCAGTGAAGGAGACTGCCAGCAAGTAAACACTGATGTCAACAAATTACGATTTTGAATATTTTAAAATCTGCTTTGCTAATGTTTTATGAGGAGTGAAATGCACTCAACATGTCTGTCAGGCCTCAAAGACGTACATATATGCACATAATGCATTTAGTTGAGAAACACTGAATGCAAATATAACTTTTGTTTGTTTGTAAGACAACTCCACAGAGTAATGTTAATTCACAGAAGCTTTGCTGACGTCCTCTTTCTGGAGCAATTTACATAAAAAACAAAACAACATGAATTATCTGACTTAATCCAAATGTTCTGCATTTATATGAAACATTAACATACTATGCTAATAACAAAAACAAAATTTTTAAATGTTTACTTGTGTGAACGCGTTATATATACAGTATATTATACATACATATATATTTATATATATATATACAAGATAAATACAAGTTTTATTCAATCTGTGTGTGAACATACAGTCAAACCTGCTATAAGCTCATAGCGTAACTGCAGTTGGGTAGATTGTGGTTGATGGAAAGGGGGGCTGGGAGAGGTGGGGGTTAGGTGGTGGGGGGAAGTCAAGGGTGAGTGGAGAGAATAAGAAGGGTGGGTGGGTCGTTGGGGGCGGAGGGGCTGTCTGGGTGAGAGGAGTGTTGATCGATTCCAGGCTTGGTATTTTCCAGACAGGCTGAATGGTAAAGGTCATAGGTCAGCCGCTCTTGTTTCCTATGAAAGAGAGGCTGTGTGTGTGTGTGTGTGTGTGTTTGTGTGTGTCTGTGTGTGTGTGCTTTCATGCTCATGTGCAGTGGCAAATATGCATGCACTTTTGCTCGACATTGTGTTAAAACTGTATTGTTTTTTTTTCCAAATTTCTGGTCATGCAAGTAAAGGGATCTATCCCTGAATTCTGCTTTAAGGGGAAAAGAGGTGTGTTTGTGTGTGCATGTGTGTGTCTGTGTGTGTGTGTGTGTGTGTGCATAGGTCTATAGATTTGTTGTGACTGACTAAATTTGGTGTTTCTATGTGAGCTCTTTACATTTGAACCTTTTTCCAACAGCTAGGGCTTTTTGTTTTCTTATTTTTCAAGAGAAGAAATGTTTAAATTTATGAGTGTTTTTTTAAAACAAAACAAAAATTGGATGAAAAATCAACACCTCAAAAATCTAAGTGATAATTTGATTATAAATATACCATTTGCCGGTAAAACTTTCTGTATTTTTCTGCATTTACTGGTTATTAAATACCACGGAGCAATATAAGCAGAACTCCTTGGCTTTTTCTTTACTTTTCCTGTCAGTGCTAGTATATTCTGAGCTGTCCTCACCTCAAGCAGACACTGTTTACTGCTGTTGTTTGCTGTAAAATTTAACAAGCTTCTCCTGTTGAAATCCTGGGAACATCAGAAGCGGCTGAAAATCTGTTTAAACAAGTCTGCTCCTTTGATAAAAATCCAGGTATTTTTCAGTGAAGATCTGAACAGCTGAACACTGTGAGCCTTAACAACAGCTAACACAGAGTCTGCAGTGGGTGTCTTGCTCAAGGGCATGTGGGGAAAAGATAAAAATACTCTGGGATCAAATTTGACACATCTGCCCTACACTGCCGTGCGTTTGCGTGTGTGAAACTGCTTGGTTGTCTGTTTGTATTCTGCTCCACCCAGACTGTGCCTGCTCACATAACTACATTACATTGACATGGTGATGACAACAACACACAAACAATGTCTCTTCAAATGAGAGCGGCATTCGAAGATGCTCGCACCTGTGTAGCAATACTTTAATTTGTTGAGCAGATACGTGGATGTGTCATGTGTTAGGCTCACGTGTCATCACACATAAGCCCTAAACACACACACAAACATACACACACACATCAAGACAGGTACAAATGCTAATTGCAGCCACATAGACAGTGATGTCTTAACACCCGCGGCTCAGGTAACAGCATCTAAAATAAACATAGCTGACCTACACTCACACACACACACATACACACCAAGGAATCAGAGAGTAAGACATGCATAAGTACAAACACAGTCAGACACACATACAATCATGTACAGTGGCATGTTGAGTGTGATGTCAAGGTCGCATCTATTGCATGTGCACTACTTCCTGTGCATGTGCGTGCATGCATGGTTGCGTGTGAATGCGTGTTGTCTGAATGAGAAGACAGATTGTGGCGGCTGGACTGTGAGGTAAAGAAAAGGGGGGAGGGAGGGGGGAGGGTAAAGGGAGCCACAGAGACATGAGGTGGGAGGTGGGGTGAGTGAGTGGCGGTCCTCCTCCCTTCCTCCTTCCCTCACTCTCCCACTTGCTCACTCCCCCTCCCCCACCTGGGACTTGAACCCATGACCCCCCGGTGAATGAGTTCACGGGAGGCACCGCCATTACTGGGGAAACTGCTGGTCTGTTTGCTGGTGTGTGTGTTTATATGTGAGAGTGTGTTTCGAAGTGACCTGAGTTGAGTTCGTTGGTGTGTGTGTGTGTGTGTGTGTCTATGTATGTTTTTATGAGTGTGAGATGTGTGTTTACAGACAGAATTCCAGTGCTTTTTAAAAGTTGTTTTTTTGAAAATGGGAGTTCTGAATTAGAGGTATGCTTCGCTTAACAATATTAATGCATATTCATATTTGTGTATGTGTGTGTGATGATGTCAGAGATAACGGGAATGGTGATGCCCCCACCCCCCCACCACCACCACCCCCTCCGCCTTTGCTGCTGGGTGTGTGACCAACTATGCTTCTCGCTACCTGGCCCAGACTGGATCAATACTTTAATCTAATTGTCATTCACTTCCACTGGGACAGCCAAACACACACACATATACAACACACACAACACATGCAACATGCATATCTACATAGGTGCCAACATGTATCCACACACATATTCCTAAAAGACACATTCTTGTGAAAACCTACACACACACACACACACACACACACACACACAGCCAATCACATGAGAAATCATGAATGAAAATCCTCTTTGTGTGAATGCACTCACTGTTATGATAGCATGCAACCTCGGTGTCCTTTACTACATCCACTTCCATGCTCAACTCTGCACTCTTTCTCTGCCTCTCTGGGCGTTCCTCCTTGGCGTTGCATCATGCATGCACATCAGTGTCGGCAAACATCCGCTGACACACTGTCACATCGCATTCATGTCTGCCGGCAAGCAGCCTCTCCCACGGAGTGACAATGGAAAGTAGATGTCAGGGCTGCTCTGGGATCAGAGCCCTGCCGTATACACAACACTCAACCTGGAAAAAAATATAGGAAATGAAGGTGCAAACTGACTTACCCAACATCCTCTCCTGCAGAAGCGGTAGAGTCTCCGTCTCTTTCTCTGCATTCCTTTATCTCTATACCTCCTTCTTTACCCCTCCCAGTGAAAAGCCAAGCCACCACTCTCTCTCTCTTTCTCTCTTTCATCCTGTTCTCATCTTTCACTTATCTCTTCTTTTCCAAATCCCTATTCTTCCTTCCTTTTCCCTGTTTTGCCACCTCCTCCTCCTCCTCCCTGCTTACCGTTTATCACACTCTTTCCTTCTTTCCCTTTCTTTCTTCCTCTTCGGTGGCTCTCCGGTGTCTTCTTCCTGCTGCTGTAAACTGCAGACTGTCTGGCGAGAGAGAGAGAGAGAGAGAGAGAGAGAGAGAGAGAGAGAGAAATAGAGAGAGGAGGAGGAGAGAGAGAGGGAGCGAGGTCGAGAGAGACCGAAGAGGAATTGGAAGTGCAAACCAGGACACCCACAGCCTCTGTCAGTTTGAATGAATATTGTGCACACTCTGCTTGTCTCTCCTCCTCCCCCCCTCTCTTTCTCTCTCCCTCCCTCCCTCCCTCCCTCCCTCCCTTCCTCCCTCTCTCTGTCTACCACCCACCCCTCCTCCACTCCTCTCTCGCTTTGCCCTCCTTCGCTATCTCCTCCTCCTCCTCCCTCGCTGCTGCCTTCAAACATGTTCACACTCCAAGACTGACTGACATTATAGAGCTGCACTTACTGACACCCCCCAACACACACACACACACACACACACACACACTTTGTACTCTCCTGGACCCAGACAGTTAACCCTTTTGATGCAGCTGCACATCCTGTCTGTTTGTATTCATTATCATTCTCTTATTACATGTGTATTTCCAAGCACTAGTCTGTGTACTTTTGTATGAATGTTATTTATTGGTATATTTTTTATTGTTTAGGGTCCCTAAAAATTACTGACACTCTTAACCTGTAGGGTAATTTTATCACCCTTACAAAAAAACATGAATTCAGATTTTCAGATGAAATGTACAAAAACCATGTGTTTAACTATGTGAATATACTGCATGTTAAATGTTTTCACATTTTTCACATGTAGCATTACATGTGAAATTTATGTTTTCACATGAGATGTCTTAACATTTTAAAATATCTGAAAATCACATGTGCCTCTGTCATATGTGTATCGCATGTCAAAGTGATGTAGTACATTCAAGTCATGTGCCAATGACTTTATCACATGTGAAATGTTGTTGCACATGTGATATTTGTGTGAAATTGATGCTTTCACATGTGGAATATATGAAAATCACACAAGCCTACTGTTTCACAATTGATAAACCAGGCGTCATCAAGGGAAAGTTCCACATGTGATGTGTGTTTCACATGTAACATTAAATGTGATTTTTCACTTGTGATATCTTTCATTTGACACGTTGAATATCTGAAATCACATTTACCCATGGCACGAATTTACTGTATAGTACTACTTACTGTAATATTACATCAGAAATTGATATTTTCAGGTGATGTACATTTCACGTGTCAAGTATTAGATAATCATGTGTGCCTGTATCATGTGAAACATGATTCATGTGTAATATTACATGTGAAATTGATGTTTTAAGGTGATGTTGTACATTCCATGGTTTGAAATATGAAATGTCTTTCTCATGTGTGAAATTCATTTCTTTTGTGATTTCTTACAGTATGAAATTCAGAATCTATCTAGAAAGGAAAACATGCACCTAAAAATATATTTTCTTAAAACAAGTGTATGTTGAAATCATTTTACCCACACTTTCCAAGAATACACCTAAATCCAGCTTTTTATATGACATATTGTGCTTGTCATTCTGATATTTCTTTGAAAAATGCATCAATTTCACTTTGCACTTCCATAAAATTGTCTCCAGTGTTTGTAAATCCAAGCACATGATGCTATTTGGAGCAACTGTAACTATTCTTGGTGCACCATACTTTGTGGTTGATCCATTTCATCAGTGGCTATGAAAGCATTTTTTAGTTTTCCTGCAAGTATATCTCTGTTTGTGTGGTTTACATCCATCAACACCACTTGAACAATGCCCTCTTTTCTTGTATTTTCATTTATACCGTTCCTTTACCCTCCTCCATCTTCTGCAATTTATCCCCCACTCTCTCCATCATCCTGCCTCCTTCCTTAGTTACATATTGATTAGGTACTTGAATGTGTGTGTGTGTGTGTGTGTGTGTGTGTGTACATGTGTGTGTGCATACAAGCCTGGTCCTGCTGTGGTCAATGAGGTCAACATGGTGGCCAGACAGACATCCCCACCCCCTTCATTTTTTGTTGATTTTTTCTACCCCCTGCCTCCTCCATCACCTCCTGCTCTCCATTCTCAGGGTTAGCGAGGGTAGTTGGAGTAAAGGAAGCGTTGCGAACGACAACGTCAGCATCCTTCACGAACTCACCTAACAGCTCAGTTGATAGCAGCTGACAGAAAATGAATGCACTGGCTTGTAGTGTGTACCCCAGCATCACATCATGAGCTTGATGTGTTCACGTAGCAAGAAGCGAGATCTGACTGTTTTAGCCATGATTTTGTTGGAATGTCCTGGTGAACCTCACAAATCCCCTAATTTCCTCACAGGAAGGTCAACACAGTTAAGAACTGAGTTTCTACACCATTAGGGTAAATGGAAATTTTAAAGATCAGTATAATTGTCAAAAACAGGCATTTACACTTTTGAAAATGTTGCAGATTATTCTCTGAGGATGGTCAGGTGACATCCCTTGCCTCTCCAATTTTGCATTGGAAAAAAAAAGCAGTATGTTTTTCAAACACCACCTGACAGTGACCGCCCTCACTGACCCCTACGGCCGACAGACTAGCTGTCTGCAGGGAGGAGGGGGCAGGATGGATGGGAGTGCAGGGGTCGATAGAGGCCATAAGGCAAAGATGGAGGGAAATGCAGACAGAGGAAGCTTAAAAAGATGCAACACAAGACAACAGAGACAAAGCAGCAAAGCTTTTTGTACATTTTCACTCACATACACATCAAATGTTGTGGTAGGCACAATAAAATATCAACTAAAACATGAACTCAAGCTGACGATCTTACTAAAGCAACCAGCCATTATTAAAGAATTTTCTTTTTAATCTTTTGCCAGGGGTTGATTTTATGTTTACATCCACAGATATTTACAGTCCAGCTGAGGCCAAGCTTGAAGTGTAGCTCTAGGAATGTCAATCTTTCTGTTTAAGTCAAGTCAGTTTTATTTGTATAGCCCAATATCACAAATCACAAATTTGCAAACAACATCAATTATTACTCTTTCTATTATGAACTTTTGATCCATGGAGGTTTTATATTTGTAAAACTTTCCTTGAGCCGAGAAAAGCGATTTACAAATCTGTGACGTCATCACATGGTAAGTGTATGGGCTGAGCGGGAACTCACAGGCAGGGCCAGCGAGGGGGAAACACTACTGTGCATATTCAGTGGGCCGCACAACACGGAAGCAAACCCGGAAGCTAGAAACTTTTTTTGGCATATGCGCCAGGCGAGCAATTCCTACAGGACTGAATGGGCGCCATTTTTAGTCCGGTATGCAGCTCTTATAATTCATCCATGATCAAGTACCTCAGGAATATCTGTTACATCCTTTTATTCTCAGAAAACCAGACAATTAAAAAATATATATTTTTCAAGTAAATAAGATACTAGATTAATATACTTTTATCCAGATTTTAATAATATTTTTCTTGTACATTTTTTTTCTGTGACTGAAAATACATCTATCCATTCCAGTGGACGTTATGCGCCATTTATTTAAAATTATGATATAATTTACACTTGGACTCAGGACCTATATTGAGTTCCATTGAATCACTTTTTATACTGTTGACGCATGGTGTCCACTGCAGTGGACAGATCCGTAACTCCTTCAAAATAACATATTGAAAAAAAAAATATTGGCATTTTTTACTTGTTTAAAAGTAAAAAATTTTAAAAATATTACTTTGTGATTTAATAATTCATGCATGAAAGGGATAGAACACAAATTACAGAATACAGCATTGAACAGGAGAACAAAATTATAATTTATAATACATATGAGGAATGTGATGAAGAGTGATCTAGTGACATCCAATTTTTCACAGCAGCCAATTTAGTAATTTGGGTCAGCCCTTATTATAGTAGTTGAGTAGTAGTAGTAGCACATATAGTTGAGTATCATCCACACAGCAATGGAAATTTATTCCATGACTACGTATAATTTGGCCAAGAGGGGAAATATAAAAAGAGTAAAGCAGAGGGGCAAGAACCAAGCCCTGAGGTACTCCATATTTAACATCAGAGAATTTAGATGTAATATTATAGCAGACACAGTGTGTTCTTATCAGACAAGTAGGACTTAAGCCAAGAGAGGGCTAGGCCAGAGACACCAAAATTACAATTTAGTCTAATGGTAAAGAGTGATCAATGATGTCAAAGACTGCACTGAGATCCAGTAATAGAAGCATAGAGTTGGAATCTGGATCCATAGCAATTAGAAGATCATTTACCACTCTGGTTAGAGCAGTTTCAGTTGAGTGACAGGCCCTGAAAACCAATTGAAAGGGTTCATATAGATCACTTTCTTTTATATGAGTCAAAAGTTGATGAGACACAACTCTCTCTAGTATTTTAAAAAAGAATGAAAGATTAGAGACTGATCGATAGTTAATAAGAGACCCTGGATCAAGGTGTGGTATCTTAAGTGAACTCGTAACTTAAACTTCTGGGGACAATGCCAGATTTAAGTGATAAATTAACAATAGATAGCAAGGTAGGTCCCAAGGGCATACGTTTGATTTTAACATTGGTAGAAACGTTTTTCTTTCTTTTCTTTTCTTTTTTTTTTTGGCCCTACTGAAGTCAAATGGCATATGCACCCATATAGATCTTGACTCTGCAAAAAGTTTTTTTGATGTATTTGCTAATACAACATAATTAAAACACGATTTGTATCATATTTTTTCTCAGATTTACATTTTTTTTACAAAATTACATATTTTAATTTGACACAACACATTTTCACATTTAAATATGATGAGAAAATAAAAAGACAATAACTAGTAGGTAATGTGCTACTCTTCAAACCATCTGCTATCTGCTGTCATCTATCCAGAGTGTCTGTAACTCTGTCCTTCATACAGATTGTTGATTTTGGCAACAAATTAAGTTTCTTGAAACTGAAAAAATATCAGATTGGTTACAGAACATTCTTACTGGTTACTGAACAGTGCCCTCTTTTCTTGTATTACTGACACTTTGGTTGTTCTTTAAAAAAAAGGACCTGATGTCTGCAATGATCAGTGTAGATAACTACGCTTTACACTTGAATTTCAAAAATAGTATCTACTAACTAATGTTAGTTTTGTCCAGCAAAGAACTTTTTAATCACATGATGTTTAAAATGTTTAAAATATAAAATACCAAGCACTTCAGATTCACCATTGCACTTCTGCCGTGCAGCTAGTCAACAATGTGTAATACAGCTTTAAGTTGGGAGTTGTCAATTCATCAAATCGGGTATCCCCCATCCATCTCTGTCACTCTTTATTATAATAGCTGACACAAACATGGCAACTCTGCATAGATCTCATTGGTAACATTATGTGTAGTTAAGATGACAATATTAGTAAAAAAAAAAAAAATATATCAATAGGATCAGCAACACCTTGACATTTATAGGTCCCTTCCGTCCATACCTTTATCTACACCTATGGCCTTCCACCACTTAAGTCCAGACTGAAATTTCTCAACTACTGGATGGACTTGACTGAATTTTGCGCAGGTGTTCTTGGTCTCAACAGGATATATCCTAAAGACTTTGGTAATCCCTCCCCTCTTGAGCCACCATGAGGTTGACATTTTTGTTTTTCAATGAAATATCTCAACAGCTATGAGATGGATTTCCAAGAAATGTGGGACAGATATTCATGGTACCCAGAGGATGAGTCCTGTAGACTCTAGTAATCCCCTGACTTTTCATTTGGCGCCAACAACAGATTTTCACTTATCCAGTGAAATATCTCAACATCTATGATAGGGATTGGCACATAACTTTGTAGACATTCATGGTCCCCCAGGGGATGAATCATACTCACTTTTTGCTGACTTTTCCTATTAACTATTACATGAGTCACTATCATATTTGGTACACATATTAATGTCCCCCTGAGGATCAATTCTAATCACTTTGGTTATCACCTTAGTTTTCATCTAGCTCCATCATCAGGTCAAAATTTTATTCTGTGCAATACTTCAGTTTATGACCAAATACTGTCATGAGATTCCCGTTAGCTTCATCTGTACTTTCTGCTTAGTGCTAATCAGTAAATGTTATCATGCTACCACGCAAAACTTAGATGATGAACATGGTAAACATTATACCTGTTAAACATTGTTGGCATTGTCATTGTGTGCATGTTAGCATTATGTTAGTATTTAGCCAAAGCACTCCTGTACCTCAGTACAGCCTCCCAGAGCTGTTGGAATAGCGGTAAAATCTTAGTTTCCAGACTAATACCAACTGCAACTCCGTCTGCATGTACCAAGCTGTTGTGGTCTCTTAACAAGGTAGGCTGATTATAACATAATTTCCATAATTGGTTTTAGATTACTGAGATGTTCACAGTTGTAAAACTACATGATGTTATTTATTTTTATTTGCATTTTTGCCTTTAATGGTGGTTTACGGTGAAGACACTCTAGTTAAGATAACTAGAGCTGCAACTAACTAATTATTTTTATTATAGATTAATCTTTTGATTATTTTCTCAAGTAATCTTCTGGTCTATAAGACGCATGAGAATAGTGAAAGATGCCCAGCACCATTTCCAAAGGTCTAGATGTTATTATTTTTCAGTTAATCTTAACCCAATGCCACCAAGATGCCCTTCACAATACTTTTCATGATGAAACTGAAAGTTCCAGAAAAGCTCCTGAATGGACCTTGAGGTGAGATTGTTTCGTCCACTAAGCTGTTGGCAATCATAAATTATTTGTGAACAGTTTGGTTTTCTTCTTCTTTCTCTTTTTTATTTACTAATGCACCACTGATCAGGGTTGTTGTAATTGCTCAGCTTTTTTTGAATGTGTTCTCTCAGCATTTTTAGAAATTAAATGAAACTGAGCTCCCAACATCAGAGAGCAGATGTTGAAGTGATTCTGAAGCTCCATTATCAGATTGTGGAACTCTCTCACCAGTATCACTTAATCACTGGGATGCTGAAATCATTGCAGGATGAAGCAACCTTACTCTCAGCAGACCAGCTTCTTGCTGTTTGATAATATGTACTAACTGTTCCATACGAGTGTGTTATTGGGGTATGAAGTTGTTGTTAATAAGCAACATCCAGTTCAATTATAGGGTTACTATGACAGAGAGAGCCCTCAATGCCTTTACTTTGCTAAAATCAAATTTTGCTGGGTCTGGGCTCATACAATATTTTACACTAGACCGCCCTCTGGTGGCAAAATCCAAAAACACCACTGGTCCTTGGGCAGAGACTGATCGGTAATCCATTGCAGTCAGCTCACTACTGAAAACCGCAGGCTGGCCCCTGACCTATGACTTCCTCCAGGTGACATCTGATAGCCCCTATCCCAGAGTCATATTAGTGACATCAAGAGTCACCTTTGACCCCATTATGGTTTAATCTCCTTCTTGCTTTGGTTGGATTATCAGTCCAGGAGGTCAGAGTCAGTGTGAGACTCCCTCTTAGGGTATCTGAAGAACTAATGAGTGGGTTATTAATCTACACTGAGGTGCTGAGAGACATACTGTACCTGCAGTTATCATGTAACCCTGTGACAGTGAAGGCAGCAGTGGTGTACATCTGTTGTGTGTTGTAGTAGACTACAAGCTTACACACTTTAACATTAAGCACAAATGTAAAAAGGTGAGTCATGGGTATGAATATTACATCACTACTACATATAAAGTAACTAAGCACATCTACTCTGGTACTATTTCCATTTGATGCTACTTTATATACTGTACTATACTTTTTCCTCCACTACATTTATCTGACCGCCATAGTTATTACTGACTATAAATACATTTATAAAATACAATGCAATATCTTTAATTAAACTAGTAGCTCCCAACCTTTCTGGCGTGTGACCCCTTACAATAAAGCAGTGTGTGGTTGTTCTGAGTTGTTAGTAGTTCAACCAAAGGTCCAGAGAGATAAAACGATCAGGTACTTAACAAAAAAAGCAAAGATTAAAGAAAAGTCCAAAAAAACTAATATAAAATATAAAAGCAGAACTTTGTTTTTCCTTCTTTCCTACCTAATTAATCGTCTCATGATCCCTCAGATTCATCTTGTGACCTTTTGGAGGGGCCTGACCCCTAGTTTGGAAACCAGTGAACTGAACTACCTAACTGTACTGTAAAAGTAACTCAAGCAGCTACAATAGTAAAATGCTTATTTATTGGTGCATCAGTATAAACATAATAATAACATATCAGTCACAGGAACCATTAAGTACTTTTACCCTTGATTAGTACATTTTCCTATTTATACTTCAGTATTTTTACTTAAGTAGGATTTTGAATGGAGGACTAGGGGACAAATTCCAGTCCAGAGAGGGTGTTTCAATGCCAGTTTCCATCTGACTACTTCAGGTAGCATATGTGAATTTCTCAAATCAGGGAAAGATGTTATCTAAGCTTCAGAAAGCACGATATGACACACAACTAAGATATTCCAAAAACCTCATCATGACAGGAATATTACAGCTCATTTAAACACATTCAGTGTAATCTCATATAAAGCATCTGTAAGAACTTGAGAGGTAAATGTCAGGTTTTGGTGTCAGCTGCTCAGATTTAAAGAGTAGAGAGACACAGTTTTAACAGGAGAAATACATTTTCACACCCACAGGTGCAAAAACTAGAGCAAAATAGAAACAAGGGGAAAATGTGGGAAAATAATACATTAAGTAAAAAACAATTGAATGAAGAACAGAAAAAATAGGCATCACAAAACTGATATCGAACTTGTGTTTGCATCCTTAAAATTCCGAAGTCTTTATAGTTTTGTTATAGGAGTTGTGAGACGAGTGAGACAAAAACAACGGAGACATCTGGCTTTAGCTGACAGATTTATTGACACATGGGACATGGTATAAATGATTTGAAAAACTTTCTGAGAAACAAAAAAACATGTTGGAATAAATAAAAACAAAACTAATTATTTTGAAGGGCTGTTTACACTTTGAAGAGAGAGCATTTCCTTTTTTTGTTAGCAGCTTGTGGTGACAGTAAACAGTTTGGACAGTTCATAGCTGATAAACATTAAGCTAACAGTGGTTTGTAGAATCCAACACTGCATGAAAAATGTGAATAATGACCTCGCTACAGTTTTGTGTCCAGCATGGTTTTGCTTTGCTGTGTGATATGTCTGTTCCACACAACACTTAAGCTTGAGTCTGTTCCTCTTCCAGTGATTTTATTTGGCTCTCTTCACTGACACTGTCCTCTTTCTTTACCACTACATTTGTTTCTTTCTCCTCGTCTTCCATTTTCAGCGCTAACCACGACTCTTTGTGCAACCTCTCGTTCCTTTCCACCTCCTGAACACTGGGTGGCAATGTTGTCCGCATGTGCTCCGGCAGCTGCTTGAACTCTTCCTCGTTCACGTCAAAGTCCTTCATCTTTGAGTCCAGGATCCACCAGCGGCCTGCGAAGCCAACATCCAGTACCCGCTGGGGGAGCTCCCTCCAGGGTACTGACAGATTGGAGCACTGGGCTTCGTACAGTGTGGTGTCGGGGTCGTAGTCGGCGTGGTAAACCAGAGAGAGAAGACCCAGGCTGGCGTGGCGCAGCCGGCCCTCATTGCGAAGCTTAACTAGACTCTGTATGTGGCCGTCAGAGGGCCCGCTGCGGATCCACGGTGACAGCAGACCCAGCTGATTGGAGTACTCCACAAGGGTGGCGTCAAAAGATGAGTCATCAGGTTTTGTGTAGAAACAGGCCCAGGCCCCGCCCAGCAGAGACACATATACAGAGGCTTTGACCGGTCGCTCCCAAGCACCAACAACCATCTCCCGACACGCCTCTTTGTAGTCAGAGACCAAGCTGCGACACCACACTCCTAAAGACAGAAGAGAAGAAGAACCTTAGTCCTGCATGGTGTCCTAAACACACACATCACCAGGGGCCAGGGGGGGCCACAGTAAAGCTGACAAACACTTAAGCAGCTGGTTTAAGTTTCACCTTGTTATCCAATATTGTGCATGCCATGAATATAAACGTACAAACAATGACAGCCAAAACTACAGCTGCAACTATGAAGTCCATCGACAGGAATTGAATCAGTAACTATTTTGATAATCAGTTAATCGAGTCATTTTTTAAGTAAAAATATCAACTATTCACTGGTGTCAGCTTCTAAAATGTTGTTGTATTTATTGGGACCATGTACAGTGTTAAATATAAATGTTACCATTTGATGTACTGAACTAGAGTTAGCTTAGAGCTCATTTTCATCTGCAGTCCCTTCAGCAGGTCACAATTAAGACATATGACATTCAGTTTACTGTCATGTATGACAAAGGAAAGCGTTACATCATCACATCTTGCTTTTAATTTGACAAGCTTACATTATTAATTTCTAGTTGACATTGTGGGTGTATGTGATGTGCTATTATGTGTAGCTTTGTATTTCGTATTATGTTTCCTTTGTGTTTTTTGCTTTGTACTGTTTGTAATTGTGCCATCTTTTAGTTTTGGGCAGTTGGTCAAAGAAAACAGGACATTTAAAGACGTCACCTTGGAAACTTATAACAGTCATTTTTCACTATTTTCTAACACTTTATAGACCAGATAGATTTCAACATGCAGTTTCAGGTGAGTGCTGACACAGTATGGTGGTGAGTGTCTTTGTGCTATCTAATGTTTTGCTATTCAGACAGCTCTGAGTGTGTGTGTGTGATTTCCAGGATGCTACTCGCCTCAAGTTTTCACTTAAAGGAAGTTTTTGCTAGTGGCATGAAGTGAACAGACTGAAAAAGGAGAACTGGACACCAGGCTGAGGTTCAAACAAGAGTCAGGTGCCCAAATTAGTATTGAAACAGGTTTTTCTTGCTGTAATCATTCTGTATGTTCACACACTGGCTATTAGAGGATCCCTTCATAATGCACTTACAATGTAAGTGATGGAGGACAAAATCAAGTAGATATCTATCAACGTTACAGTCTTTTTAGTGCCAAAGTCCCTCTTTTTGTTACTATACTTCCACCACAGCTCAACAGGGAAACACTGTCCGAGGAAACACAAAGAGGGAATTTGATGCTAAAAAGACTGTAAATGTGTCAGATATCCACTTGATATGACTAACTCAGACTGATGAAGCCTCATATAAGCTTCACATCAACTTTTAAATGCATTTTTGCACTAAATAACTGTGTGGACACACTGTGGATTTTGGCCTCCATCACTTACATTGAAAGCACATTTGAAAGGGATCTTTTAATAGGCAGTATGAACAGGAGGAATGATTACAGTGAGGAAAACCTCTTTTACTGTTCACATGGACACCTGACTGTTGTTTTAAGACAGAACTGAAAATTTGAAAACTTATCATTTAATAATGGGTGACTTGTTGATAAAATGGATCACACACTCCAAGATTTTTATTCAAACTAGTGTTAAGCTATTCCTGTAACTCATGTGAAAACCTGTTAACGTTAACCTCCCTGTATATGATCTGAAGTCGGTGTTAGTTTCTTACCCGCTTTACTGTTCTTCAGTCTTTCCCAGCGGCTGGTTGAGGCCGGAGAGGCTGCTGTCTCTGCCGCAGCACAGAACAGCCTCCTCGCTACAAAGGACCAAGACATTTCGGCTGCTTTTACTTTCCTAGCGCCTGTCACCTTCACGCTAACATCTCGCTGGTCGCTCACGTTAAGAAGAAGGGAAATGGCGCCCAGGAGATGGGCCGATGTTAATATTCCGTCAGATAACTCTACCTCGGAAAGGTTCCGCTTGCTGTCACATTTGAACAGACAGTGAATTAGGGACTGAATTATTAAAAATATGTGTTTAGTTGCGATTTAAACGTAAATTGGGGATGTATTCAGTTTTTACACAACTGTGCAATATACAGTACACTATTTTAAATCCATGGCTGTTTCTAGCTTTTTGGGGGACCTTTTTTCCAATAATGAACATAAAAAATAAGTATTGTAAAGTAACACCAGCAAGATCAAGATAAAAGTGCAAAACCATTTCGCAAATCAGACTTCTAGAGTATTTTTATAGGGCCTGATGAAACTGGCATAAAGATAAAGGTGCAAATGAGCTATGAACAAATAACTTATTACACACAATTGTCATTACGAAGACTAAAACAGAAGGCTTTCAATTATCAACATCATCATTATCATCATCACCATCTTCAAAACTTTTGCTTCCCAGATTTTTTTTAAACTTTGAAATTAGTTTACTTGTAAGGCAAAGAGCTCTCGGAAATACAAACTGCTTTTTGATCATATATACATGTTATTTTAGCCATTTTGATATGTATATAAATATGCATATACATATTATGTGTTTTAGATCAACACATGAGGATGATTCAAGTTTGGTTACCGAAAGTGTCAGTTTATATTTGAGGAGAAAAAAAAATACGTCGGCGCAATGGGCCTCCGCTACGCACATGCGTAGTCCGTGCATAGCGAGAAACGGCCTTGCTCACGTGACGGCTTTGTTTACGTGGTGACGTGTACCCGGATGACATGTTAGCTGGACCATCCTGACAGGAGCCACGCTATCTATGAATGACAGGCTTTAGGAGTGTTTTCTTATTTTCTGCCAGTTTATTCTTGGTCCGGCCGACCTATATGGGCCGTGTTGTCACATATTTACATTAGCTACCTTCAGATAGTCAAACAAATGCTAAACAAGAGCTAGTTTAGCTTGTATTAGCTGTCACGCCATCACCGTCAGAGACATCCTGCTGCGGACAGGTCGGTGGGTTTAACATATGCTTTTCTGCTTAAGACTGGTAGATTGATAAATCCACGGCTGGGTGGCTTACTGGTACTAATACTGTACATTGAAAATTACGGATAACTGTAGGTTATATAGTTGTTGTCTTCTTCTCATAGGTCTTACATGAGGTTGCTGTTGGTCCACTAAAGCAATGGCCAGTCCAAATGATCTACAATTCCAAGGTAAATAGAACCTGACTAAAGTCACTCATGTTTTCGTTAAAAGATAGAGTTCACGATTTTTCAAGTCTGTCTTAAAACAACAGTCAGGTGTCCATATGAACAGTGAAAGAGGTTTTCCTCACTGTAATCATTCCTCCTGTTCATACTGGCTATTAAAAGATCTCCTTCAAATGTGCTTTCAATGTAAGTGATGGAGGCCAAAATCCACAGTGTGTCCACAGTCATTTAGCGCAAAAATGCATTTAAAAGTTGATGTGAGGCTTATATTCAGCTTCAGCAGTCTGAGTTGGTCACATCAAGTGGATATCTGCCACATTTACAGTCTTTTTAGCATCATTTGTGTTTCCTTGGACAGTGTTTCCCTGTTGAGCTGAGGTGGAAGTATAGTAACAAAAAGAGGGACTTTGGCACTAAGAAGACTGTAACGTTGAAAGATATCTACTTGATTTGACTCATTTGGACGCTGAAGCTTCATATTAGGTTCAGATAAACTTTTAAATACATTTATGCACAGAAGGAGGACTGTGGATTGTGTCCCCATCACTTACATTGTAAGCCCTTTATGAAGGGATCTTGTACTGGTCAGTATGAACAGGAGGAATGATTATGGCAAGAAAAACCTGTTTCAATGTTAATTTGGGCCCCTGACTGTTGTTTTAAGACAGACTTCAAAAATTGTGAATCCATCCTTTAATGAGGACGAAATCCTGTTGTTTCTCTCTGAAGTATTTAATGGTCTTGCCCCTGCATTCATTTCTGAACTCCTGTCCTCGTACCACACTGCCTGAGGATCAGTGGTACATCTGTGGCACACTGCCTGACCTGAGATCACCTCTGAGCAAAGGTTCCTGTCTATCCCTAGATCCAGGGTTTTCTCTATAGCTGTCCCAAAATTGTAGAACTCTATCTTCCTGCCATACATTTACAACTTCAAACACACTTTTAGTTATTGTCGTTTAATTGTGCCCAATCTAATCTGCTCCTGCATTTCACCTGAAACCTGAAGTGCTTTTCTGTCTCTCTCTAGCAGTTTCTTCTCTGTGTGTGCTTTGTCATGTATGATTCTTATTATTATCATGTGATTATTTTTTATCTTATCTTTCACTGACCTCTCGCTTCATTTTGTGGCTCTCCTGCCTTCATTACTGACCACATGCCATCCTTGCAGATACTGGATCTGTGGTTGTGCATTAATTAAGCAATATTTGCTACAAATTCACCTCTTAAGTTTGTCAGGTGATGTGTTGCCTCTTTCTAGCAGTGAAAATAAACTGAGGCCGATGTGACGCCTTTTCACTGTAATTAGATAGTTGTGTTAGTTTGATACTTTCTTCAGATCATATGTGGAGGAAGACAAGAACTTTTAGAAATCACGGAAATAAGTTGAGCTGCAGAAATCTGTCCTTAACTCTCAACTCTATGACCTCGCACCTCTGTTACAGTTTTTGCTCAGTCGCTTCGGTACACTCATTATTTTCAAAAGAAATATGTGTATTTCCTGATTTCCCACATTCACCGACTGTGATCAGTGTGTCTCTCATGTAGCGTGCAGACATGTTCTGTCATGCTCACTGTGTAGATCCTCACATGCTAAATATCAAACCTTTCGTTTCAGTAATGTTGCCTTAAAAAAGAATTATGGTAGGTACCACAGATCCTGGATATGGAGCATCAGCGATAAATAATGCAAATAAATGTAGGGGGAGCATAGCAACATGCCAAACTATTCTTGTGTATTGTACAGTAAGAGAAAGTATCAGGTGTGATGTCGATGAAACACCGAGGCCAGACATGTCCACAATAGTCCAAACTGACATGAATTTGTTGTATTGAGATGTTTGTCTTAACTGCACAATGTTATATCAGCTTTCATTTCTTGTATATTTGACATTACTGTTACTGTGAGGTGCTTATGATGATTAGATGTACAAGGTGCACACTCACAAGGAAAAACATTTCAACATTTTGTTACTATACTTCCACCACAGCTCAACAGGAAAACACTGTCCGAGGAAACACAAAGAGGGAATTTGATGTTAAAAAGAATGTTCTTAAGCAATTCAGAAAAATAACTGTAAACCAGATTTACAGGTTTAGGTTAAACCTCAGGTGCAGTGACCTCTAGTGGCAGTAGGTTATTTCTACAGGAAGCAGCAGCTGGATTGAGACTCAGGTGCAGTTCAAACTACAGCTTCCTAGGATGGAATGGGGTTTAGAGCTGCAGTGATTAGTAAATTAACAGAAAAATAATCATTCTCCTGCTTCGCCAGCCAATGGAAACAACTGAAATACCTGATCTGGATAAAACTGTATGTTTTGTCTACACCCTGTGCCCATTGTAACTCCACCATTATTACTGACCCCCATTCTTTCCTGATGTACGTCTGTAGAGTTTGAGGAAGCAGCAGAGCTGTTGTCTGCAGACCCGGGGGCGTCCACACTCGGTATATCTGCCTCAAACACCGCCAACACAGCGGCGGCAGCAGCAGCAGCGGGAGGAGGAGGAGGAGGAGGAGGAGAGGATGTGAAATTAGACCTATCAGATGATGAGGAGGGTCAGGAGGAGAGCTCAGAGGTGAGCAAAGTATCTACATATGTTGACTTACGGTACGTCACCACAACACTTGTGAAGAGTCTTAATGTTTTGAGTCAACAGCAGCTGAGAGATGTGTGTGCTTTCAGCTCTTAGGAGGACAGAAACCAGCTGGTGGCTTCTGGACCTTTGAGTACTATCAGTCTTTCTTCAATGTGGACACAGTGCAGGTATGTAGACAGTTGTGTTTCAACAACGGGTACAGGTCATTTTTAAAAGTAATAAAGCAAGCTCAGAAACATATTTCATCATGGCAGTTAGTTTTAGTTTGCATTGTTCTTGTGATGCAGGTACTGGACAGAGTTAAGGGGTCAGTCATGCCGTTACCTGGAAGGAACTTTATCAAACACCACCTTAGGAGTAACCCAGATCTGTACGGTAAGCCAGTGGAGACATATTCACTGATTAGATATTTATTACACAGTATACAAACATTTCATTTATTATATGTTATATGTATAGATATAAGGACAGTGGTTTATAATGTGCAGTATTTATCAACAATTTCTCGTATGAACTTCCTCTTCTTTGAAGACATATTTCATATTCTTACTGTGTTTTACTATATTGTCATTGATTATCTGTTTATATACCAGTGTACAGTTATGGGTGCCCACAGGAGGAGATGACAAATACATTAATAAACATTTATATCTGCTTATAACTATATTATGTATTATAACCCATTTATTCAATGTTTATTTACTGCTCATAAACGCCAAGTAGGGGGATGTTTGTTTTCATGTATTATAGATGATATGGCCATATTTTTGTAGAACAATTACTCTTAAAAGACACTTTTTTATAGTGTTTTTACTCTTCTTGAGTCATTTTATGTCTGTTGCCTCATTGTTCATGGGAAGCACTTTGTGACGTTCTTATAAATATACTAACCGCTTCCTTACTCACACATTTGCTTACTTACTTACTCGCTTACTTACTCACGTGATTATAGTATTTATTTACTCACTTACATGCTTGCTTACTCACTTACTGAATTACTTACTTGCTTACTTTAGGTACTGACTTACTCTCTTACTTCCTTTCAGCACTTACATACTCACTTACAGTCCTTACTGACCGTCTTTCTTTCTTTTAGACAAAATAACATAATTCTTTATGCACAGAATCATTTGAACCTGTTTTTTTTAGCATGTCCTTTTAGTAATTTGAATATGTCTGAGCAGTAATATGGGAGTATATAGGGAGTATATTTGTTGTGTTTTTTGTGATTTCTAAGGTTATTACTGTTTACAGTGGCAGGGAAGGACATTCTATGTCAGGGCACCAGTATGGCATGTTGTTGTGGTGCTTTGTAGTCACATTCAGTTGTCATGTTAGGATCATCTTCTACACCTGTTGCTCCACCTGTCAAATGCTGCTCTGCACTCTGATTCAGGGATAGAGGCCTATATGTCTGATTAAGCCATTTGTTGAACTTCCAGCATAGTTTTGTTTACAGATTTTGCACTTTGCATCATTCAAATGCATTCTAAAAATATTTTGCCACACAGCTGGACTGTAAGCTGCTAAGTAGTAGCGTTATAACAGCATTTGAAGGTCAGTTGCATGGTAGCATTAAGACGTTGTGGAGAAGGTTAAGTTAGGAAGTGAAAGGTAGCTAATAGTAAATGTGTATGTGTTTCTGCAGGTCCATTCTGGATCTGTGTGACTCTAGTGTTCTCAGTAGCAATCAGCGGGAATCTGTCCACGTTCCTCAGCGAGATGGGAAACCCTACGTACCACTACAGACCACAGTTCCACAGAGGTCAGTCTGAACATGTTTGTCTTTCTTTACTAAGTCATGCATCATATTAAAGAATTATCAGTCGTGCTCTGTCAATGTAAAAGATTTAGTTGACAACATGTTTTTTGTTCTGACAGTGATGAGTCCACATCTCATGACTCACCTGACAGTGGCAGACGACAGTGATTTCTGATTTCTCGTCTCTTTTGCTTGCAGTAACAATAGCTGCAGTAGTGATCTTCATGTACGCCTGGCTGGTGCCGATTGGTTTATGGGGTTTCCTGACCTGGAGGCAAGGGGCTGAGAGGCAGATTGGAGGCTACTCCTTCCTGGAGACTGTGTGTGTCTATGGCTACTCCCTCTTTATCTACATCCCCACCTCGGTGAGTTCGTCCACTCTCCTGAGTTTTGATTCTATTATCAATGGATGTCAGGATCATAATAAGCTGGCTTCATACAGAAAAACTATACTGACATAGAGCATCATGTGTTTTGGCTTCAACTTCTGCTTTCACACCACGAACAAACAGGACTCAGACCCCTCTTTTCAGGCAGTCTCGGTCCAGTTGTTTAGTCCACACCAGAGTTTGATTGACAGCTTTCACACCAGCCCAGATGAACCAGACTGAATAAGCAAACACACCAAAGTTGGAATCAAACAAGTTAGGTGTGACATCAGTAACCAACATCTGGCCTTGTCATCTCCAGGTTTTGTGGATCATACCATTCGAGTGGTTGCGCTGGACACTGATCCTGGTTGCCATGGTGATCTCTGGCTCAGTCCTGGTCCTCACCTTCTGGCCCGTCGTCCGTGACGACACCAAGGTGATGGCAGTCGCTACAGTTGTGACCATAGTGGTTTTACACACGCTGCTGGCAATCGGCTGCAAGGTTAGTGAGCTACATGGATGAAGCCTCAGATATTGATTGTACATGTTTAACCTTGAAAGGATAGTTGATTTCTTCTTTTTTCTTTCAGATGTACTTCTTCCAGACGGCTGTACACATACCAACACCGGCCCCAACAACCCCCCCAATTCACATGACACTGGCCACCAAATCCCACTGACCAATAAGCAGGAGGAGTGTCTGTTTTCATTGGGAATCACATGCAGATATAAAATCATGTACAGACATGGCTGGTTGAGGCAATGTTTATTATTGCCGTCGTGTGATTTCATTTGTGATTTGCTCCCCTGATGAAGTGTTGGGATGGGTGTGTGCGGTTGTTTGTCTAATTTATCCTGAGGTTGGTTTTACTGTGACTGAAGTAGCACGTGTTCACTGCAATAACTGTAGATTTCGACTGTGACGTATCAAGATGTGGTGCATCTCAGCGGTCTGGCACGGCTTCCTTAACTCTGTGATTCCCCTCGTTACATTAGCGAGATTCAAACACAAGTTCAAAAACAGAAGAGATTATGAAAGACTCATCAGTAGAAGAGAAGAGCAGTGACACAAATCCAAAACCCATGTTGTTGCAAATCATTACTTCTTGTGAGATATCAGATGGACAACAACTGAGACGGAACAACAGCCAAGAAAATGACAAAGCCCCTCATGTGCGTGATCATGCTCTTCTCTCGCCTTGTGCAATAGTGACTTAATTTGTGTGGACAGTAATATGATTCTTTTCATTCATTTTCATTTGCTGAATCTGATCATTTTCAATTATTTGTTCATGAAATATCAGAAAATAGTGAAAAAAATTCCCATTAAAATTTCCCAATTTGACCAACATCATGTCTTCAAATTAATAGCCAAAAGATATTCAATTTAAAATGATATAAATCAGAGAACTGTGTGAAATTTTATTTTCATTATTAATGATTTTTCACAGCAGACATTTTGACTTGTAGGTAAAGCACAGGTGTTACTAATAACATTAACGACGGCTCTGTTCTATTCAAGTATCACTGTCGGCCATGTCTGTACACACTAATTCTAATCCAGTATTATTATGTAGACTGTCCACACTGGAAAAGTGACAGAATAGAGTATAATATATATAGAGACTAATATTCCTTGATTCTGAGTGTGCTGTTGATGTGCACTAGTCTCCCACAATGCAATGCACAAGGGAAATGGAGGAGCGGGGGACACAGACAAACATCTTTGCCTCAATGCTAAGTTTAATTAGCAGTGTTATTCTAATGTCACATTATTTACATTAATCATAACCTGTGTATAAAACAGCAAACTATGTTGATTCCATTTTTACTAACTGCAAAAACAGTGTAGTAGAAATATAAAGTATATACTGTATACAGTTAGTATGAAGTGTGGAGTATGGGCACAGCTATAGCAGGACCCTGAAACTGAAGCAGCTAAATGGAATTCAACCATCATTCATGTTGTTATTTACACCTGTGATTCACTGTGACATCAGAGTACATTCCATGAAAAAGGCCTGTTGCGATGAAATATGGTGCAAAACCCTCATGCCCTCCACAATGTGAATTATAATAACTTGTGTGTGATTATCTGAATTATTATTGAGCATAATCCTCAAGCTAACATTTGAAGTCATATTAGAATGCTGTAAACTAAACTAAGACTAAACAGATGCTCCCTGCCAGCAGCTTTCAGCTACTGATGCAACAGTTCAGGAGTGAACAGAACATTGTACGGTGTGAATGTTTTCCCATGAAGCAGCTTGTTTCAGTCACACATGTGGGAGAGGAAGCCGTTCCAGACTGTAGTACAAAGTGCTGAATGTGTTAATACAGTATAAGACTGGAGAGAGACTCCTGCTGATGCACCACATCACTTCTACCTGTAAGAATCATGAAGAACTCAGCCTCGTAACCTTCACTTACAAAATGACTTCAGTTGCTTTATATGAATAGATGATCTATTGTAAATTGAGGAAAAGGTTTATGTCTGCAGAACTATTTATTCCCTACTGTGATGCTGTTTAGGGGCTTTTGTTAATAAACTTAATGAGTCTTTAACTTACTGTTTGTCTGCAATTACTGAGACCATATTTGCTGCAGAGAAGTAGACAGTTCTGCAGTAATGAGACTCACCATAGTTTGCTTGATTAACCTTACAAAGGTTGCAAATAGTCTCTCACATCATCATCTGTGATCATTATATCTCAGGATGAACTGTGAGATGCACTGTGCTGTTGTGATGCAGTGTGAATGGAAACAGTGAGAATATCATAAACAGAAGCAAACTTACCATATGGTTCACTGACGACAGAGCAGAGGAGTCACCCACACAGCAACAGTGGTGGAGACCATCAGCAGCATTATCACTGCAGATCTTTGTTCTTTTATTCCTCTCAACCTGACTCAATAGTCAGTATGAGGGCTTTATGAAATTAAAGATAAATTAAGATCCAAGCTTAACACCACCCTGGTTTTCACCGCCTGTTTCTTTGTCAAACTACATGAGATCAGCCTTTTAACTCCCACTACATCTGAGTCAGAGAAGTCTTCCCACTTTAAGTGAAAATATGATTTAAAAGATAAATGGGAACAGGGATTGAGGGAAATAGCCAGGCTCAAATTAAACAAGCTGATCCTGCATGAACAAGACTTGGTTTGGTTCTTTTTAATTTATTGCAGACCCATAGACTTGAGACTTGGACTCGAGGTCACAAAAATGAGGACTCAAGAATTGAAAATAAGAAGTCTCAACTTTGTGGTGAACTCCTGGAACAATACAACTGACTTGAACTTGTCTCAACTCACTTGTGACTTCACTTTGACTTGTGTCGACTGACCTTTATGTTCATCTGGTAGCTCGATTGGCCCAAATTAAATGTGTAAAAAGTTAAGGAAGTGAAAGTGGAGAGAGGTTATGTGGGTTACGTCTTAACTGCTGAGTTCACCTGGTCCTTGATAATGAATGCAAGGATTTTGAAAGTTAGATCTCCAGAGGCTTACTGTCCGAGAGAGACGCTGGGTCTATTTTAGCTGAGGGAGGGAACGCTCACACAGCAGACAAGGGTCACCTCTTTAAGACTACTGGACCACATTTACACCTACTGGTACAAGAGACCCAATTCAGTTTTTGGGGGGGGGGTTTTGGCACAAATGATGTTGTTGGGGGTTACATGCTGAATCTGCTGTTTTGGGACACATTCAAATGTGGAAATATGCAGCTGATATCAATGCACTGAAATAAATAATCTACTCCTATTAGGGTAGAAGACAAATTATGTTTTGACCTGGTAAAATCCTATGACAAAACACCTTGCATATTTAACTATTATACATATTAGTGATCTCCATGGAGAGACATGAAAGACTTGCAACTGATTGGCAATTATGAAGACTTGTTACTTGAAATATGACACGAGACTTCACTTGAAGTCGATCGATCAATCTGTATTTGTCCAAATGAAAGTAGATAGCAAATGAGCCAACATAGACTTCACAGACATCACCTTTCATTTAGAGGAGCAGCTACAAGCAGATGAAAGACTTGTGAGACTGTCTAGAGGTTTTGGTAATTTAAATGCTACATACATATCCAGAACGGTTGAGTCAAAACAAACTGGACTTGTAGGTTCTTAAAGATGTTTTCACATCTCATCCAAAAGGCTTCTTCAGTTCTGACTGATTGGTGGAACTACCCATGACCATGATGACTGAGAATCTTCACAGACATAACACTACATACATCCAGAGTTGTAAAATCATGTCTGTATTACCAAAGACTTGGCTTCTGATAAGCCTTTAAATGCACACTCTTCCTTAAACAACACACCTCCACCAACACAGCACCTTGCATTGCTGTAATGCAAGTCTGATTTTGGTCTAAAAGCTGTTCCCATTTCTGCAAGACTCGGAGATCTCATGGTGTATCTATTTGTGTTAAGCCATGCTAGCTGTGTGGCTGTAGGGATGGCAATGTCCACCACTTTAGTTCAGACTGAAATATCTCAACTATAGGGGATGATGGATCGCCATGACATTTTGTGCAGTGCCCAGAGGATCTATCCTGGTGACTTTTTCACTAGCACCACCATAAGGTTGACATTATTCATTTTTAGTGAAATTTTTAACTATTGGATGGATTGCCTGTACATTTTGTACAGACATTCATGTTACCCTCAGGATTACTCTGAATAATTCCGAGAAAAATAAAATATGTCCAATACTTTGGTTCATGTCTGAATACCTGCTAAATGTATGACATCCCCATCAGTCTCAGTTGTACTTTGCGTTTAGTGTTAATTAGCAAATGTTAGTATGTTAACATGCCAAACTCTAGTGACAATGGAAAATGTTCCACACATTAGCACAGAGCAGCGTTACAGAGCCACTAGCATGGCTGTAGAGTCTTAGCCTTGTTAACAGTTAACAGTTCCCTCTGAAAGGCCTCTCCCCAAATACCAACGAGTGCCTGGACATCTTTGTTCATCAAGCACACCTCATTGTTCTTTAATTTTTTTCAAATGTTGGTTGTCTTTGCGGTTACTGTTGTTGTAATTGCCCTTGTTATGTGGCAACACATCTGCTTACCAATCACGATCCACAGCACTGCTGGCAACCTCTGAAGGTACCTGGAACTTACATTTAGTATCACTTGCAGAGCAGTGCCCAAATTTAGTTCCAGGAACCCATCCCCAACGCAAATGGAAACAATAGCAGAACCCGTGACAATGGCTACACATTATCTTTTCTGTAGTGAAAAAGGGACAATTGTGTCCCAGTTTTTTGGGTGAAATCTCACATTGCCCAAGAACCTGAATTACACAGTATTACCAATCATTCTAATTCTGTTACTACCTCTATCTATTTTACTTGACTAGTAGCAGTTGCCACTTGTTACTGCATTGTTGATGGCTTATAATGTAAAGAGCTAGAGCTGCTGGCTTTGACATATCAAAAGATGCTGAGTTGAAGCCCTCAGCAACTTATAGACATGACTCGACTGATCACAGTGCTTAGTGTGCAACATAAGGGCATACACTAACATTCACTAAGAGTGAGTGAATTTAGGACTCAAGAATTGCATCTATTGCAGAAGCGTCTCAGTTCTGGACTGAGAAAATGCTCACCACAGTATTCAGGACGGAGGCTTTCTCTAGCTGTGTCTGGAGCAGAAGAGTCAATGTCAGACAGTGAGAAAGGTGTTATTACTGGTAGGTCAACACACAGAAATGACAGAACATGACACACAGTCTTCGTCATACACTTTTCCATGATAAAAGTGGATGCCACTATTGACTACACAGAGCAATGATTTCATGACAAAAAGGGACAAGATCGCTATAGGCTAGCTACCACATGGTAAACATCTGGTGTGTCCACAGTCTATTTAACAAACTATAGGGAACAAATTAAAAGTACTACAACACCTGATTCCAGGATGGTTTTTGGAACATCTCCACCACATTTAATTTGCTCTCTTTTTTTAATTGTTTGTTGTTTTTTTGTGAAAGAAAAAAGACAAAATAAAGACAAAAAAGGTTAATCCTACAAAGACATTTTTTTTCGCAGCTCTCTTAAAACTTGCTAACCCATAAATTCCAAATGAACCAAGTCCAATAGTTGTGACACTGGAAGCAATGCATACATGTGTCAGTCTTTCTCTCCTTAACTCATACACAGGGATGAGGGTGTCGGGTGTGTTGGGGGCATGATATGTTGGAGGTCATACATATTGAACGGCGAGGAGGGATGGACTGGCCCTGTCTCCCACGCCTCGACCTTGAAGTCTTTTTGCGACAGTCTCATAGTCTCAAAGGAGGTTGGGAGGAGAAGCGAGGGAGGAAAGCAAGGATGTAAACTAGGACGATGCCAATCCAGCACAGCTTTTCTCATTCTGGCGGCCAGCTGGCTGCCGCCTGGGTCATTGGTCCTTACTGGTTCGTTCTCCAAATCTTCCTCCTCTGACTGTGCCGGAGCAATCTGGCTTCACAAATGACTGGCTGATCAGCTTGGGTGCTGCTGCAATGTCCTCTCAGATCAAAGCTGGGTATTGGGTGAAGAGAACAGGCAGCAGCAGGTTTACAACTGTGAAAGGACTAAAATGTTCTAGCTAGAAAAAAAAAAAAGGACACCAATTATTTTTTGGCAGACTGTCCCACTGGTCACCTTCCATGTTGGGTAACAAACACACCAAAATCATCCAAAGCTCCCTAACAGACTGGTGTCTCTAGGGTTTGCCTAAAGGCCTCAGTGTGCTTCAAACGAAGTGCTTGTCAGATCGCCTAACAACAGCTGCGTCAGACAGTTTTTTTTAAATTTCAGACATAAAATCCGACAGGCATGCCAACTTTACACAGCAATTTGCAGATTGTGCCGAAGCTTTAAACTTCTCTCTCAAGCAACAGACATTTAAAAAAAAAAAAAAAATCTTGGAGAGATATCAGGAATCAGCGGGACGCAGCCAGAAGAGGCTACGATGGCAGGCTTTATGCTCCACCTTCAGGTGTGGCCATTCAGAACAGGTATATATACACATTTCCCTTTAGATGTAATCAGACGACATGTTGTACAAACAAGTTCGTTTGAAGCTGAGGCCTGCCTCAAAAATAAGAATACGATAACCTGCAGCAGCTATAAACTGACCAGCACTTCATGCTAGTTAGCCTAGCTATATCAAAAATCAGACAAAATACACCTTCTAACAGCTCCCTTTAATCATTTGTTGTAGAACTTGTTTTACCTGTGCAAATATAAAGTGTCACCTGGCTTTTTGTTCACTTTGGACGGTGCTCAAACCTGGCAACCCCACTATGAGGACAGGACTTTTGAGATGCTGCATGCAGACACTGCACCCAGCTGTAGGTGGGTCGAGGAATTTGTCTGACTTAACTGCTCTAAAAAGTTTATTTCTAAATATTACATGAACATGATGTAAACTTAACCCAAGACAGGAGCTTAGGAGCATTTTGGAGGAGCATATGTTCCCTTTTTAATAGAGAAAGGGTAGCAGTTACTCCCTGCTTCCAGACTTTGAGCTAAGCTAGGCTAACAACATCACAAGTCTGGGTAAGATGTGCAAGCATATTTAAAGCTGCACTAAGCCATATTTTATATTCAAATGTATCAAATGACTGTGTGGAATGTGACAGGGGTCGTTCATAGTGACAAACCCACAGAAGAGAAGTTAATTATTTCTTGACTGCAGTTCCCCTCAGCTTTACGGAGCTTCATAGCATCTTTCAGCTCGTTGTTTTGGTTTTCTGGCCTACAAATTGACTGCTTTGGTTCAGGCAACCTCATTTCCAGCAGCAGCTGTTTCAGTGACAGCTCTGACAAGAGTGAATATTTGACTTACATCTGTCTGGTAGTCAGAAATATGAAGTCAAATGAATGCTGATGTTACTCCGTGTGTGCTAGATGTGTAAATAAGCAACAGTTTGCTAACATGTGGTGAAGAAATATCAATTCATGCAGCTTTAAAAATACAGAATATCAGAGCTGTTCATTTACATTACAGGCTATTGCTAATTGCCACTTAATGTATTGTATGCCAACATGCTAGCATGGAGCCCAATTCCAGTTAATGTAGTGTTTGCTTAATTTTTAGCAAAAAGGACTGGAACCCACTATCTACAGCAGAAACAGATGATTATGGTGCTGCTTTATCTCATCACTCAGAATGGAAGGTAACCACCGTGCCATACTCCCAAAACTTGATGTTTAAATGAACATTGGTGGAATGCATCAAGACTACTGCTTTTAAGTAGGATTGAGAATATAAACACAACACCGATAACCACACATTGCGTAATAAGCAGAACTTAGAGGGTCAGTTTATCCAAATCACAAAAATCTATCATTTACTCTTAAGGGTATCTAGCCATGTAGATGGTTTCAGTTTACTGATATATCTGCCTTTGCATAAAACTGAAACTAACTGCATGAGAACACTGACTAGAGGTAAGCGGGAAAAATGTGGGGTTTTTTTCAAAGGAACTTTTGTCTGGCATGAGTCAGTCTCTTGAAGATTCGATCAGATATGAAAAGCCAAGATGGCAGCCCAGAGATGAGTGTTGATGATGATAATAGTGTCCTACTGCACTAATGAGAAGCTTCAGTGTAGGTCTGGCGGAGAACTTTAGGAAGAGACTGATGCTGGTATCTGGCAACAAGTTGATTCTTAGGGGTAGGAAGGGTTTGAGGAAATGTGGGTTATGACACATTGGAAAAAAAAAACTGAGAAAGAAGGGGAGTGGGAGGTGAGGGAAGAGGGTGGGAACCCAGGAAAGGGGACAAACAACGGCTGTGCATCTCAGCTGTGAACGTGTTACAGTCCCAATGAATCCAAGGAGGGGTAAAGGAGGAGGTGGTGGTTTCTGCTGTTAGCAAGACAAGAGTCTGGACGGATACGAGAGTGTTCAACCGTTCATATAGTGATGGACTGAACACAGTAAAATGAGGGTGACGAACAAGGGGAGGAAGTGCTGGGACAGCACTGGTTTTGGTATACTGGTTTTGGCTGCGGTTGGTGGGTCAGTCAGGGTTGAGGGGCTCCACTGGGAGGGGTTGGGGATGTCTTGTCATGCAGGGGTGGGGAGGTCAAAGAGGTCTTTGCAAGGTCTTCGTCTTAACTGCCGTAATGCATGGTGTTGCTGGGGATGACCATAGGTGAGGCCATGGAGATGGCAGCACCCCCCATGGTGAACTGGTTGGTGACGGGATAGTAAGTACCGCTGCTGCTGGGGCCTGATTGGCCCGTAGTGGCTCCTGAAAGAAAGAATGAAGCAACATTCAACATTCCCACTGAAGATGCTTACATGATGAAGTTCTCTTAACAATGTGTGTACGTTTCTGTACTGTGGTGTTTTTAGAAAGTGACATACCCTGGACAATTCCTGTGCTCATGATGGAGCCCATCCTGGAATGGGTGTGGTTCACAATCCCTGTGTTCACTGTGACCAATCAGAAAAGAAAGCACAGTCAAGCACATGTGCATCACTACAATGGATAATTTTTTTTAGGCCCTTTGCTCCCTGTTTAGAATCATGTAGCTACAAAACACAGATGCCATGAGAGCCCCTCACTCTAGAGGTCTTCACAGGTCCACATGGTTCCTTGTTATATTACTGAGTTGCATTATGGGAAATGTAGGATCCACAGTTTTAGGAGTTTGACTCATACTGGGAACTAAAAATGTGTGGCTTCCCTACTATGTGCCTTTCACTGTAATTTGTACAGCACTTTGGTGTTTTTAAATGTGCTCTATAAATAAACTTGAGTGGAAGTCAGGATATCTTGACCTCTGATGCTTTGATTTTAACATGGAGGACCACCACTTTACAGTCTATTTTATGTATATTTAGGTCAGTATTTATTCATCAACAGCCAATCAATCTAATTACATCCTGTAATTGGCTCTCTGTATTGTAGTGCTCGTTGTTAGTGGCAGAGTCTGGATTTCCACGCTGAATTCAAATTGACTTCACACACGAGGGATTTACAGAAAAAGATGCATGTATGTTGCCCAGCATTACTGTTTGTTTTTTCTCATTGATATCAACCTCACTGTTTCCTGTTTTTACTCCCCCACAGCTGTATCAGAGCTATTTGTAGGTGACAGCAAAAAAAGAAATGCAAGCATACTAGCCAGTCAATAACAGCTTCTGTCAGACTCTCCGTGTCCGCACTGGAAACACAGAGTCTGCTGGAGCTTTGACTGTCACTAGGAGCTCATTCATGGCCTTTTGTTAAGTTTGGGTGGTACCTGTGTTGTAGCTCAGCTAGAGGCTCAGTGAGAGGCTCTCCGGTGTGCGTGTGTGTCTGTGGGGTAGTGTCAGTACCCTGCGGTTTATCATGTTACCATCGTCAGCCCTGAATATCTTGTAAAGCTCTGAATATTTCACAGTTAGTTATCAGCAGGTCATGTGTTGTGTTTACTGCTATAGAAAAGGAATGTTGGGTTATTAGCAGAAAATAGTGCTGCCAGCAGCTCTATGAGAGGCACAAACTGAAGCTACAGTTAGCTAGTGTTAGCTAGCTTAGTGTTCTGATACTTGGTGGCATTTCTTTTCTGTGAAACTGATGTACTATTGATATGTTTTTCTTTCTTGTTCAGTTACAGATATGGTGATATATTGTAGATTATTTCTTCGTGATATATTGTGTATTGCAGAATCGTCTTTGTTGTGATGTATCATTATGGTGGGAAGAATAACAGTGATGGTATCGTATCGTGAGTTCATCTGTGATTCGCACCCCTATCATACAGTGCTGCAGTGCTCATTTAAAACAAAAATTAATTGTTCTCATGCATGCCTGGTACTTCATGCTGCACTGCAGATTTCCTCTGTTGCTCTCCTATTTGTTCCCCACTAGACCAAGTTCCACAAGATGTTGAGGGGCCAGGTGGAGTGTGATTCGTACCCAGGGGGATGAGGTTGTTGTGAGACACTGACGTGCCGCTGCCGATGACTGTGCTGAGGTCATAAGCTGCAGGCATCCCTGGAGACGAGAGACAAGAGACAAAGCAAAAACATGATGAATCTCATCATATTCGCCCTTTCTCGACGTGGAGCCTGCTGACACCACAAGTCATTAAAGTAGCAACATGCTGCTCTGCAGCTGCAGCAGTGTTAGTGACAAGGAGGGAGGTGTTACCCACTGGGAGGAAATAGGAGGGGCAAAAAAATTAAAAGTCTGTTGTAATTGTGATGATGGAACACAATATACTGGCAAGTGAACAGTATATGGATTCACTATGAGAAGTAGAGCTATCATGTTTTATTCAAAGCCATTATTCAACCATGTAATGATCTGTCCAGATTCAAAAGGCTGGATCTGCTGTTTCAGCTGTGGGCGTTCATAAAATGTTCAACTGTACGGTTATCTGATGCACACTTTGATTTTTATAACTGTTAGTTAATAATGCAGCTGATGAGAAAGTGAGTCAGGATACTCAGGGTGAATACATCAGCAGCCTGATGCATCCTGGTATCTTTATTGGGATTTCAACAGTGCTGTGGTGCGCTGAGCTCCACAACTGACACGGACAGAGTGAGGGCATCATATGGCCCCCTCTCCTTTGGATTTGGGAATGTGTTGATGCCAGAGGCTGACAAAGTGGATATATAATAATATTTTGATATGGAGTGAATTGAAATGTGTGACAGTGATTATTATAAAATCTGAATTCAATTCACTACCTCACAATCCTTTCAAGCCCCGTTTGGTGTGTATGAGATGATTGTAAGTGAGGCTCTAGGTGTGTATTATACATATACATATGTATATGATTCTCCACCAGCACCTCCCTGTCTATGATCCAGCAGAATATTGAGCAGGTCAGTGTGGTGGGAACTGGTCCGGGGCCGGTCTCCTGAAATCTCTTTTTGCTCAAACTTTTACATTCATCTACAGGCCTTTTCCACTCACCTTCAGTTAAGGTTACACTATGTATTTCTCTAAAGGTCTCTGGCTACATACCAAGTTTGGTGATTAAAAATTGTTAAAAACATCTATGTGTCAAATTGCCATCATGTCCCTGACAAGAGGAATGACTGAATCTGCTTTTTCAGACAGGCGTCACTCTAAACACACAGAGATGTTTCATCTACCAGTGTTTATGTGTGTGTTCACCTGATACACCCATCCCCTGACTCATGCTGTAGGCTGCCCCCGTGTTCCACATGTTCTCAGATGGGGAGGTGTAGTGTGAGCCAGGAGGAGGGTTGGGGGTGGTGCCTGTGTACCTGCAAATACATACACACACACGTTTGACATTAGAGAGACAGACAGCGCTCCCAGCTCACCTCAGCTCTTTAATGGCGCGTTCCAGATGCAGCTCTGCGGTAAAGAGACTCACCTGAAAAAGGGGTTCTTCAAGTCCAGGAGATTGCTGGACTTTGATCCGGTCTGGTCCACCTGGGCAACAATACTGATGTCGTAGCTCTGTCTGTTGGGGAGAGGATCAGTGTTAATATTAATATATTATTAGTGTTTGTTTTATTTTTGCATTATTATTAGGGGTCCAAGAAGTGAAGCTCGCTGCTGCAGCCCTATTGTTTTTGTTCTCATCCTTCTTTATTTTTCTCTGCTTAAAGTGTTCGTACAGCAAAAACTGTAAGACCAAAAGTCAGGTGTGTTGCAAATTCCACCCACTACTCAGGCACCTAACATGACACTCATTGACCTCAAAGTGTCGCTGTAACAATCAAGCTTACATTTTCACAATTATCTTGAGAATAGCTTGGCTTGTAGTCAAAATTCAATCTCTCAATTCATCTGCATCTTTGCCGCAATGGTTTTCTGCTCTAAAAATGTCCAATTTTGCAACTTTCTCAATTTTCTCAAAATCCTGCTTTTGACAATTTGCCAGAAATCATTAGTCCAATCATCCCAAAGCTTTGTCAGGATCATTTATGGACTTCAATGATCTATAGTTATCAAGGAATTTTCAATACATCAATCCGTTTTGAAATTAAACATTTTTAGACATGTGTCTTTAAGTTCAATTTAACAAACGCGCATAAATCAAAATTGGCTTTAGCGATTGTAACCAGACTTGAGATATTCTGCCACAAGGGGGCATCACAAATGCAAAAATGTTATATCTCATAATCAGCTACATGGATTCATACAAAATTTGGTGCACATGATCTAGGTCACGACTCCGTCAATGCATAAAATTTGATGATGATTGATCAAAGTGGGCATGGCTTATTGCAACAAATCTAAATTTCTAAACATTTCACATTCTAAACTTCAAAAAAATCCAAATAAATCAACCGAATCTCCTACAGAGATGAGATTTTTTCAGCACATCCAATGACTTGACAAAAGTTTGCCTCACCGCAACCTACGGTCAACTCAGAAGTCCATCATTCTATCTTTTTCATAATATGCAAAATCAATTAACATCTACATCTCCACAAGTCCTCATTCATCAAACGGTGAGTCAGCCGTTATATTCAACTCGTGCTGTAATTAGTACTGTAAGCACATTTTCTATTTCATCTCATCTTTAAACAAATTTCACAAAAATATTTGACTATGTACTCGAGAAAAGCAGGTTGATGAATGATTTTTTTTTCAGAATTGTATCCAACAGTTAAATTAATGTAACGTCCCTCTCTCTGCCTCCTGCTTGTGAGGTTGCTTCCTGACTCAGGAGCCGGTGGGCGAGGTTGGACAGGGCCTGCTTAGTTTAGGCTTCAGCCTATTTTGGTGGCGTCCTTGTTAACCTCTTTCTCTTCTCCTCCTCCTCCCAGGCCTCCACCAGCCAGATGAGTTAGGGTTTTGTGTTTTGTTTGCACATGTCACACAGACTTCATTCATCCAAGTTACTCACTCTCATTGACTTCAATGCAGTGAAAAAATAGCCCAGTTTAGCACATGATGTCATTGTCTCAAGTTCTGAGAAGGTGTGCGGAAACCACGTCTCCAGTGGTGCAGTCAGTATGTCACCTTTTCTGATATACAAAGATCCACAAGTAGCCAAGTCCTACTTTCCAACAATGTACCAATTCATGCATGTGCTATGTTTTCAAGTGCTTATTGAGGTCATTTTCAGTCGAAGGTCGCCTATTATGACCCATGACAATTCCTTTTTCTTTGCTAAAAGTGTTCGTGCAGACCAAAAGTCACCAAAATTGGCAGGTTGGTTGCAAATTCCACCCACTACTCTGGCACATATAATGACACTCACTGACCTCAAGGTGGCGCTGTAATAATCAAGTTCACATTTTCAAAATTATCTCGAAACAGCTTGGCCTAGAGTCAAAATGGTTTCATCATTTTAATCTCACAAGTCATCTGCATCTGGTCTTCTGCTCTAAAAATGACTTTTTATTTTTTAATGTATGCGAGAGCCTTGGTGATACAGTAGGTGCCTTGGGGCCTTAAAGGAATAGTTCGACATTTTGGGAGATGTTCTTATTTGCTTTCTTTGAGTTAGATGAGAAGACTGACACTGCTCTCATGCCCGTCCTCTAAATATGAAGCTACAGCCAGTAGCCAGTTAGCTTAGCATAAAGACTAGAAACAAGGGGAAACAACTAGCCAGCACCTGTAAAACTAATTAACACATTATATCTTATGTGTTTAATAGTGTAAAGTGTAAAAATAGCGTTGTGGTTTTACAGAGCATTAAGTGCTGGACTATTTCTTGTAAATTCCTGCAGTCTTATCGTCACTGTGAGGTTGCCAGGCAACCAGCAAAAACTCCAGAAAGTTACAGTGCCCAGCCAAGAAACAGCCCGGCAGAGTGGAGCAGTAATGGAGGTGTCTACATCAAATTACAAAACAATGAAGAGACGGCACAGAGAACAAACATGTAAACATTTGGATTCTTGGAATGAAACCAAGACAGAACAATAAGGAGGCTCTGCCTCCAACATAAAACATGCAAGGCCAGTTTGTGGTTTTATTTATATCTTTGTGAAGTTGGGTGGTGGCAGGAATGATTTGAAAGTCTTGTGTGACTAGTAAAATCACTTTTCCATGACTTTCTCCAGTTTGGTTATCATGGATACAAACGAGCTTCCAAACAACTGCTCTGGTCTTTTTCTTTTTCTATGATTTCATTCATTTGATTCCTTTGTACAACAGATAATTCTCTTGACCTACAACTTCAGGGCCGATATTTTGGATTAGCAAGAACCTCTGAAAATAAGTACAAAGCAGAGCACCATGCTATACAGAAATATGCTCAGAAACATACCTCTTGTTGGCCACCAGCACTGCAGTGCCGGACAGTGTATCTCCAGCCTTGGTGAAGAGGGGAGACTGCAGCAGACAGCGCACCTGGTACCAGTGGGTGAGGGGCTCTGTGGGTGCTGTGGACAGCCATACTGTCATCCTGCAGGGAGGTCACCAGAGAGGTGGTGGAGTGAGGGCAAGACAAACGCACGGGACTCATTAAAGGCTTATAAGCAGGTTACATCAGTTGCTTACAATATGGGAGGTATTCTATGTCTCAGTCAGTGACTGGCAGACTTACACTGATCCCATAAACGCCACATCAAACCAGAAAGCCAGGCCGTGCACCAGGCCTGAGTGCATCATGTGGAACTTAAAGGGAATCTCTATCCTGGAAGCCAAAAGAAAAGGCAGAAAAGGAGGCTTAATAATGAATATACATTCAATATACTCACTCAAACACACACAAGCAACTGAACACACACACACACACACACACACCTGTAAAGATCATCTTCTTTGGCCTCCAGGAAGTTGACTGTGTACTTGACCGACTTGGCCATCAGGATACGGATATCAAATGTGTCCTGTGGAGGGAGATATGAGCTCATCACACAAGACCAAAGAAGAACAAAACCTGTTTCACACGACTCAAATTCAACATCATCAACCAATCAGAGCAGATTACTGCCACACATGTCAGCGTGTCCCAGAGCAAGATACTGAACCCTCCAACTGCTCTTGGATTGATCCAGAGGTCAAACCAGAGTGTCAACAGACTACTGTGTGTAGTAATCAAAACCTTGTTTGTGCACCAGAAGTAAAGTTCAGACATTTCATTAACAAGCGTAAAATATGAGTGTATGGTAGATAACGTACCACGATTGGCTGGCGGAAATACTCGTCCACTGCTGCCCCCCGTAGGGCAGAGAGGTCTACACCATGGAAGGAGGGCTGGTACCTGAGGGGCCAAAAAAAAAAAAAGTCAGATTCAGATCCTCAGAACATCCTCCTCCATCAGGAAAACTCTGCCATGAATGTGACTTGTTGTTCATGACTCAAACACAAAACAAAACAGCAGAACTTTTCCAAGAAGAAGGTAACTCACTTGATTTCCCAGCACTTCTAAAAACTACAGACATGACTACTAAGAATGTTCTGTATGAATGTATTATACTATAATTACTGTGGTACTCTAACAATATTCATCTACCTACTACTACTTTTAGTAAGAACATAAGAAACTCTGCACCTTGTTCACCCTGGACTATCAAACACTGTATATTGCAACTTTGTTGGACTGCAAAAGCATGAATGTAAAACACACTGGACACCAGGCTGGTAGTTAAAAGTTTAGGACAGTTGATTGGTGATTACTTTAACTGCACTTTCTGTCTATTCATGTTTTAATACGTGTTCTGACTTCTTTTGGGCATTAATTGTTAAAAAGTCAGAATTTAAATGTAATGGACCGCGGCTGCTCTGCCTCTGATCGACCAGTTGCTGATGAAGACTCTGAAAATGACTGTAGTGTAATCCAGCATACCGGCCACCTCTGACTTCTCTCAACAGTCAGTCAACCAAAGACTGACATACAAACTAAACCAGTTTGAAATAAAACAGAAGAACTTCTGTCTTCGCTTTTTATTTGCTGTGTCAACATGAAGTGACTGTAAGATCACACATTCACAACTCAGCAGTGTCACTAATGTCTAAACCCAGCAGCTGACGGTCAACAAGGTCTAAAATTAAATGTATCCTCCCTCCTCAGGTGCTATTAGACTAAAACAGACCAAATTTGAGGACTGTTCTTTTAAATACACTCTAAATTATGAACTCAACAAGAAGCTGATTAAACACGCACTGTGAGCTCTACTCACCAGGATTAAATGAAGGGCTATTTTAAGTTTTTCTGTTAATACGTCCATCTCCTTTAAATGCTCCTCATCCTGTGTACTCTTCATCACACAATTCAGTCAAATCAAAAATATAGTTTACAATTGTGCATACTGGAAACGTTTTGGGCAGATTCTGCAGATTGTCTTCAATCTATCAGCTAGAACTGCCTCCCACTTTTTTCACTTTTAATAAAAAAAAAATCACTGAACATGTTGCATCACAAGTCAGTTTCATAATCACACTGTGTCCCTGCTAAGCTCAGTGTCGGCACAGATTAGCTTGAAGTGTGTGAAGATGGTGTTAAGAGGAAGTGAAACGGAAGACTTGAAATACTGACTGATAAACTCTCTGCATTACAACAACAGTTTTCACAGACTGTTGTCTTTCAGCTTGTTTTCTTTTCATTTTCCAAAAATGATGTTCCTACTGCGCCAATAAAATTCGCCTTCTGGCCACATTGCTGCTAACATGCACATCTATGAGCCTAGTGATCAGTTTCACTGCAGAAACATGATGTGCCTTTATCCCGTCTTCTTGTGTTTCCACTACTCTTCACCCACTTTGGCACGTTCTAGGGAGTAAATGAGGACACAGCTCGGGAGCTGATGCTAAATACAGTTTCAGTGGTTGCAGTGGTCCACTGCAGGGGTTACAAGCTGTGCTGTCAATTGGGATTGGTCAAGCGAGTGCATCACAACAAGAACGACAAACACAACAGTAACCACTATGCTACTACTGCACCTGTATTCACCAGGATGAAACAAGATAATAGAAACTGAACCACCACAATGTGTGCGGTGGAGCAAACTGATATCAGCAGCAACTCTTCCACTGTCACACAACTGCTTACTTCACTCTCATAACCAACGGCACTTCAAATTACTTCCTTATAACTATGGAATAATACAGTTGGTCCTGTAAAACGTCGCAGCTTGTAACATACAGTAGAAACCTGATGAAGAAGCTAGCTTAAAACCCCACGAGCTCCTTAAGAGTTCAGGTTGTAGGAAGCCCAGGATTACAGGTTCAGTTCCTGCAGTGGAAAGGGGTCACATATAATGCTGCTGTTGTAAGCTATGAAACTTGTTTCATAGTTTCATAGCTCCATCCCATCCCCTCACCCTCCTCACCAGAAGTTGGCCTTGGTGAACTGCTCCATGTAGAGCTGCTCGTCTGTGAAGGGGGCCAGGTGGACGTCACCGATAGTAGGGAACATTTTACCTGAAACACACAGAAGAGGCCACTTAGCAAAACTAACATACTGCCAGCAATACATACTGAAACAGTTTGCAACATGAACACATGGCAGCTGTTCTTCCTGCTTCTCTACAGCGGTCCTCCACTCAGCATTTTCATGCGTACAGATTTTGCTCTGTTCCACTATTCTGCACCTCAAACGTTCTCACCATTGGGTTTGAGGAACTTCTTGGCATGCAGGTAGCTCTCCAGCATGCGCTCATTGAACAGCATGTAGCCCATGGGCTCTGAGATGATGATGTCAACCTGCTCGGGCAGCGTCACCTCCTCCACCTTTCCCGGGATGACGACCACGCGCTCCCCTAAACGGTTACTGTTCACCAGCACCTGCGAGGCGGAGCACACTTTTACTAGGGCTGGAAATGAACCAAGTCACTCAAAACATATCAGAGGTAGGTCAGCGATATTAGCAGTAATCTGTCTGTCTGTGTGTGTGTGCGTGTGTGCGTGTGTGTGTGTGGACCTCGGCATGCTGTGCCATGGTGCTGGCCTCCACAGCGTAGACCTTCCTGGCTCCAGCTTGGGCTGCAAAGAAAGAGAGGATCCCCGAGCCACAACCGACATCCAGCACCACCTGGAGGAAACAGGAAGTATGATGTCACCCTCAGCAACTATTACAGCTACAGTTTCCATCCAAATAATGAGAAATCGTTCCACAAACTTTGGACAGATGATTTAAAAGCATTTCCATCTGCTGAAATGAAACAAATAAATAAGTCCTTCCATCAATCAATAATAAAAACACACCAGAAAATAAGTCTTTTAATAATTATCAGCTCATTTTAGCTGCTTATTAGCATCAGCTAATGCTGGTTATATTTTGTTGTGTCTGAAAATAAAAAAAACAATAAATAAAAGAGACTTTTATCCCTGGAAATAGTTTCTGTAACTGTAAGAAACTCATTTGTTTCAAGCATTTTCAAATATCTATCATATCATTAAATGATGCATCTCTACAGTAAAGACTGCAAACTCGATCTGTGTTTTAGACTGACAAAACATGTTATCCTTGAGTTCTGCAAAATTATAGATCACCATTATCTGACATTTTATAGACTTAAAGATTCATCAAATAAATAAATGACACATTCATTGTTGTAGCCACTGATCATTTTCTTTGTCTTCTGGCCTGTAGCAACATCTCAAGTGCTTTTTGTCGCTTGTTAGCCATGTGCCTCATTTCTCAACACTTCCTGGACCACTTCTCTCAGCTATACCTGAGACTCCACTGATCACATCACATAACACACATCAGACACAACATGAAGACAGAGGTAACAGTCAGGGCAGAGTGGCTGACATGTCACTCCATGAAGCAAATGTGATCAAATTGGTGCTTTTCTGCAAAGCCAATGTGCATCAAGATGTCATGTTGGTGTTTTGATGCGTATCACACACTGTTGGCTACAGTGTCTTGTTAAGTGAATCACTCACGTCACATAAGAAATGCTGCTTTCAGTGGGTCGCCACATTTCAAATGACAGCAGCTGAAAACTGTTGCCGTCACTGACATGAGGTGAAGCAGCGTCCTGCATCAAGTGCAGGTGTGTCTGCAGTTGTGTGTCCCAAAGAATACAAAAACCCTTCATGAATCCCAACGCTGCCATGTTCTTCATTCAGACTGGCATGTTTGAAGTTACCTTGTCCTTGAAGTCGGTGTGGTTCTGGAGGATCGCCCGTTGGTAGGTCCCTGTCCGAACGTAGTCCTGCATCATGTTCTGTTGCTGGGAGAGGTAGCCATAAAACTGCAGACACAAGAAAAAAAAAACATTCTTTGATGCATTTTTTTTTACATTTTTACAAGCCAACTCAGTGATTAGAAAGGACATACAAAAAGACAAAGTGATCGACAAATCCGATCCATCAGAATCGTATGCCTCAGAGCTTATCAATTTCTTTTATCGATGCCGGCATGTTTTTCTCACAGTTGTGCATTTTGCAAAACAATGTTGTTGCAGGAATACAGCCAAATATTCAGCCATGACTTTGAAAATCTTTTAGATAACACTGAGCTACGTTTCCTGTACTCCAACACAACAAACTCTTCACTCCTCATATCTTTAGTGGGAGGGACTAAGATGCAAGGAAAAGACACAGGAGAGGGAAACACGGGCTGAAACCAAATGTCCAGACTTCACTGCGCTTGCAGACTTGTGGACTATGTGGGCGCGTTCCCGGGGAGTCTGCAAGTGCTGAGGTCTGTCCAAAATCTACCAGTCATCAAGTCCACAAGGGGACAGACCTCCAGAGAGTCCACTTGGGGTGCAGATTTCACCAGACATCACTTGGAAAAATACCCATAATCCTGCAGCAATAGGCTATAAAGTGACAATGTAAAAAAAAACTAATGATACTAATTATTACTATAAATAATAAAAGTTATTTAAAATAATAATTATCATAATAGACTATGTAAAATACATACTTTTGATGACATTTGCTTTTTTCATTTTGTTGTATAAATGAATTGATGTAGTGAAGTATAATGTACACACAGAATGAAAGGCCTTTAGGCTTAATCATGATAATCTGCTAAACTAGACGGGCAAAGGTTGGTTTTTGTCCGTCTACTGTGTGAAGGTCCTCAGTTGAGGATTGAATGTGAATATAATATTAGCAGTTTCCAGCAGTTGAGAGTAAAGACGCAAATCTGCACATATCAGAACATTCAGAAAAACACTTTGAAATGAGTTACAGGGTCAGGAATTTCAATTTATCTCCATGGAAACACTGAGGTATTAAGTCCCCTCTGAAAGCACATTTTTTTATCCACTCGTGGCCCAGCGCCCTTGAAGACTTGTGATGACAGTGAAACACATCACAGTACGTATGACTCAAGTCCACAAGGGCTCAGTCCACGAGTCCAGAGGGAGGACATTTGGATTCAGCCATGGATGCAATTAAGGGAAGTGTTTGTGTAAAAAAAAAAAAAAAAAAAGAGACATTAGCTTGAAAGCTTATGTGTGATGCTGTCTGACAGCAGTATCACCGACAACCAACGACAGCACAGCGACGTTTCCGCTTTATGCAAATGCAGATTCAAAATTCAATTATCTGATTGGCTATATGCAAAAAAATCTGTGTCTGTGTAGACAGAGGATCACCGCATACCCACTGACATGTAGTTTACAGAGCAGAGCTATGTGCTATGCCAATGAAAAACATCATATTTCATCTTAGTTGATCATGGAACTGGATTACAAAAATAACTCAAACAGCAGCACAAACAGGCTTTGTTCTGACTGAACATTCCTGATAAAAGTTGTAGAACTATTAATAGTCAGCGAAGAACAAGTAAGGTGGTAATTATTAAGGAATAACTGCTTTGGAAAACTGAATTAATTCAAATCTGTCATTTATTTATGAAAAAAAAAACTTAAATAAAACATTCTCATGTTTGTGAGAGCCTGAAGTCTACTGTGTATACTTCTATGGTTTCTCCAACCTGTTTTGACGACCACAAGAGAAGACCCAGGAAGGTGTGTGTGTGTGTGTGTGTGTGTGTGTGTGTGTGTGTGTGCGTGTGTGTGTGTGTGTGTGTTCCTCTCACCTGGAAGTACTGTACAGCAGAGGACTCCTCTGTTCTGTCACTAAAGACTGAGCGCTCACCGAGATGCCCACGACAGTTCTTCAGGAGGTTATAAAAGGACTGAAAGTCTGAAGCAGAACATAAACACACAAATAATCAGAATTACAAGTCATACTTCATGCTCACTACACAAGAGATAATATATACACACAGTGCTGTCAGAAAGCATTGCAATGTTTTTCATTGGTTTGGTTCTGTACTCAAGCACAGTGGGTTTGAAATGAAACAATGACTGAGGTTAACATGCTGGCTTGCTTATAAAGGGGTTCATCTGAGGTGAACAGTGTGTTGCTTTTTTATTTGTAGTCCCCCAATTTTAGGACGATACAGTTGGACGATGATCATAACAGAGACGGCGACCAAAGAGTTTTCTTTTCAAACATTCAACAAACAGCTGAATGTCTGGAGTTTATGTTAACTTGTACTCATGAAGCTTACATTAGCATAATTAGGTAGCTAGCTTTGGGGGAAATAACAGAAATCCTTTTCCTGCAGCTAGAGGGCTGTGATGGTGTCTGTTTGATTGACAGCAGCTGGCGGGCTGAGCCCTAAGAACTAAAGACAAAGTAAACAAAGTTGCACTGTAGCTGCATGTCACAGACACTGTGCTGTTAGAACCACACCAGCATCTAACAGGAACAAAATGACATTTGCAGGTATGTTAACATGCTGTTTAAAGTGATTCAGCTGAGCAGCTAATTAGCTATCTAGCCTGCTAACTGACATTAGCAGTGCAGTGACAAGCTCACTGCTTACATAACAAACTTTGGCATGTCGGCTCACAGGTTATAAACAGGAAGAAAGCAAAGCCAGTGTGATGTTAAATGCCACTGAGGAGACATGTATGCATTTATATACCTAAAGGCCTTATCACTGCAGCAATAAGACATTATCATTCATTCATTGTTCCAGTGCACATTCGGTTACACAGAAAACAGCACATTAAGCAGTGTTCATACATTGAGTTGTGTGAGTTCTTGTCATACAGTATGTAACAGTCTTAGAGAGTGTATTTGGGTGTTTGTGTGTACCTGCAGGTGAGGAGAACTGCAGCAGGACGCTGTTACAGCCCAGTGTGATGATGAATGACTGCTTCCCCACACGGCTGCACTCCGTCTCCCTGGAAACTGAACACTTGAACACACTCGCCTCCTCTCCTCAAAAGAAAGGGAAGGGATGTGCGTTAGGATGGCATGAGACGTAATTTCCAAAACCACATGCTGCTCAAACTTTGCTTTGGCGGATAAATTCAATGATGGTCTTCTAGACATGGCAATATTTGACCATCTAGTAGGTTTGGGCGGTTGATCAAATTTTATTTTCAATTACGATTTTGGCTTCCAATGATTATGAAAACATGATAATCAACATAAAACAATCATTGTGCTGTATGTGCTGTTTCGCAGTGATGCTCTGGTTTTGTCTTGTGTTATAAATCCAGCACATGGTGTGTCGGAGCAGCCGGACAGCGCAGTGAGAGACAGACAGAGTGGAGTGGACTTATTTAGACATCTACAGGACACTTTGTTTTAGTTTCAGTCAGAGTTTCGATTCCATTATTTTAGCTACGAGGACGCTTCGCTCCAGCCACTCAGCACTGTGCTCTCTCTGTCTGCAGTCTGTTACTGTACACATGCTTACTTGTAAAAGCTGATTAGAAAAGAATTAGATTGGTTATGCGTATACATGGCAGATAAATCAGTGTCCTCTGTGGAGTAAAATCTACCTGTGGAAACCAATCTTCTCTAATCCCATTCTCTGATTACAGAAAGCAAGTTTCTCATTCACATGACAGTTAAGAAATCAGTTTTCTGGAGAAAAGCGACTGTAACCTGCATGTAAACACACTGCATGATAATACAAGTCAATGATTTCTGTCAAAAGTACCATGATGAATGATCATTTTAGTATTGATCACTTTCCACACAACATGCATCTTAACCACTATAATAATATGATCTGGTTTATTTTGTTCTAATCATTTTTTGTATTAAATATATGTTTAGTGGTTTTCAGTGGGTTGTGGAAGTGCACTAAAACTTATTTATTTTGATATAATTTATTTTTATTTATTTATCTCATTTTTTATTTTTATTTTTGTATTTGTTTTGCAGTTGAATTATATTTAAAGTTGAAGGAAAGAAGAGAGAGAAGTTCTTTTTTTAAAAGTTTAATAAATCCATGATGTTTCCAAAGTCAATGAGTAATCGTGTTCAATAATCATGTTCAATATTGACCAAAATAAATGTGATTATGATTTTTTTGCCATAATCGAGCAGCTCTACCATCTAGGCAATACGGACCACTGAAGAAGATGAGTAAGGGACTGAGTTTGAAGACAACAGCACTGAGAACAGCCACAACTGATTTGAAAATAGACGTTTTTGGTTTTAATTTCGGTCTTCATTTTTTCAGTTACCAGCATTTTGCACGGCAGCCAAATACTTTTCTTGCTGCTATTCACACGTTTGTCCTGACATTTCAGTGTCAGATTCAACACAATCCGCTCCTGTGTGGGAGAGTTGCATACAATGCAGCCTCATCCTCTTCTTCTCCATCAGCTGCTCACACACACTCGCAGGATATCCACAAATACTGAAATTTGTTTTTTTAAGAGCTTTGAAAATGGCAAATTAACAGGAATCAATATACACCTGTTAGACACCAAGATATTTATTTTTTTAAATGTCCAGTAAAAGTCTAGGTGAGATTATTCCACACCTGCTGATGACATCAGTGTCTCTTTCTGTCTTTATGCAAATTTCAATTTGCATAGATTTCTATGTCTACCCACAGCTCAAAGATATGTAGTTTTATTTTTAAAAAAAGCAATTTTCAAAAGCAGCTGGTCACTGTAGTTTTTAATCAAACATTACTCAAACAGGAGGGAACGGTGCATTTGTTGGGGACTATTTTCAGTAGCGAATGAATACACATTTGACTTTGGTGAATGTTTCCTGCAGCAGGACAGTGTAGGTGTATATTGAGTCAAAAATAAACTACAGTGTGTGTGTGTTCATGGTAATGAAGGAACATGTCACCCAGGGCAACAGTGTGGTTCAATGATGTGTTTTTTTAATAGTTTTGTCCATTTAGTTTTTAGACAAAAATGGACTTCTACAGCACAGAGGAATAAGATATACAAACACACACACAAATAGTATTGGTTAGTGTATAAATCAGGGTTTCTACCAGTGTGTGTGTGTGTGTGGGGGAGGGGGGGCGCGGACACGGGACACTGTAGTCTGTACTGCACATTTACTGTCAGATTGACAACTTACTAACTAACGACAACTAACATTAAGAGTAAAGTTAGGCTTTGATGTCCGCTTTCCGGCTCATATAAAAAAAACAAGAGAAAGAGAGAGAGAGAGCACCAGCGAGAGAGAGTGAGAGAGAGAGAGAGAGCAGCAGTGGTCGAGCGAGCTAGAGAGTGAATGAAGAGAGGGAGGACGAGTAGCAAGAATGCCGGTGAGTCAGATCAATAAAATGTTATTTTCTGATTGTTTCACAGCGGTTATGTTCTGGAGGACAAATAAACACACCCCCCCCCCCCCCCCCCCCCCCCCCCCCCCCCCCCAACACCTCTGCTGGACCCTGCAGCTGAACGCCACACCACACCGCCTGATTTGGTCCGAATACGGCCTTACTGCTAACCTTTTCCTCTGCTCCGCTCGCATTCACCGTCATTTTTCTGATGCTTGCTCTCTCGCTTAACCACTCACTCACACCCTTCCCTATGCCTTACGCTAGACAGACGTTGTCTCATGTTTCGAAACAGCACTGCTAAAAGGCTCCCAAACGCTATTGATTTCTGAATGAATGGATATTTGGCGTTATTTTTGACATTTAAAAAATATTTTTTGGCCTGGGGGGGGGGTTCTTGTTGGCCTGGCAACTCACCAGGCCTGTACTGTTATAGTATTTTAGCTGCAGTGTGCAGGCTAATGCTAAACTAGCGGAGTAAGTGAGTGGAAGAGAGAAAGTGAAGGAGCGGCGGTGTGGCTGCTATCAGGGCGGCAGTATAAACTGTGAATGTAACTGTACATGTATTTTATGATCCACACTTTGTAATAAAAATAAATGATGCAGTCCTTCATGCAAAGCAGAGTTCCTGAATTTTGTGTAGATACATTTTGCTGATTGTAGTGACACGAATGAGCCGTAATTTATTCCATGGAGCAGTAAAGGTGTCTCAGAGCTTTTCAACCAGCTATAGTATAAACTTCCATATTATTTACTTTAATTTATTTTGGTGTTGTTGAAATGTGCCCAGCATTCCAAGGCTGTAAGAATCAGAAGCCACTCAGGATTTTTTTTGTAGAGTGCAAACACATTACATAGTCATATTTTCATAACATCCAGTCAGCTTTTAGTACTGACTTAATGTGGGGCCCTATGTGATCTGTGTTATTTCTTTTTAAATTCTCAATGCAATTTCATCCATGCTTCTGTTATCACAGAAACTATCTTAATGTTGCCAGCAGTCTGTCTCTGGCCTGTGCCGGACCTGTCAAAAAAAAAAGACACTAGGCCGCCAGCCCGTGCCAGCCTCCTTTAAAAGATACTTGCTACCAGCCCTAACAACTTTTCTGGGGGAAACCCTATAAATTCCTTGTTGGTTTAAGAATATAAAGAATGTAACCAGTCTTTATGTTTAGTGCGATGGAATGTTTCCCTCTGTGGCAGCTGGTTTTCACACTGCAATAATGGATGATGAGTGTGTGCAACTGGCACAAACATGTTGTTACTGTAGTGATAATCTTTTGAGATTCTAAACTCAAAAATTACATTTTAACAACAAAGTAATATCTTCATTATGACTGAGTGGGAACCTGGGAGATTAAGGTGTAACACACCTGAGGAAGCCTCACAGTACACACAATAACTGTAATATTGATGCAAAGACTTTCCCAGGCAGGAAAAACATTGTGGTCGTGCAGCAGGCCCACTAGTGTAGACTCACAAAGCAGCCTGAGCTAATCCAGCATCTATTAAGGGATTAAGAGAAGCACTTCAGATTTAGAGAGATGCATCTTCTGGGAAGAAAGCCAGCCACACTCTTCAGTTCTCCTCTCAACCACTTAAGACACTTAACAATGTGAGAAAACAGATCCACAGAATAATGGCATTGGTGAGTTACAGTTCTCATCAATAACCTCAACACCGATGATCCACCACTACGGGCAGGTGATTTTTATTGTGATGTTTGTGTGTTTATGTTCCCCATATACGTATTGGTCCTCATCAAGTATGCAGTAGCAATGAGGTGGCAGAACACCTTGGTGACATCATCAGAGTAATTTTCTCAGACCAAACATCCATCCATCCGTTTTCCGCCGCTAATCCGGGACTGGGTCACGGTGGCATCAGACCCAAGAAAGGGGATCCCCAGGCGTTCCCAGGCCAGAAGAGATATGTAGTCTCTCCAGTGTGTTCTGGGTCTGCTCCGAGGTCTCCTTCCACTTGGACATGCCTGGAACACTTCCAGGCTTTACTCCAAGCTCCTCCCGGATGTCCAAGCTCCTCACCCTATCACTCAGGCTGAGCCCAGACTGTCCGGAGAAAACTCATTTTGGCCACTTGTATCCGCGATCTCATTCTTTCAGTCACTACCCAAGGCTCGTGACCATAGGTGAGGGTTGGGATGTAGACCTATTGGTAAATTGAGAGCTTTGCCCTCTGGCTCAGCTCTTTCTTCACCACAACAGTCTGGTACAATGCCCGTGTAACTGCTGATGCTGCACCGCATCCGCCTGTCAACCTCATGGTCCATCTTAACCTAACTTGCGAACAAGACCCCGAGATACGTGAACTCCTTCACTTGGGGCAGTAACTCACTCCTAACCCACAGGGAGCAGTCCACATTATTCTGGCAGAGCACCATGGCCTCAGATTTGGAGGTGCTGATTCTCATCCCAGCCATTTCACATTCAGCTGCAAACCATCCCAGTGCCTGCTGGAGGTCATGGTGTATTGAAGCCAACAGAACCACATCATCTGCAAAAGCAGAGAAGCAATCTTGAGGTCCCCAAATCAGGCACCCGCTGCACCTTGGGATTCTGTCCATCAAAATCACAAAAAGAATCAGTGACAAGGGACAACCCTGGCAGAGCCCAACACCAACTGAGAACAAGTCTGACTTACTGCCAAGAATGCAAACACAGCTCTCACTGCGGTTATATAAGGACCAAATGACTCGCAGCAATGGCCCCAGTACCCCATACTCCCACAGCACCACCCTCAAGGTGCCCCGAGAGACACAGTCGAGACCTCTCAAGTACCTTTGCAAGGGTGAAGAGCTGGTCCACTGTTCCACAGCCAGGACAGAATCTGTGTTGTTCCTCCTGAATCTAAGGTTCGACAATCAGCCGGAGCCTCCTCCCCAGCACCCTGGCATGAGCTTTCCCCAGGAGGCTGAGTAGTTTGATCCCCCGATAGTTGGAGCACACCCTCCGGTCCCCCTTTTTTGAAAATGGGAACCACCACCCTGGTCTGCCAGCCCATAGGCACTGTCCCCCATCTTCATGCAACACTGAAGAGGTGTGCCAGCCATGACAGCCCAGTAATATCCAGAGCCTTCAGCATCTCAGGGCGAATCTCATCCACACCTGGCACCTTGCCACTAAGGAGCTTTTTGACTACCTCAGAGACATCTGCCGGGGATATGAGTGAGGCTTCCCCCGAGTCGTCCAACTCTGCCTGCTCCACAGAGGGCATGTCAGTCGGGTTTAGGAGATCCTGAGTGTTCTTTCCACTGCCCAAAAATGTCCCTAGTCAACCTAAACAAAAGCTCCTCCAGAGCTACAGAACACATTATACAACTGTTTTCACAGGCTGAGGAGTAACTGTGACAATTAAACTGACCTATATGTGTAAAATCACCCTGCTGACATTTCTCTCTTCCTCTCTTTACTTCTGCAATTCACAGAGAAATGAGCCTTCTGTCCTGATATGTTGAACCTTGACTAAATGAGTCAGTGAAGCTGTCATCTTTGAACAGGATCAACTTTTCTTATTTCTCACTAAGCTGTTTCCTCACTGCTTTTATTTTCCTGCTGCCTCAACCACACTGCCACAGTCACAGCTCAGCTCAGCTGTCAAAGGGGCAGACAGATGTGATGATTGGTTCTGGTGCTCTACATCATGGATACACATGTATATGATTGGACAGGATGCAGCAACATGACTACATGCCAGCATGCTGCTGACAGCTTAACATCAGTCAGAATAAACAGCTTTAGACTGGTGATGTCATGAAAGAAATGCAGATCTCAACATAATAGAGTATGAGAAGCAGGAGCTGTGGTATCAGTGTGTTTAGAGAGCTCACTGTGAGTCTCAGTACACGCATGGCAGCTCTGGATAGGCTCAGTCAGACTACAAAATGACAGAAACGTATTAATAATTAAGTCTTATGAGGAGATTTGATGTTTTAAAAGCAGAATGTCCATAATGTTAACTTCTTTCACAGTGCAGAGGGAAGCCTTTGTGGAGCAAAGTTGGTTAAACTAAACAAAATAGCCTGCACCAATCACATCACGTTCAGTCAACATTCAGACCTCCTCCTCCCTGAAAATATGACTTTACCATAGAATAAATTTATTAGCTTTTTTTTTTTTTTTTTTTTTAAATCAACCAGGCAGACATAGGTGAGTTGACGGCAACAGCTTGAGCTTGGGAAACCCTCTACCTGACAAAAATGGTCACTGACCATCAAAAGCTGATCAAATTTCTGCTCCTTTTACAACAGATGATCAAGTGAGAAAGCACAGAAGTACAGGACAATGCATGAACACAAGTCACCTCTACTCTTAATGCAAATAATAAGCTGATATACCAGATGGCTTCCAAGTAAAGACTCTGTTACAGCTGAAGCTGTAAAAATGCAAACTTGAATAACTGGATAACTTAATTAGGTTATATTTACCACACAGGAGATTTTGATTTAAATATTGTTCATTTCCACAATTTAACAATCGACATTTTGAACTCAAATACAAAAGAGAAAAAAAAATCACTGGCCTAAAAGGCAGTTCATTTTCATAAATATACTTTTCAGTGGCATACCAGTCAACAATTATAATGCTTAATTCCAAGACATACACACTTTGAAGTCTTTTAGAACATTTCTAATGTATTTGCTGCCAAAAAATTACATTATGCTACAAATATGAAACTTTTAGTAGCTATTAACACTGTATTTGCATGCTCATCTTCAGCATGGAGATTTTTACTTTTCGAATGATATTACTTTTGCTTTTCGAGGGACCTACTTTTCCACAGGGATCAATTAAATTTCTTTTTATATATGCTATAGAGATGTGTGTGGCGATTATCTCAGTGCCATGCTTTTCTCTAACTTCAGCATCAGAGTAGAGGAGGCCAGCAGAGCGGCTGTTTCTTTTCAGCGGGACATCCCATTGAATAAGAAAAGCTGGTGAGGAGCGGAGCGGCTGATGCCGCCTGAACGCAGGAGGGAAGGAGGCGGCGGAGGACCCGGGTATTGTCCCAATGAGAACAAAGATGAATGCATAAGTAATGAGGGCCCGGTCTCGCTGCACCACCCAAAGCGCCAAAACAGCTTTTCCCCAAAAAAGTAAAAGCTTCAAAAGTTGAAGTGTTTACCGCTCTTATCACGGAAAGATGTGTTGGTGAAATATAGGGCTGCATCTGCCGGCTGGACCGCAGCGCAGAGCGGCGGGTCGGGAGTGATGCCCTCTGCTGCTCCAAAACAACCCGGAGAGGCTAATTCTCGAGCTATACAGTCAAAAAACATTACTCTCGGGGGACAAAACGGGATATGTTAGTTTACAAAACCACTGGACATGTTCATGGGACTAAATAAATGTAACTGAAAGGGAAAAAATAGGTGCGATGTGACCGGGTGCACCGCTGCTGCTGAAGCAGGCTAGTGGCATTGTTTAACTAGCATTAAACTACACGTTACTTAGCTACTCTACTGGCTGGAGTCACTAACTAAGATACGTTGTGTGTGTGGCGCTATATTTTCAGACGAGTGTACTTATGTGGAAGCTAAAAAGCTGAAGTTAATCAGCCTCGAGCATCGGACGACGATATTTTTTGAGTTTTAAGGGCTCCCTCGTGATGAGCAGGGGGACGCGACGTGGTCTCAAGACGGGCTAGCTTCTTGGTAGCTAACGCTCCCTACAGCCGGATTAGCTGCATTAGCATTAGCATCGGCAGTTAAGACAGGCCGAACATCCGAAGAGCCGCTGCGGGGAAAAGGTCAACTCACCATTGGAGAGATTGATGAGGGCAGCATCTTGTGAGGTTTTCACTTCTAACCGCAGCGGCTGCTGCTCTGAGTGTCGCTGTATGTCTCCGTTCGCGTCTCCGATGGACAGGAGCCGCACGCCGGGGAACACCGAGACCGCCATCTTCAATCTGGAAGTAGAGACAGGTCGGTCGGTGGCGCTCACATCCAACCGACCGCGCACTGCTCTCTGCTGGAGGCGAAGCTGGGCACCAACACGATAAGCCGCTCCAACAGCGACACCTAGGCGGTTCACAGCGGGCAGTGGATCAACACAAGAGCTGGAACAGAGAATTATATAAGATCTTGCCAATGGAAAACCTTTCTGCTACTTTAAAGGGGAATGACACGTATTTCTTAATATTCTGGCAACCAGTTTTAGTTAATTTACCATCTGAAATTTCAGACTTACAACAGAGGGGTGGATTAACTTTCAGAGTGAATCCCATCTCATAAAAACGTATTCAATTAAATTATAATTCTTCTTCTATAATTCTTCTTTCCCTCTCTTCTTTTTATGAATTTTGTGAACTAGTGGACTTTTTTTGATGAAGCAATATCACAGTAACAATAAAACAAACGGCTTAGAGCAACACAATGCAGCAGCAGTATCAAAGATGCCCTCCAGACATGCTTTAAGATGTATATACAATGCTCTACTTTGAATAATAATTCTTGTCTGATATGGTTTTTCCACAAAAAAAGTTAAGGCATCTCATCCAGATTCTATAAATATGCAAATATTGTTGATTTATAAAGTTTTCCTGCTGGACACAAGATGTCTCCTACTTCACTGTAAAGTCCATTCTCAGTGTTCGTGCACTGGAGGCTCCAAGTTTCCACATCACACTTGTGTAAGTTGAATATTGGACCAGGATCATATCCAAACTATTTGTGATGTCACATATCATGCTGGTAGGTACACCCATTTAACTTAGATTTTCAATGAGCACAGAGTAACTTTCCACTTTCAGCAAATGAATGTAAAAACAAACTCTGCACATACATCATTCTGCACAGTGAAGCTCAAACATCCAACTGAAGGAACAAGAAGAAAACTATTTTTGAGTTCCATAAAACATGAGAAAAAAATCTAAACTCTATTAGTGTATAACATATTCACCATAGATACATATATACTGTGCAACCACTTCCCAATATCGACAAAGAAAACAGCACAATATAACAAAAACAGGAAATGATTTTGGTAATAATTTAATGTGTTAAAACATTATACATACAGTAGCATCAATTGGCAACAGTTTGCTACAGATGCAAGCAAAGCTATGAGTAACCATGATGGTCAACAGCTGGCAGGATGACAATGTGAATTGTTTTACTGTATTAAATACATACAAATGTAACAATAATCAAGGTTTCCCGTTAAGAAAAAATGTCTTTTTCAGTCAAACATATCAAAAGTCCACATCATGAGGTTCTCTCCACACCTAACTGTCAGTTTGTGATTGTAAGTACTTGCATATTTATTTATGCCATGTTCCATTCAAAGAATATGGACACCCTGGAGATTTCCTTAGTGGTACATGGCAATGTCAGTTTGCTAGCTAGCAGTTGTTCAATGCAACTTTATGTTTCAAACACAAGTGTTTTGATCAATTTCAGATCAAGCAATGCTTAGTGTATGCTGCTATGTTTACATGACATGAGATTATGACATCTTAAAAAAACAGAACACTGAGAAATCTTGGAATTCTAACTAAACTAAAGTGTCATTTTAACACAATTCCTCTGCTATTTGTATCAAGTTAAATCATTTTTTTCATCAGCAAAGTTTGGTGAGGTTAATGTAGTCGGTGTTTGTTAAAAAAAAAAAAAAAAGTAAAAATCCTGTACATTAAGGCTTATTGTATAAACCTGCCATGGTATAGACCTCTCAACCTTGAACAGAGTGTAACATGAAACCAGTGGTTGCATTATAAACGCACAGGAAACATCTTTCAGCTGCAAACACACACCATATCAAAATAAGTACGATACATTTAGCACATTTTATCAACCGAAATTGTTGACATCATTCCTCAGCTGCTCCAGTGTGTGTGTGTGTGTGTGTGTGTGTGTGTGTGTGTGTGTGTGTGTGTGTGTGTGTGTGTGTGTGCACGTGTGCATGTGTGTTGGGTCTGTGCTTCTTTATCTTCAGTGCCAGTGAGACACATGACAGAAAACGGAATGATCAGGAGTCTGTTGATGAGTGTTTTGCACTCTTTCACAACCCTAAAAAGAAAAAGAAAACAAAAATTTAGCTTGAAGGGATGCGTCTTGTGCTCTACCAAACAGCAGGTTCATTGTTTGGCAGATGCAAGAGGTACCATTGAAAATGTATTTAAGAATATTAATAAAATGATACATTTGAGCAAACAGAAGAGAGCTATACTCTCACACACCTCAGAGGAGGACACATGACTTGGGAGGCCTGAATGGGTTATCGCTGGAGGGCACTCCGGTGAGGAGAGGGTCTTTGTGAGCATTTTGCAAACAGAAGGTCTTCAGTTCAGCAGCAGCCTGAGAAACCTGTGTAATATCCAATAAATCACATCATTTGGTTAAGAGGGGGCAGTGTCTGTGATAAGTCTTCCAAGTGAATTGACATGTACTTGCACCATTATACTGTCCAAAAAAAGACAAAGAAGACCTGAGTATTCTCAAAAATGTCTGATGCCATTAACAGATTTCATAGGGAAACACAATTTTAAAAATCACATGCTTCAAAGTAACAGCACAGTTTAACTTTCTTCCAAACAAGTTTTTTCACCCTATCAACATTTATTATCCAATTAGAAGAAGAATATTTTCATATTTTGTTTGTTTTTTCATATTTTACTGCACATGAGCACATTATGAGTCTGGTATGCCTAGTTATTTATGTAGACATTTTGATATATTTATATAAAATTTGGGGGGCAATACACTGAAATAAGGGAATACACTTTAAAGGTACACTCCCTGATTTTATTATAATAATAATAACACCAAAAATTAGCTGGAGGAAATTTTGTGGCACTTTTGGCACTCTGTAACAGCATCAAGGGGTGTAACCAAAATATTAAATAACCCTGATGATGCCCTCAATGTTATGAAGGTAATGAAAGATACTATCGAGTTGCATTATGGGAAGTGTAGGATCCCATAAGTGCTTTGTGGGCTTGACAAATATTAAGGACTAAAAGTCAAGATATCTCAGCCTCTGCTGCCATTGGTTTTTAAATCTGTTTTGCAAGTTGCCTAACTTTATAGAAGTGCTTTACGAAATCCATGGAGTGCCCCTTTAATTTACTGACAATGAGGCCAATTCTACACACTTTGCTATCTGTGAGCCTCTGTGAGAAAACAATGCATTTTCTGACACCTCTGGTTCTAATTACTCATTGATGTCATATCTGCAATCTATTAAACAGTATGCCCAGAAAGCTCTCTCCTTCACATCTGATGGGGTTTTAGTTTCAATAGCTCCAGTTAACTATGTTTTTTTTTTATAGTTTTTTTATTTTTACAATTTCAGCCAACTGGAAAAATCCAAATGTATTACCTCCTGTTTGCCAGAGTAGTTCTGTTGTGAGACAAAACTACCAGACAATGTGATGTTATAACAGCAAATGTAGAAACTTAACATTGCACTATTATAATTTTTCTTTTTTTCTGTTTTTATTACACTGTATAGACTGTCAGAAAGGTGACAATTCAACTTTATGTTTATAATTGAGGTCATAGTGGGTGGTGGTGGACTGAACTGCATTATATTGAAAGATGTTTCTTTTGTTCACCACCATTTACATACATGACAGACAAAATAAAGTAGAAGTCATACAGAGCTTTTGTATTGGATTGCATATATTAATATTTAAAAACCCATTTCTTTGCTTTTGTTTCTTTAAAAGTCTGGTTATGGCCCTGCATATGGTAGACACTTCCTAGCATCACACCCCAGTATTGAACCTTCATCATGTCTTACCGTACCATCTTGACAATATCGCAGATTATTGTCAAGATTATTCTTACATTTCTGTTTTGGACTGCTACTAACTGCATGAATTTGTGAGTGAGCAAAATCCTTCTGTGATTTATTCATTCTGAGAACTCCCCCTACGGTTTTCTGCTCGTGCGGTTAACACAGACACACACTTGAAACTAGTCAGACTTCTGTTCTAAAATAAGAAGCTGCCCAACAATCACACCAGTCACACAGCAGCACAATCAACAAAGCAATCACTGTGCTGCACTACCAGAGAAGAGTCTGTCTGCTACCACACTGCACTACACTGCACAGCAGGAAATTACACTCAGTGAATTGCTCTCCAGTGACTTATAACATGAACTAACTTACAGTATATGTCATGTTATATGGGTACTGACTTATAACATGAACCAAAATGTAAAAATTAAGTATAAAACTCAATGTCAGTGGTTGGAGCTCTTCTGGATGTGGGAGTTTGAACACATTTTCAATTTAAGCTACTGTAGTTTGTAGTCACATTAGCCCCAAACACTTGGTCTAGTTTTAACAGGAACTGAAGAGTCAATTTTCCTGAACTTTACAACTGTACAGTAACACAGCTACTGTCCAATCATAGTCAATACATTGTAGGCCTGCTCAAACTCTATATAGCTAAATTTTTGTCCTTCACTACGAGCGACTCTCACATTATGTCATTTGAAACGTTACAATACAATATCGATTATAGTCGCTTTAAGTAAGTACAAATATGTGAAGATAAATTTCATTTATTGCTACAAAACATTTAGGAGGCTCTGTACAAAAAAACAACAAAACATTGTGTAGGCTGCTTGTTGTTACATGGTGATAAGCTGTAAAACGTTTAAAATGCGAACAGTGAGAGTAATTGGCAGCTGATGGATTGACAGTAATTAGTTGCAGCTCGCGCCACATTAAAAGCTCGTGTTGCGCCTCAGAGCGGGAGTCACGCGCAGAGGAGAGGTTTGATGTACAGTTGGATAAAGTGTTGCGGAGTGATGTACATACCTTTATCCGACGGACGCTGGCCTCTAGACGAAGCTGCTTCACTGCTTTCTGAGCGATGACTAAACTGCTGTTTGGGGCGGCGTTGTTCGACATGACTGAGTCCAGATATCAGAGAAAGTGACTGAAGTAGCCGAGCAGATACTTCCACTGATGTTTCAGTTGTAGGCTGTAATAAAACTCATCTTCCGGTCAAAACCTACCAAATAAAAAGCCTATTCACTCTCTTTTCCTTTACTCCCCCCACCCAAAAACACACACACACGCGCGCGCATGCACGCACGCACTTTATGGGACATATTATTATACTTAAACTATCAAAAGTAAAAGTACTTATAATGCATAAAAACTTCACATATCAATATATTTTATAAGTTTATGATATATTTTGTAGCCTATGCAAAATCTTAATCTGTAAAGGAACTAGTAACTAAGTAACTAAGGAAACTACGTTTCCTATCGAGGAAATGTAGTAAAAAAGTACAATAACTGTAGTGGAGTAGAAAGTAGTTTGAAAGGGAAATACTCAAGTAAAGTACAAGTATGTCAAATTTGTACTTGACGAATGTGCTTAATTACAATCCACCACTGCCAAATGCAGTGCTAGAGTACTCCCAGCGGACGACAAAATGTTCCATCAATATCAACATAAATATTCTCCATCCAAATCAGTCTGTTAAAAGTTCATGAAAATAATGAAAGACATTTGTAAGATTCAAGTCTTCAGAACAATATAACAGTTGCATCAGACCAGGGATGCAAATGATGTGCCAAGGTGGTGAGGATGAGACAACGATCATCCGTGGAAATTATGGTATCTTATTATTTAATTTAACTTTTGATTATTTCACATTACTGATATTACCTTCTCTATTTGTTTACTTAAAATGTTTAATTAAATTCAGTTTTATTTATATAGCGCCAAATCATAACAAAAGTGATCTCAGGGCACTTTTCACATACAGCAGGTCAACACTGTACTCTTTAGTTTACAGAGACCAAACAATTCCCTCTTGAACAAACACTTGGCGACAGCAGTAAGGAAAAACTCCCCTTTGACTGAAGGAAATCTCAAGCAGAAGCAGACTCCAGGTGGGCGACCATCTGCCTTGACTGGTTGGGTTGAGAGAGAAAGAAGAAGGGAGCAAGACTAGTAATAAAAATAGCAATAATAAAGCTTTATATGCAATACAAGACAACTAGTGAGGAAATCCTTTAAGTTGATGAAACCAGAATGAGATTAAAATATCGTACACAAAATCCTATTTGGTTATTGTATGACTAAAACTATGTTATGACTATGACTGATTGTTATTGTATGACTTTTAAAACATTCAGTGAAGCTCGATGTGCTTCCTTGAGTCTACAGGTTTGTGGTTTGTAACTGTAAGAAAAAAGTTTGCTAAAACAACTGAAATAAATATTTTCTCTTCTGTGCACAACCAGGTGGTCTGTTTCTCTAAAGTCTAGTTAGTCACACGATAATTTAAAGAAACAATGATGAGTATAAAAAAAATAATAAAACATGCAAGGTCTATGGTGTCATAAATGTATACTGCAGGTTTAAAAGCCCAAAAATACAATTCCTACACTAAACAGTTATTCTTTCTTCTTTTAAATCAAAGTAGCAGCAGGAGTTCAGGGGGAAACTTCATATTATAATAATAGATTTTTGTCCACTTTATAAGGAATTCATGCTTTTTAGTTTATATAACTGTGTATTTTTGCTGTTTTGTATATTTCATTTGCACAATGTGGTTCTGTGGAGGATTTTATATACTGTATTCTTTGTCATTATTGTCCCTAAATACATTTTTGCAAAATTGTGTCCACTTTGCATTTTTTACCACTTAAAGATCTCAAGGATTTCTTCTGCGTAGAGATTTTAAAATATAATCTTAACCACACCATAAATAATTTATGATAGCTTTATAGAAATAGTAGAGTAAGTACAACATGAGGTAACTACGGAGCCCTGAAACTGACAAAATGTAGTAAAATGTTATCAGACAAAAATAGAACTGAATAGATCGAAACATAATACTCTTAGTTAAACACTTACTGGATTGTGAATATTATGTATTGGTTTCCTTTACCACTAATAATTGTATAAAATAAATGAAAACTTAATTTATTAATGTTGGCACACATTTTTATCATGTATCTATTCCCTGTATGATTCCCTGTCAGCAACATTTCCCATTTCTAAGTATAAAACTTTACATTTCTTTTTACACTATTTCTTGTTTTATGCCTGTAAAACATGTATTTAACAGTATTATTTATTGCTGTCTTCAGTTATATTTTTTGACTGGTCTGATAACCTTTTGTCCCATTTGGTCAATTTTGGGGCTCCGTAGGAACCAACTGGGAACTAATAAGTCAAGAGAATCATATTGAATTTATAAAATATGATGACAGTTTGTAATCAGTGAATAAACTGCTTTAAAGTTGTACAACTCAGCCAGTCACAAGTTAAAATGCTGCTTACATATAGCCCACAGTAATGCATCAGTAATCATTAGGCTATAAAATGTAATCTAATAAAGTGATAGAGGCCATTCTGCTTCATCATGACTAACCTACTCTCACCTTTGACACTTAAAGTCTGCCTTCATTCTGCTAATACTTACGTAGCCTACTCTTATTAAAGTAAGATTATGAATGCAGGACTTTTGCTTGTAACGGAGTGTTTTTACACTCTGATATCCTATTACAATTCTTGATTATGTAAAAGATGAAAACCTCAGGCTGCTCTACCACTGTATTGTACCATTGTACAATACAATATTTGAAGGAGACTGGTCTAATTGCTCACGTAATAATGTAGTTTATCGTTGGCTACTAATTTGATCCATAGTAGACGGGGGCGCTAATGAAATAAACACTGAATCCAAGCGCGTATTTTTCCTACAAAGAAGAGGCGGTTCAAAGGTAACGCAGGAACTGATTCCGGTGCACAAATTCTATTTCCTAGGATGGCGACGGAATGACCTGTCTTACTCTGTCTCTGATTGGCTAGTACTCGTTAACTTCGTTTGTTAGGTTGGTTTAGGGTCAGCCAATCAGAGGCAGAGTATGGGCGGGTCCTCTCAGAAATTTCCGTCGCCATCCTAGGAAACATAAACTCGCTTCCGGGACAACTGCGGGTCAGACTGAGGGGGAGTTAAACCTACAAGACTTCAAAATGCTGCTACGAGTGAGTATTAGCAACAGTTTTTATTGAACCCCACTGTCAGTGTGGGTCACACCGTCGTAAACTGGTTTGATACAGATAAATGTAGATATAGTTACTGTTATCACTGCAGCTTGTCGTGTGTGTGGAGCTTGTTAGCTGGTAGCTTGTGTAAGTGCAACGTTACGTCAATGCATCAAACCAGTATCACCTCTAAACCAGTCAGGGCTCTACTGATGTAAAGACACAGGACACAGTGTTCCCCCAACATACAACACATTTAACCAGCTACAAGTTAGGCTTTTCTTTTGCTCGTGGAAAACAAAACAGCAGCAGTTAAGCTCGTTGCTGTATGTTGTGACCATGATGGTCACAGGCTGAAGTGTAGTTACATAGAGCTCATTATAGTAACTAGCATAAAACATAGTCAGAGAGTTTAAAGTCGACGGTCTGAGATGGACTTTAACTAGTTAAATGGAAGATTCAATAGGCTTAAATCCTGGATTAACCCATATGTGACAATCCGTATCAATCAATCAATTAATCAATCAAACTTTATTTGTATAGCACCCTTCATATAGGTTAGTGCAGTTCAAAGTGCTTCACAGGTGACTGACATGCTGATAATAATAAAACCAAACAAGTGTAGACAGTAAAACCGAAAAAAAAGAATAATTTGAGACTAATGCACACGAGAAATAAAAATGATGAAAATGTAATCAAATAAAATAGATTTAAAAGCTATAATAAGCTATATAAGAAACAACATATATTACCAACCTGTACATCCACATCTTTGCTCCACTTTCAATTCAAGGTATCCTGCTGCTAGACAAATAATTATTAAAATGATTTTATCAGGCCATGTCTCACAGAATAGCTGTATCCAGATAGACAAAACAATAATGATATCTTCTCCCAGTTTGACAAGGACTCATTTAATATATAAAGAGCAATCCATTTATCTCTACCTATATCAAAGAGACACATTTTAATAGTATGAAGGGCATCTATCCCTCTAAAGAATTATAGAGAACGTTTCAACCTAGATTACTATTTTCTGGAATAATGATATTGAAACCACAGACTATATCTTCTTTTTTATGTAATAGGATACATTTGTTTTGGATGAATGTTTTAATAATTTTCTGGCACCAGTAGTTCCATCCTTTAACACATCATATTACAAGAGATGATATCACATTTGTCCTCAGAATAAAAAAAGAACTACCAATGAACAGATTCGCTCTTAAGCTGCACGTACGAATGATTGAAGTAAATTTGTGGCATTCACCAACTTACGCACTTAAACTAGAGTAAAGTTTTGAGTTTTTTCTGCATGTGTCTTCCTGTTTGTGTCTTTCAGAGGGTGCTGCACATTGGAGGATTGACACTGAAACACAGCAGATCCATCCATCACAGTCCTGCATGGCGGAGTCCTTTAATACCCATAGTTGTGGAGCAGACGGTGAGTCTTCTTTTGCCTGTGCTGGTCTGAGGTAGATTTTTACTGGGAGATATGCTCCAGGAAGGGATGAGTTTTATATTTTACTGTTTGCTTGGAACAAACAGAAGAGGGACGGCGTACGTAGCATGAGTAGAGAACAAAGAAAAGAAAACCACACACAGAGACTTGCAGTTGAGCAGGTTGTGAGTATCTTGTGTGTTGTGAAATAAAACAAAATGACAAAGAGTCAGTATGTAGACTAACAATCACTTCATTTTTGAGAGTGTACACAGGAAATGGATGTCTATTCACAGCTAGCAAAAATAAAAATGAGGATTATGAATGGTGGTAAGAGAGCTGCACAAAGATACTGGAAACACATATTGTATCATTTCCTGTTAGAATGAAGCTCTAAAATCTGTTGATTTCATGTAAAATAAAAAATTCAAAAACATATTAATATATTAGTACATACTGTATACAGGCTGTATGTAGCATGCAAGTGCACCAAACATTGAGACAAAATCAACTAACTCCACCACTTTAAAGGATATTTTAAAGGGATGTTATAATAAACTAATTTTTTAGTTTTTCATCTATTCTTCTGAACATTTTCTAAAGTGTATCTATGTTTTTACATTCTTATTTCATTAGACAATGAAAATCAAGTTGCAGAGACTGGAAACATGGTGCTAATAGCAACTTAAACATCCATGTTTACTAGTTTGCAGTCTCTGCAGTACTGTGCATCTTGACACATTGAAGTTCAGTGGAATAGTGTGAAACCACTGGCAGGGAAGTATATAGTGTTACCAATGTGCACATGCGTGTTCATTAGTGTCCTTGTGTGCACACAAGACAAAAAAAAAAACTGGAACAGACTCATAAAAAGAGCTCCATAGCACTACTAGAGGTCAGGTTACACACACAGGTTCTCTGTAAAGGTGAGCTTAAGATGAAAACATTCTGCCTGTTCTTTATTTCCAGGGGAGAGGAGAACGAGCGTATGACATCTATTCTCGCCTCCTGAGAGAGAGGATCATTTGTGTAATGGGTCCCGTAAGTGTCCTGCTGAGTGTTTGTATTGATCAAGAGACAACTTTTGAGATATATATATACACATATACATTTATATACATTCTCTCTCTCTCCTCCTGTGCTCAGATTGATGACTCCGTAGCCAGTCTGGTTATTGCCCAGCTGCTCTTTCTTCAGTCAGAAAGCAACAACAAACCCATCCACATGTACATCAACAGCCCTGGTAAGCACATGAAGAAATGTACATTTCTGAAGGAAAAGGGAGAATTGACAGTTAGACTGGGGGGAGTAGACACATCTATTATAAATATCCTGCAAATAAGACAAACGATGCATGTCAGAAACCAGAACATTCAAATAGAAAGAAAGAAATTGCATTTAGTTTTCTATAAAAGATTAGTTATTGGTTGATCTGCCTCCTCTATCTCCATTTTGAGCCACTTTTTTCCATTGATAAAAATCACTGGTTTTGATTACCCATCTAATCTTCTATAGACAAAAACAACATGTTTGTTTGTATTGTTTTCATCAGTTATTGATGTGCTAATTGTCTCAGATGTTTAGCTCAGGTGTTTTGAGATTTGGTTCCCTCTTTTTATGTGACATCCTGTGACAAGATCCAAAACAAACGTTGAGTCTCAAGCAAAAATGACCAAACTCCTGTGTTTCAAGCTCCTCAAATGTGAAGATCTGTTGCCTTTATTTCTTTTCAGATAGTAAACTGAATATCTTCTTGTAATGCCAAACATGTAGAAGAAAACTGGAAAAAGAATGTTTGATCTAGTTTTTTTCTATTTTCATGAAGCCAAATGTACTGTGTTATTATTTGACTTTTCATTGACACATTCCAATGTAAGATTTTGCACAAAAGATTTTCTATTTTCCATTTCAGGGTTTTAAATATCAGTTTTACACTGTGCAGTACAATATAACAAGAATTGATTTGCCCGTTTTTTCTTTTATATTCTGGGTAAAATAATCCTGCATTAGGCGGTGTGGTGACAGCAGGCCTGGCCATTTACGACACCATGCAGTATATCCTTAATCCCATCTCCACCTGGTGTGTTGGCCAGGCAGCCAGCATGGGCAGCCTGCTCCTGGCAGCGGGATCGACAGGCATGAGGCATTCACTGCCCAACGCCCGCATCATGGTCCACCAGCCCTCAGGAGGTGCCAGGGTAAGATGACAAGGCAGCAGGGAGCCCATAGTCTCCTCAGGCCCTTTAATACTGATCTTAAATCCAGTATGGCATTGATAGTATGATTATGAAGTCTGAAAATGAGGAAAGCGAAGTTACAGTGAGATAATATTCAGAGTGCTGTGTGTTCAGGGTCAGGCCACAGACATCGCCATCCAGGCTGAGGAGATCCTTAAACTGAAGAGACAGATCAACCACATCTACGCCAAACACACGGGACAACCGCTGGAAACCATCGGTAGGTTTGCACAACTGTTTATCTATCTTATCTATCTAACTGCTTATCTGTTTTCCTGTGCAAAAAAAAACTATTTCAGTCACAGAGTCCAGAGCTGAATATTTATTTAAAGCTGCACTGATTAGTATTTTTTATATTAAAGGAATTGTTCACTTTGAGAAATGCGGTTATTGGCTATGAGAAGATGGATACTGGATGCTAATTTCTCTCTGCATTTCAGAGAGTGTGATGGAAAGGGATCGCTACATGAGCCCCATGGAGGCGCAGGACTTCGGTCTCATCGACCGGGTCCTGGTCCACCCGCCTCAGGCAGGCCAGGATGAGCCTGAGCTGGTGCAGAAAGAGCCGGCGGCGGCAGCCAGTCCCTCTCCGGCACCGGAGTCTTCAGTCCCTGAACCGGCCTCCCCAGGGACAAATCCCCCTTCCTCGTACAAACCTGAGCCATGAACCGAGCGCGGCAGAACTCTCTGAGTCCTGCACACATTTGTTGAAAGTCTGGAGAGCAAGGCCGAGCCTCCATGGTGTGTTTCTCTTGTCTTAAGTGGCTTCCATCTTCCCCCTACAGTATCAACACTATGCAGTCTACTCATATGGTGGCTTCATTCACACCGGTCAGAAAGTGATGCGTCAGGGTTTTTTAATTATTTTTGAGATGATGATTCCTGCAGTCTGTGAAATAAGTCAGAGAAATGATGGCTAATGACTGAAAAGTAGCAGTAATTAGTCATCGATCCGACTCCACACAGTCTCTATTACTCAACTCTGTAGGAAACAAATGGATCTCAGCTGAGTCCATCTTTAGTGTGTACAATGTGAAAGCAATGCAGGATGAGGTGCTCTACTGTAGGTTAGGAGAGGGGAAGCCTGTTAAGACTATGGAGCCATCTTGTTCTGTACCTCCTCGCTGCAGAAACGTCCACTGAAGAGTGGGCAGGACCTGTATTTGCATATTCATATTTTTTAATAAATATGATCATTTTGACCACAATTCACAAAACATGTTCTGCTTGTTCTTTATCCACAATAGTCTCAAATTCATTCTATTATCCATTATATTACTCAGAGTGTTTGATATTAAATGAATAAGGCATTATGAAATTAATAATCTAATGAATGAACACACAATATATAATATAGCAATTACATTTCAAACTCAGCTCAGTTTTATGAAATGTTTTCATCCTGCTTTCTTCTACAATAAGAGCTTATTGCAGGTCATTTCAGAGGTAATTCCAGCACTTTTTATATTTCAAAATGTACTTTTTCCAAAGTCTTATTTCACACCATTTTTCTTTGGTGAATAATCTCAATGAAGACAAAGTGATTGGCTGTTGATCGGGTCTGAATTAACAATATTTTATAATAATAACTGCTGGAATTTAAATTACTGCCTAATGTCTTCATAAATTTGGGTTTCCAGAATGTCTTCAGTGGTTGACCTGAAATCTGTGAACAATAGAATCACGTACAAAATGGAATTAGTGAGATGCTTTTATAAGTGATGCAGACTTTTATACTTCAGACTCAATATGTGGACCTTTAGAGCAGTGATCATTGTGCTAAAGAGAACAAATCCATTTGAAGCACACAAGTCAAACACAGGAGAGATCCAACTGGTTCAATTAAACCTGAGTTGATTTCTGAGAACTGTTGGTTCTATATTCTTATCTTTAGTACTGCAGTAGCACAGATGTCAATAATTCACATATATACAAGATGACATTTCTCATTTATTTACAGTATTTCATGAAAAGAACATTAAAAACAGACAAAATCACATCCGCATCTCCTCAGACACCAAGAGAGAAAAAAAAGATTGTTCAAGACAACAAAAAGATTCACAAATGAGGTTGTTAAAAACAATATAACACTGTAACACCATTCTCAACACACAACTTTTTTTAGTGCAGTGAGGATAAAAAAAACAAGCACTAAGTGATATCCGAGGCTTTAAGACATCTAAGCCAGTTTTAAAAGTTTTATTAATAAAATAAACTGCTTTGATCTCTAACCTGCGCTGTTCAAGTTAAGGCTGACGTAATGAATGTTGAGGTGAAGTGAAACCAGAGCTCAGAAAGTGAAGTATGTGCCGACACAAAACCCAGTGAGAAAAAGTGAGAATTTTACCACAGTTTGGAAAAAATGCAGGGTAGGATATCTTCTAAAATACACTATAGATATACAGTTCTAAACAGTGACAAGATGACTACACAGTGTCAGAGGGCTGGGGAGGGAAATCAAACAGATCAAAAGAATGGAGGGAAAATAGTGCACTAACACACCTTCCCAAACGATTTAAAAGCAAAACAATGATTAATCCTGCTGCACCTACATTCACACTCATGCATACAAGTATAAAAACTCCATCTATCTTCACACACACCCACAAACACACACAAACATTCTTCCTGCCTGCCATCACATGAGTGAGCAGCTGCTCTTGGCTGAGGTGGTCCAGCGCAGCCAGCTCAGTTTGTTTTCTGTGTAAGGTGGGTAACGCAGGCCGTTGAGTCTCTCCAACGCCCAGCCGCGCAGCATGCACGCCCGCCGGTGGCTGAATGCCTCAAAGCCCCAGCGGCCGTGGTAACTGCCCCAACCGCTGGCCCCTGGAAGGAGAGGTAAAGGACATAACACCGGTCAGTAAACATCTTCCAGGCTCTTTCAAAATAGAAATAACACAATTTTATATGTAATTTGCTAAAGTTGACCCTCTTCTCAGCTGCTGGATAATTACGCTTCCTGAAATTGTCAGACTCAATGTGTGTATGGATTTTTAACCGTTATGGCAGCGTGACTATGAACGGCAATGTCAGTCTGTCAGTCAGTTGGTCCAGAATGAATGAATTGCCATGAAAGTATCATTTTGAGAATGTTAACATGCTGATGTTTAGCTCACACCTGGTGTTTTTGCAGCTTATTTTTAGAAAGTTGTGATCATCCTTCATACCAAGACTGTATATGCTGACAAACATGTGAACACTGACTTCCAAAACCACAAACATGTCCACTGTTTGAATTACCAGATAGATACTGTTCCAAGTCCCATCCTAAAGATCTAATACTATTTTGTCGCGAATTCAAAATTCCCCAGTTTTAACCGTAAACTTAGGGGCTCATATACTCCATCAGAACTGCTTGTCAGACAGTTAGATTTACTTCAGACCCTCTCTCCTCATCCCATTTTGGACTTCTCTCTTTTTTTCTATTCTTGACACAACTATCTAGGCTTACTGACACACTGCCTGACTATAGTTGTGTCTTTGTGAGACATCATCTGCATATAAAAACATCACTAGAGCAGGCTGTCTTCAAATCATTAATATATAATAAAAAGAAAAGTGGATCCAAAATACTGCCCTGTGGGACTCCACCTTCAATGGTTCTAGGTTCAGATAATGTCAGCTTTACATCAACATTTGTGTGCAATTTGATTGTACGACTGGGTTCAGTCTACTGCTAGCCTATTAAATCTGATAGCCTTTAGTTGTTTTAGCCTTTTCCTATGATCCACTGTGTTAAATGCTTTCCTCTCTCCACTGTTGGCCAGGTACATTCAGCATGTATCTGTAGAGTAGGATTTTCTGAAGCCTAATTGAGCATTTATCTGGTCTTACCTACACCTCCAAAGGGCAGGCCTGGCAGTGTCATGTGGACGATCCCATCATTAGAGCAGAATCCTCCACTGCTGGTCTTTTCCAGCACTGTTTTCACCACCTTGAAAAAAAGAGGAAGGACAATATGATGAGTCAATACGTCTACAGCTGTGAGGTGGAAGGTTGCAGTGTTCTCGTCTCTTACAGAGGACTCATCAGAGAAAACATAGAGGGCCAGTGGCTTCTCTTTGCGGTTGATGAAGTCGATGCTCTGCTCCAGAGACTCAAAAGTGATGATGGGCAGGATTGGGCCGAAAATCTCCTCCTTCATCAGGGCGTCGTCTTCAGCCACGTCCACCAACACTGTGGGAGCTGAGTAGAGCACAGTGGCAGAAGCCATTATAGCCACAATGTTGATGATGTAGAAACCTCGCTTCATAAAATTTATTCTGCCTTTCTTTCCCATTCTACTTTCCATTTTAGCCTCTCTACACATATTCTTTGAAGATGCATGAGATTTAATAAAAAAATCCAAAGTTGAACTACACAATTTTCACTCACTGACAGAGGTAGCCAGACATCCTGCAGATATTGCTCTGTAATTAGCTTAGTTGCAGTTTAAGGTTTAAGCCAGGTTTAAACTTGTGTTGTGTTGTCAGAATCACAAGGTCTCTTTAATCCCATTGCTTTGAAGCTGCAGTTTAAACTGCACCTGGGGTTTAGTCCAAACCTAGCTGCTGTGTCCTGTAGAAATCACATAAACAGCACTAGTAAACACTGTATCTGAGGTTTAAGTTCAATCTTCTACAAACATGGTCTAACTCAGGTTTAAGGTCAAAGAGTTCAGTATAAAGGCTCACATCACTGTAGCAATTTCTGACCAAATCTGTCACCCTGTACGATCTTATGAAGCCAACACTACCATATGTGTCAAACTAATGTAATTATATTGAAAATGTGTCTGCCTCTGTTCATTTCGGATGACAGATATAGGGTTACTGATAAACTGTGTCCTAGGCCAGTCCACAACCTGCAATGAGGAAGAGGCCAGTAATGACCTTATTGTAACATGTTTTACAATGTGATGCATATTTACATTACAATAGGCTGGACAGATCATGTTTATTACTATAACTTATACTTTTCTTTTTCTTTGTAAGATGGTGCTGATGCTGATACAAAAATACATCACCAGTACTATGACTTATGCCATGAAACATGAATTACATGTTCTATAAGTGGCACCAAACACTTGTTATTCTATTCAGATATAATTATACTGCACACTCTTAACCCTTCTTAACACACCTATGTACTTGTCCTCCTCGTTGCTCTCTCCTCCCACAACAACCTTTCCGCTGGAATTCTTGAGCAGTTCCATCAGACGAGTCCAGTGTCGCTGTGACACAATGCGGGACATGTCAGGACAGTTCTGAGGCTCCTTGCTGTAGAATTCCTCCAGGACCTCACGCAAAGCAGGCAGCAGGGCGTCCCGGGTGGCTTTTGTACACAGCACATAGTCCGGTGCCACGCAGCTCTGGCCAGCGTTGAAAAACTTGGCCCATGCCAAGCGGCGGGCAGCAACTGTGATATTCACCCCTCCGTATATGACGCATGGACACTTGCCACCCAGCTCCAACGTGACTGGGGTCAAGTGGACCGAGGCTGCCTGCAGGATGCTGCGCGCAACATTCTGAGAACCTGAAAGAGAGCTGAAAAGTCACCATCCAAAGTGGAAAGGATATCTAAATCTCATGACAGTCTGGCTGGTTTAAAAACACTAATTTGTATGTCTTACAACTTTTCTTTTTCTTCTTCTTATTTTTTATAAAACACATCATTTTTCAATTCAACAAACTCAGGGGTTTGCCTCTACAGTGGTACAACCGGTATGACCAGAAGCTCATAGGGGCTAATGTTAGCTAATGTTGCACACTTTGTTTGCTGAGAGTAATGCCCTCTTTTTCAGAAACGTCCCGTATGATCACATTCACTCAGTTACACATTCACACCTGGAAGCTGCCCAGTATAACCACAGTCTGATCTGCTGGCCACTGAGCAGCTCCAGGGAGGGAGGCAAGGAGCAAACACTGCTTCTTCACTTTCCCTACCCACATTTATCCTGCTGGTCCAGAGGATTGAACTGACAATCTTCTGGTCACAAGCTTGCTTCTCTAACCTACAGGCAGTGGTGGCCTACAGGTTAGAGCGAGCTTGTGTTCCTGATATTTTGGTCATGAGACCTGTGTAAAGGGCAATATAGACACTTATCTACAGTTGAAATACTGTGATAAGCAGCAATCTGATGGATCCTGGAGGCTTTTACCTGTGTAGAAGATGTGGTCAAAGCGATTCTGCAGGAGTGCCTTGGTCTCTTCTGCTCCACCACTAACAACCGCGCAACAGTCCTGTCAAATGAAGAGTCCCATCTGAAACGTCAGATTCACTGTACCAAGCTCTATGGACTGATATGACAACTAGAGTCCAATGTTCTTTACATCAACATGCATTAACAGTGTATGTCGGCCAATAAGTGTGTAAAAATTGTTGTTATCTTGATTACATCACTGGTTCAAGTTTCAAGCTTTTCGGTTATTCCTCACAAATATTACTAAGAACTTTGGTATGTAACTGGCTATTATCTATCTGAAATTGCAGATATTAAAAGAACAAAAAAGAGCAAAAAGAACATTTAAAAATCTTGGAATAAACATTCTGAAGCTGCTTTACCTGAGACAGATATTTGGGGATGAGCTCTGCTATCAGACTGTCTGTGGCTGCGCTGACCTCTGAAGGCTTAATGACCACACAGTTTCCTAGTTGGAGACAACAGCATCATCCAGTCAGTACAGACAGCAGTGACTGAGCTGACGATAGTTACATTTGCACGTGTGTCTAAGGTGTTTTAATGCTGACCTCACATGTAATGAAGGCAGCATATACTAAGAGTGCTAGTTATCAGGTTTTGTGGACCACTGTTTAAGAAATAGAGCTTAAGGGAATTCTTCTTGCGTTAAATGTAGCTGCTTTTTCAAAAATTATTAATGAAAATCCAATAATAGCATCTTAACACAAGGATGTGAAATGCTGTAAGCTTCTACCCGCTATATGTAAAGTTATGTTATCGTTGTGTGGTAATGCACTTACGAGAACAGACTGTGTTGACAAGTCCTATTTATGTATTCAAGAAAGTGACATCTGACACTTGAGAGTCAACTGCAGAACAACAGCCTTTATCATACAAGAAGCTCCCAAGTTCACATTCCAGACTTTCATGTTTGCTTATCATTTATCTTCAAGGTTAGATCAGGACAGCTTGTGAACACAATGCAATTTGGAAGGCAACACTTCAGTTTACCTCACTGGACTTCCCACTTACCGATATAACTAATCTCTTCTTATTATATTTTTGAGATGAAGAAAAAAAAAATCTGCAAACTTTGTGGCACAATAATCCATATTTTTATATTAACAATGGAATATATATAAAAGGAGTCACTCATAATGATGAACACATAGAGAATTGTCACCTGACTGCAGTTCCCTGCAGCTCTATGGAGCCTTAATATGTGTTTTAGCTCATTGTTTTGGTTTTATGACCCACGACTTTACTGTTTTGATTCAGTCTCACTGCTCTCTTAGTTTTTTGGTCACAGCAGGCAAGTGTTTTTTTTAAATGGAGAAAAAGCTCTAAAAACCCACTGTACACAACCTGCTCAGCAACAAACAGCAGACAAAGTTAGCAACTACCTTAACATAGTGCAGCACTTAGCAGCTAGAAAGAGATATTTTTCTCAGGAGTTAGTGAAGACCAAAAACAGAACTACAATTAGAGTGAATATTGAACTTACATTCCTCAGGTGGCCAGAAACATGACTCCCATTGAATATGAATGTTGCCCTGTGGTGATAATATGTTTTTGTTGTGTTTACAGTTTGTTTTCCGCTGCCCCCAAGTAGCCTAAAATCTATTATTACAAGTTTAAAACTTGCATTAATTGAGTTTTTTCTTTCAAGATTGGACCTTGCTAGCAAACTGTTTCAGAAAACCAAAACAATGAGCTAAAAGAGTGTAAAACACTCCATGGATCTGAAGAGAAATGCAGAGTTGATGATAATCCTGTGTTGCTTAATAGAGTGACCCCTTTAACATTACACATTGTCAGTTGATTTATTGTAACATAACATAATATCGAATAATGCAGCTTTAAGTCAATTTATATCCTAGTGATATGCTGTGAATGATACCTGCAGCAATGGCTCCAACCATGGGTAAGAGAAGGAGTTGCAGTGGGTAGTTCCACGCCCCGATGATTAAAACAACTCCTAATGGTTCCCTCCGTATGAAACAATCATCCAGCTTTGTAGCCTGAAAATGGACAGATAAAGTATATGAAAAATAAATTATACAAGCAGTACAAGCTTTTTGAAAATACATACACATAATATCTTAGCGGAAAATGAAAATGTCAGAGGTAAAAATACCAAACATTTGCATCAAGTTGCATTCAGGGAAATGTAGGATGCAGCAGTTTTGGGGTCTGACTCGGATATCTCAGCCTCTGCTGAATACATTTTGACCATTCTCGTTTTAATCTGTCCTTTGTTAGTCTCACAACTTTATGAAACACTGGCAGAAAATCCTCCAGTGTTTTAACTTCTCACCTTGCTGCAGTGAAGTAGAAGTGCACTCTAGTGATGTTAACTCATTGCTATTTTCTACTGTAGCACTTTGAGTTTCACTACGAATGAAAAGTGCAGTGCAAATGAAATGTATTATTATGATCATTATTATTATTGTTATTATTATTATTATTATGTTACCTTCAAAGCAGACTACTCGACACTGTATTGACCTTTCAAAGCAGTACAGTAAGATGTTTCAATGCCTAGCTTCACCACGCAAAAAAAAAATAAAATCATGTGACCACCCCAGACGAGGGCTCGTTACGTCACACTCCAATCAAAGAGCTGTGGCACTGGTTTTGAATACGGGGTGTTCTTCTCAATCTGCCACAGTATGTAAAAACAGAGCTGTACTGAACTCTGTTTAAAAGTGATCCGTTTTTATGGAGTGAGATTTGTTTCATAATGATGAACAAATACAAAAACAGATTTGTAAACTCACAAAAATATTTTGCAAATATAAAACATATCTGCAAATACACAAATTCCACAAATAAAAAAAATATCTGTGAATACATTAAATTAATTTACAAATAAATGAAAAGCATTTGTGAACATCTTCCTAACATTTACAACTTTCCAACAGGCATTTTTGAACTCAGTTTTTATTTGTGAATCGAAAAAACATTTGTGGAAACAAACTTTCCGCCGGTCCGAACGAAAATCCACTCGTGCCATTTTCGGATAGCAAGTGATCGCCTGCTGACGACGCCATTTCCGCATTTCAAAGTAAGAGCACGCAGTCTTTCTTTTAGCTGTTTTTTGTTTTTTTTAATAATCAGCGATAAGTAACGTGCATTCATTGTTTTATGTTAATGTCATACAGTGAGTATTAGTGTGTGTTTATTTGTTTTATGTATATTATCTAGTACACACTTATATTTTTCATTTATTCTTTCAGATGAGTAAAAGTCACAAAGCACTTCACATCTTATTAGTAGTGTTCTCCTACCGCACAAAACAAATTTCACTCCATACGTTTTAATAATATAGACTTATGGAACAAAATAATAAAAAGCAGTATGACCACTATGACCATAATCTGACTAACTGTTTCATCTCGGCCATACAAGTGCAATACCAATAGTTGCCCAGCAGATGTTGCCATTTTGACTGTATCACAGGCTCCAAAACAGTAAACTATTTTTGATGCGATTGCTTCATATTGATTCAGGCCTCAGAAAGCTTTGTTTCCCTAGTCACTAGTGCACTCCAGTGTGTATCTCTGACATCACATTTGGGTGTGGTTACAGACAAGACAGAGCTCACTTCTGACCACACCCAGCAGTGATGCTCTTAAACTTTGTCAATTGGAAACCTTGTGATTTAAAATTTTGTATAAAAAGTGTATGCAACAACCAGCACAAATAAATCATTGTCAAACTTACCAGGTTCTTACCGACATACTCCGGCTGCAGCCAGCTTTTGAGGTTATTGATGGCGTAGTGCAGCTCATTGATCACCATATCAACCTCAGACAGGACGGCCTCAAACTTTGGCTGATGTGCAAGAACAGCAATAAGAAAAGGGAAGTAAGTGTTTATTGAAATGTAGCAGAAATTTTTTTTCTTACTGTGCCTAAAACATGAAGGCAGATGTGTGCATGCATCCAACTGTGTCTGTGTGCGATTCTATTGTACCTAAAATGTACAAAATAAATAGTTAATTATTAAAGTGCAATTCATTTTTGCACAGTATGAGAATAGTATGAGATGGGGTAAAATATTACTTTACTGTATGTTAAATAGCTTTTTACTTTCAGACAGTTTTGTTACAGGCTTTAATAAAATGTTCAATTGCACCATCAGCGGGACAGATGGGGACAGACAGCTGCTGTGCAATATAGTTACCTTCAGGCTTCGAGCGTAATTGTTGCGTAATTATGTGTTTAGGAAGTAATGTGAATACTGTCTCTGTATGACACGTGAGCACATTCTTGTACCTTTGCGAGGTCTTTGTGCAGCGCCTTTAAAATCTGCTCCTCATTCTCTTTGATCATGGACATGAGCTTGATCAGCTGTGTTCGACGAAACTGCTCTGGAACTGTGACGCCTGAACGAAACGCTGACCGCAACCTGTCAACAACCTGGCTGTGGGTGTCCATCCTATCACCTGGAACACACACACACACACACACAAACAATGGAGATAAGAGAGACAAACTTCACATTTGAGAAGCTGAAACGACAAATGTTTGTTTTTATTCAATAAATCACAATTCATTAAGTAAAAGCAATGTAAGCTTGCATTAATTAATGAATTAATTAAATATATTGTTGCATATATTAAGTGTGCATATTAAAGACTTTCCCAGTATAAATGCTGATGAGTCTGTGCAGCTCTGTGGAAATAAGTTGAACTTGAAGTTGAACTAATGACCTGTTCATAATGTCACTGTGATGACGCAGTACTTTACTATGACAGTACACTGTGTAACCACAGTGCCACAGTGGAGGCTACATGTTAGTACAGGCTACTGATGTGACACCCTGAAATTTGTGCAGACAGGTCTGTCCAAATGACTCAGCGAAAAGGATGCACGACTCTATGGGGAAATATTGAAGGTGTACTCTGAATCTGCTTTCAAAATGATCAACTTACCTGGGAGGTACAGACGATAATAACCGAAGGAATTACCGAAAAAAAACATGCAAGCAGGTCTTTCTATGGCACTGTTAATTCACGGTGAACTGTGAAGTATCTCCCTCAGTATTACCGCGAACACACAAAAACACCAAGCTGAGCCGTCAAAACCCACCAGATACTGAGACATTTCACAACTTTTCGCAGTATAGAGAAAACATGAGTAGGATAGCTGTATGCCGAATTTACCAGAAAACCCTAATGTTTTATCAAAAGTCTTCAAATGTAAGTCTGTTGTGATCCATTTCTGGCAAGAAGTAGAGAAGTGTAAACTAGGATATTTCTTAAGGGGGTTTCGTGCTCCAGTGGCATCAAACTCACCGTCACACAGCGCGTGGAGGACAAGCTGTAAACAGGCGGTAAACAGCTGGTTTTAAGCTCACAGTTGAGCAAATATTATATTGAGTTTAATAGCAATAAAAGCAGCCATGCCGTTATAGTGTGTGTGTGGTCAGATATAAGTGGAGCCCAAACACAATGCGTGTGTAATGTTAGCAAGTAATTTCCTGTTTACCTGAGAGATTAGCAACCAAATCGCAGGTCAATCGATTTCTCAAAACAAATCAATTCCCTTTTCGCTGGACTTTGTACTTTGACTTTTCTACTACCACTTCTCACGCGGTGATATTCATCCGCGGGGAAATTTTGCAAACTGAACAGATATTTTAAGTGTTAGAAGAAAAACTACAGTTTTTAGTCTACCTGTTGTCTGGGTTGTGTCTCTCAAACTGCCAGACCCGCCGCCCCCGTATCCAAAACTGCTGAAGCCAGGGAGTGATTTATTGTTTCCGGGTGTCGTCATTTCTCTAACTGCCGGTTCACTGTGGGAGCTCTTGGAAATGGGAGGGGGAACGGTTTTGGTTGTTCTTGAAAAACTAGACTTGAAACTTGTCAGGCGACAGAGCCGTGATCTTGCATGTTCAGCCCGCATCTCTGTGAATTAAAAGATTTATTTGCCCTGGAGTCAGGGTTTTATCAGGTTTATATGTTTCATATGGACAGACAACTCCAAACTTACTCTTTCTTTTCGCCCATAAACAATAATCTGCTCCAGGGATCGAACCAGCAACCCTCTGGTCACAAGCTGGTTTCCCTAACATAACATTTGGCACACCCACTGTCTGACAGTCATTGTACCACAGTGGGATGTGATGGTAATCTTTCTCTCTCCATATCTTCATCTGTATGACTCACACACTCAAATATCACTGAGACCAAATGAATCCCAGAAATGTTACATACATTTTCAATAGCAACCATGCGTCAAATTCAGTCTAGGGTGGAGCGGGACTGATGGTTTTAAGAACAGGTTCACAATTTCCTGAAGTCCGTCTTAAAACAACAGTCAGCCCATTTTAACACTGACACATGTTTTTCCTGCTGTAATCATTCCTCCTCTTCATACTGACCATTAGATCCCTTCATAATGCACTTACAATGTAAGTGATGGCGGACAAAATCTGCTGTCCTCATTCTGTGCAAAGACATATTAAAAAGTTTATCTGAAGATAATATGAGGCTTCAGTCGTCTGATTTAAACCAAGTGGATATCTGCTACAGTTTGTCTTCTTAGTGTCTGGATCAACAGTGTTTTCCTGTTCGGCTGTAGTAGAAGGATTGTAACCAAAAGAAGGACTTTGGCACTAAAAAGACAGTAACTTTGAAAGATATTGACTCGAGTTGACTGATTTGGAAGTCTGAAGCTTCATGTTAGCTTTTAAATACATTTTTGCACATGAGGACTGTGGATTTTGGCCTCCATCACTTACATTGTAAGTGCATTATGAAGGGATCTTCTACTGGTCAGTATGAACAGGAGGAATTACAGCAAGAAAAACATGTCAGTGTTCCTTTGGGCTCATTGGATTATAGTTTTAAGACACTTGAAAAATAGTGAACCCGTCATTTAGCAGTTTAAGACATAGACTATACAAACAGGAAACTTGGCAAACAGACTTGTTGAACAAATGTGTTTTACATCATGAAAATAAAAAGGCTTAGCGATAACACAGTATCAGTTTGGCTTTTTACAACTATGTTTGTCATTTTTACGTATGATTACATGAAGAATGTGGTTACGGTTTCATTTGCAGAGGTTTCAGGTGAACTGACCCCTTTAAAATGTGACTGGTCCAGCTGGGCCAGTTATTGACAACCAGTAATGTCTAAACAGCTACGGCTAATATTCATGTGTCATAGAATCACACCTGAAAATAAATCAGCATCGATATAAAAACTTTATTCTCACAATATCAAAATTGACAGACCTACAGAGATTTGTAGATTAAAAGGAATTAAGAGAAAACAATGGTGAATATAGTGACTCCGTTTGGCCAGTCATTACATCTCTGGGATTTATTTGTGATGGTGCTGAGCAGCAGCACTGGTTATGTTAAATAGTGTCACACAAAACAGATGACAATTAAACAGAAAACGTAAGAGCAAAAAGGGATAAGTTGTTTTGCATGTAATCCTGGCAGCAACAATTATACAAAAACAAAAAAAAGAAAGAAAAAGAAAAGACAACATATGCTTCAAAGGAATTCCTTAAATCGTAAATTGTGAAACTTCCTACATCAGCATATTAAAAAAAAAAAAAAAGAAAGAAAAAGATCTAGCTCCTTCCAAATACTCCTAAAACTAAATGACAATGTTCGTCTTGAAAAGAACCTACAATGGTGGTGGAGGTTAAGTCAGGGAGGGAGAGTCGTATCTACAGGGAGAGAGAGAAGAGGACAACAGATGGAAATGGAAGGAGGCTGAGGGGAGAAAAGAAACTCTGACGGTGACAACAGTCATGGACCCAGTATCCACCTCGCCCCTTAACCTTTCACAGTGACTGCTCTGTCAGGCTCGGGCAGTGCGGCAAAAATCCAGCTCTTCAAGCTGAGGCTCTGCGGAGCCTCGCAGGGGGTTTGGCAGGTTTTCTGTCAAACTGCTCTGAGTTCAGACTGACAGAACCGTCCAGCACAGGGTGGAGGGCGGCTGGTGTGAAATGGTACCGGAGATCTCGACACATCATCATGGCTGTCTGCTCGAAGACTTCACAGGAAATAATCAGCTACTGGCTTCTTGGAGGGGATGCCTCTGGTCTCCTGCGGCGCTGCCTCGAATATGATGAACTCCCGCTGTAGATGCTCATCTAGTTCCAAGATGGCAGCCACGTTGCCACATCTGTTTGTAGAAACAAAAAAAGAAGATCCAGTTAGGGATATTCAAATATTTGTAAGACTCAGAAAACCAAGTTATTAATTAGTTTTAAAATTTTGATCATATTTTATTTTAGATAGATCCTGATATGATTTCTCTCTGGAGCGGTGCTTGTAATTGTGAAGTTCTTTTCCATGGAGTCGTTGACATTATGTCCACTCAGACAGGAACTCTTTTGAGTTTGACTGTAGCTGCCTACCTGTAGCAGTAGTTGGGTGCTGACCACACTGTGAGCACGGTCTCGTTGAAGTGCCACTTGTAGCCCTCCATGACCAGCTGATGTGCTCGGCAGATCATGTGGATGTCGTTGGCGGCGTTGAACTGGGCCACCACATCGCTCCCAAACAAGTAGCCAGCACCTCTGGGACTCACCCCCCACCCTGTGGTATCTGAGAGCAGGGAGAGAACATGACTCAGGTCAAGATCTGCTTCTGACATCAGGGCAGATGGTTGTATGCAGGGCTGATATTAATCTTTTAATAACACAAAGGCTTTGTGCTGCAGTTGTTTGGGACTCTTCCAAGCATGACTGTAAACATTGATTGTTTAAAAGGCTCGAGAGGGCGCCTGTATACCTTCAGGGTCCGACCACAGGAGGTCACACATGGGCCCATCGTGGGGCACTTCCTGTTTTCTGTCAATGGTCCGGATCTGGTCCAGTGTCTGGATGGATGGAGACAAGCCACCGTGCACACAGAAGATCTGGAAGATAGAGAGAGAAATGTAATCAAACCCAACTGAACAGCATATCAGACACTGAGAAGTTACTCAACAGGCTCAGTTAATTCAGTGCATGTATTTTCAGAACTATGTCAGAGCACCAGTCCAAGTTAAATATATTCCAGGACATGCATCTCACCTTGCCGTCAATAATAGCAGAGAGGGACAGGTAGTCGAAGATCTCGGTGCAGTATCTCCAGACGGTGACTGAACCGTACTTGCGGAGGCACTCGTCGTAGAAGCCGTAGACCTGGGTGATTTGCCGAGACTCGTGGTTTCCCCGGATCAGGGTTATCCTGTCTGGGTAACGCACCTGAAGAACACAGCAGAGGCAAGAAGATGAGGACAGGAGGATTTCAGAAACCTAGATGTGAAGTCTCATGACAGCCCTGGAGATATTTTTAGACATTAGAAGTGAGCATTTACAGTAACACACTGGTGACCAACTTTTCCTGTTGTTCAACATGTTTATTGTCACTGTGGTTATACAAATACAGTGGTGTGAAATGTGTGTCAATATATATAAAAAATAAAATATGAAAAGCAATAAAAAAAATATCAATATGTTTTAAATATATATATAAAAAGGCAGAGTCAGTGAATTAAAAGCCTATAGAAAGTTATTATACAGAAGGCGGTTACTGCACAAAAGGTTGAAAAAGCACAAAAATAGATATACACAACCTTTGACCTGGATTATGTGGCAAAAGTTGATTTTTTTTGTTCAAAAATGTGTGGTAGAGGTGAAGGAGATTCCTTTATTGAGAATTTAATCCAGACTTTCATTGGTCTCTTCTGATATTTCTTCTAAAAACACGTTCATCTCTGCAAAAACAGAGGTGGTTTGTGCATTTCTTCCTTGTTCCAGTGCTAGATGGATTCCAGTTACCTGTGTGTTTACTGTTTCACAGGTATGTGTCACACCTATGCAACTGTGACACTGATGAAGGCGGTATGTTTTCTGTAAATCAAGGGACCCTCCTCTGTCACCAGTAGTGAACAAAGACAGAAAAGCATGTGTACCTTAAGAGCTAGCAGAAGAAGGAAAGTCTCCACACTGTAGAAGCCTCTGTCCACAAAGTCACCCATGAACAGATAATTTGTCTCTGGGACATCTCCACCAACCTGTCATGTGGAAAGATTAAAAACAAATCAGTTTAATAGTAACATACAGTGGAATTTATGTAAATAACACATCAGCATCATAAATAATGCCATTCTCAGTAGGACTGGAGTTATATTCATGCTTGAACTACAGTCAGTTTGCCAGGAGTGCTGCTCCCTAACACACACAAACAAGCACAACAACAGAGTCCATCCAACATCTAGGAGACCCACAACGCCAATTGTCAAGTTAGATGTGGGCATTTGACGTCTGATGTGGGCACTACAATGTCCAAACATCCAATTTGCATAAAAACAAGCGCCATCCCTTTGAAATGACGCATTCTTTTGGAGAGCAACGCTGATGGTAATAATACCCACTGCAGTGAAGTAAGGGATGATATTTTAAAACACAATAATCATGATAGCAAATACTAGGAGATGTGGGCTAGAATAAAAGCAACAGAATAATCCTTTAAGACTTGTGTTCAATATTGAAAATTAAACATACGGAAAATGATGTTCATAATGTGTACATCTCAGTCTAGCATATTTAAAATATTACACAATGACGAATAAATAAAATCAGAGAAGAAATAGCGACTTACTCTAAAAAGCTCTTTCAAGTCATAGAACTGACCGTGTATATCACCGCAAACCTATGAGGAGAAACAGGAGAATCATTATTGCCACATTCATTTCATTTTTAGTCAAATTCTGGTCAAAAAAAGAGCCGTTAGAAAATGTTACTTACTGTGACCGGAGAGTCTACTCTCTGGACATTGCTTTCTTCAACCAGAATCTCTCTGAAAAAGACATACACATAAATATATGATTCAACTGAACCTCGCCAGACTTCCTGATGATGTATTTAAATGACTCAGCAGCTGGACATAAAGCCTGGCTCCACCTGAACTCATTTCAGTGTTTAAACCACAGCAGTTCATTACTGAGTGATTTTCTGTGCATGTTTTGATACTTTTTTCCGGCCAAAATAACTCTGCACTGTTGGAATCCATAGTACCTGACACAAAATCAAGCTGGAAAATCACACACTTTTTACAGCCACCTTTTCAAGCCAATGTACATTTTCTGGAAAAACCAATTGAGTGACATTTGAGAGGATAAAATTACCAGAAAGGATTGTCTGTTTTTGGTTAAACTGGAGACCAATCACCTTGATTACATTACATTGATGCACAAATCATATGCAGTTGTATGCAGAAGTTTGGACACCCCTTAACAAATAAGTTTTTTTTAATTGAAAAGATGTAAACACAGCCTCTTTTCAGCAAAAAATTAATGCATAGATGCTTTTTATGTGAAAATATTGAACAAATATAAAAAATAAAAGACATCATTGTGGCATGTGCAACAGTTTGGGCACCTTCAGAGTTCCGAAGTCTCAGATTCTTTTTACAAGGTCTCAGACCTTAATCAGCTCGTTAGGCCTGAGGCATGTCAACAGCTGTCATTAGGAAATGTCAGCTGGTGCCAATTTCCAAGCTTTACAAATACTTTGTCTCTTCAAACCTTGTGTGAGCACTCAGCAACCATGAGTTCCTCTAAGCAGCTGTTATTGATGCCCACAATGCAGGGAAAGGCTACAAGAAGATAGCAAAGTGTTGTCAGCTTGCAGTTTCCACAGTGCGAAATGTAATTAAGAGGTGGCAGCTTAGGGCAACTGTGGAGGTCAAGATGAGATCTGAAAGATAAAGAAAACTCTGGGAGAGAACTGTTCGAATGTTGGTCAGAAAGGCAAATCAAAACCCTCATTTGACTGAAAAAAACCTGCAGGGAGATTTAGCAGACTCAGGAGTGGTGGTGCACCGTCCCACTGTGCAGCGACGCTCGCACAAACAAGACCTTCATGAGTCAGTAGAAGAAAACGTTACCTGGGTTCTCATCATAAAATCCAACGTCAGAAGTATGTAACAGAACATCTACAGAAGCCTGATGCATTTTGAAAACAAATGCTGTGGACTGATAAAGTTAAAATAGAAATCTTTGGCCACAATCAGCAAAGGTATGTTTAGAGAAAACAAGGAGCAGCATTTCATGAAAAGAACATCTTGCCAACTGTTCAGCATGGGGGTGGATCTATCATGCTATGGGGTTGTGTTGCAGCTTGTGCCACAGGAAACATAAATACCAGCAAATTCAGGATGCAAATATCACACCGTCTGTAAAAAAAAGCTGAAGCTGAAAAGAGGAGGATGGCTTCTACAACAGGATAATGATCCTAAACATTCCTCGAAATCCACCATACACTACCTCAAGAGACACAAGCTGCAGGTTTTGGAATGGCCCTCACAGTCCCCTGACTGAAACATAACTGAGAATCTGTGGGTAGATCTTAAAAGAGCTGTGCATGCAAGACGGCCCAAGGATGCTGCAGAACAAGAAGCCTTTTGCAAGGAAGAAAATCCCAAATGAAAGAATTGAAAGACTTTTAACTGGCTACAAAAAGCGTTTGCAAGCCGTTATATCTGCCAGAGGGGGGGTTACTAAGTACTGACTTTATAGGGTGCCCAAAATTTGCCCACAATGATGTTTATTTATTTAATTAAATTTATGACATAAAATGTAACTGCATTAATGTTTGCAGAAAATATTGTGTTTTTTCCATATCCTAGAGAAACTGTCTTTACATCTTTTCAATTTAAAAAAAAATCACCCAAATATGTTATCTGTCAAGGGGTGTCCAAACTTTTGCATTCAACTGTAACAGTGGGCAGTCCTGCTCATTGATTCGCAGGACTGCCCACAATGGCCACCAAGAGACTTTAAAGTGATAGCTGCTACATAGGGCTGTGCAATATGGCCAAAAAAGCTTGAGGTCATGTCACGATTTTAATCAGTTTTTCTTCGTCTGCCAACCGTTTTGTATTGCATATTTTATAATAATTTGATTTGACGATTTAGACATTTTACACATCATGTAAAACAAAATCAAATTAATTTAAGATATCACCCAGCAGTACTGCCACATTATAAACACTGAAGCATCTCTCTGTTTACAAATTAATACTGTCTCATACATCTTCATATTGCCCAACTATACTCTCTGCTAAAACATACTTCCAACCTGATATTCCTGAAATACTTGAAGTGCAAACTTCAATACATGACTCACTTAGGCTACGTCCACACTAATATACGCTCGTGTGATCTCCGTCCACATGACCGCTTTAGCGCCGTTCATACCAACACACCTGAAAATGCATATCACCATTCACGTACACTGGATATGTGTGAGCTGGTGTAAACAGGAAGCAGATTGTCTGCTCTGTAGTTGGTTTCTTAGTTGCAGAAAATACTAAAGTAAGACCAGAGATATCTTTGTTTTGACCGATGACAAGGTGGAACTCTTACTTAAAGTAACACAGGACTATAAGTCATGACTGATAAGACTCCAATCAGGAAGTGAATGTTGGTGCATCATGGTTTCTTAAAGTCTCTGCTTCCACTCGTCCAGACTAAAACGCAATCCCAGAGTTTTCAAACTAAAATGGGGTCAGCAGCATTTTCAAAAGTCTCCGTTTAAGGGGTTCGAAAACACCAGAGTAGTGTGGACGCTAGGTGTAAACATAGCAAAAGTTATGCACTTTAAAACAATAATATATTAGTGTGGATGTAGCATTAAACGTAAATAAATCAAGGTTAGGTAAGCTATGCCTCACATTTGAAAGGCAAACAAAAACATGACCTGCATCACAGCATTTCTTCTATGTTTATTATAATTTTATTGCCTGTATATTTTGTATGTAGCCTGTAAGATTTTGTATGTACACATAATTTGTAAACCATAACACTGCTGAACAGCCTTTGTCAACATCCTGTTTGTAACCCTGGCTACAGGGAAACCATCAAAACCAACTAGCTAGCCTACAAAGATAGGTGTTATGGCTCTGTGCCTTTCAGTTTGTTTTGAATGCCCTTTTTCCGACCAACCTGTGAACGTGTCTATCGTCACTTACATCTGTTTTCTGTGTGTGTGTATGTGTATTACCTGGCTTTGGCACACAGTGCTTTGACTTCATTTTCCTTAATGAGCTCACAGCGTCTGAGCTGTTCTATCTGTCGGTCCAGGTCACTGATGTCCCCCATTGTAACACACATAGGGAGAGCTGCTCACACACTATGGTCACACACTCCTCTTCTCACACACCGGGCTCACAGAAACAACAGACTCTCTCTCTCTCCCCCGCTCAAAGGAGCTGACAGTCACTACAGACTCCCTTCCACTGAAATACACAGGGCTCTCCTCCTGCACGTCAGGCTCTTGTTATGATGATGTTCAGAATGAGAAGCTGTGGAGGGAAAAAAATACAGTTTGAGTACTCCTTCGGTCAGTGTTTCAGCTTAACTGTGCAGAATGATGTATGTGCAGAGTTTGACACTTAAAGGCTGTTTTTACATTCATCTGCTAAAAGTGGAATGTTTCTCTGTGCTCACTGAAAATCCAATTTTAAGGGTGGATCCACAAGCATGATTTGTGACAATAGTTTGGAAGCCAATCCTGGTCCAATATTCAACTTACACAAGTGTGATGTGGAAACTTGCCGCCTCCAGTGCACATACACTGAGAATGTACTTTACAGTGAAGTAGGACAAATCTTGAATCAAAACAGTTTAATTTCTGAAATGAAAAATATTTGCATATTTATAGATTCTAGAATTTTTAACAAGGGAGAAAGATATTTTATTTTAAGGATTTTAACAAGATAACTGAACTTTTCCTTGTGGAAAAAGCATATTGGACGCAAATTATTATTCAAAGCAGAGTATTTTATATACATCTTCAAGCATTTCTGGTGGGGTTTTTTTTAGGTAATTCAACAAGGAATAAAAAGCAAAACAACGCAACAATGTCCAAGTAACCGGATAAACATATTTGCTGCGCGCTAACTGGGACGCAAGTTTCCCTCAGACGGGTTCCTACTCAAACAGTCATTTATACAGACGTTGTATTATTGGTTTATTATTTGCACAGAATAGAAATGAAGAGAGCACTAGAGAAAATCGACGTTATTCGTCAGGCAGTGTGAGGCCTATTGGGCGTAGCTAAACAGAGAGCTAACCATTAGCGCGTTAGCTTACAACGACAACGAACAACTGATTCTTTGGTAACTTTAACCAACCATTTTGTGTTTGGAAATGAATCCTGGGAGGTTAATGCTTATGTCTGCCAACTGGGAAAGAACAACTACGCATACATGGTATTCTAATGAGCTGAAAAATAACGTATTACGTGAACGAAATGGTGGATGTTAGTTAGCTGGCTAACTGCGACTGTCGGCGTCAACATTAGTAAGCTCTTCACGGCTAATTTCGTAAGAAAACAATTCACATAACGCGACTTCATCGACAGGACAAGATTTAGAGGTATTACCGTGCAGTGAGTGGAAGCAGAACTTTGTGGATTGTGTGCTCTTTCGTCTTTCACCGGCCCCTCTTCTTCCCCCGGTGTCGTCGTTGCCGGTTCACTCCAGCCGTGCTGATGAACAACCAACTGTGACTTCCGGTGTAGTCAGGTCTGGGTTCAGTGTGTGGGAAATGTAGTTCTCAGGACATAGTGAACCACGTTCAGAACTGTTTAACCAAATGCAGTATAATACAGGGTGGCATACTAAGAAAAAAAATACTACTGTGAAGTCAATAATAATAATAATTAAAATGAAAGTAAAATTAAGAATTAAAAAAATCGATATAAAGGATAGAGCATCACAAATATGGTCTTGCTGACATTCAGTCAGGGCCAGCCCTGTCTATGTTGGTGCCCTCGGTGAGATTTTAGATTGGAGCCCCCCAGAAAGTGCAACAATGGAATAGGTGATACAGTATACAATAGATACAATATAAAGATACAATACAATATGCAATCGATACAAGATACTATAGATGAATTAAAGTAATGTGGGACAATTTCTGCAATTGGTACTTCAGCAATATATTTTGATATGAAGACAATACATTATATCCGCACCCAATACCCTTCTGAAATCCCCAGGGTGTTCTCTAATCATATCAGGAAAGAGAATGCAAATATTACACTCAGAATATAAATAGCAAATATAAAAGTGTTCCTTGTTCCAAACTGTCCCAGATTATGTGCATTTTCTAAAGTGGGACAGTTCAGGCTGAAATCTGGGACACTCATTGGGAGGCTGAAAGGTCTGAATCACCTTACTTCATACCATAAAAACTTCTCAGTAACACTCAAGGCCAAAGTGCATGCCCACATTTGGTCATTTCAGTACTTATGTTTTTGCAGATAGTAATGTATTATATTATGTATTCATATTAGTAGTAATATAATTTACAAACTGCCTAAAAATAAGTAAAAAACATTAAGCATTACAAGTCTAAGACCTCTGAATAACTATTGGTATTACACATTTAATGTACTTAAATGCATATTTCACCAATTTAACAACATATATGACTGTCCCACATTAGTAAAACCAGCTGTCCCACATTTCAAACCACATTTCTAAAATGAGGCAATAAAAATGACTGAAATAAAAACTAAAAACATGAAAAATGTTTTCACTGTATCATAGCATATTTTGATGCATGAATATATCATAAACATAATCTGATAACAATTGGCAACTTTGCTTCATTTATGACAAATCAATACCTCAACATTAAATTAGGCAAAACTTTTTATTTTACATGATAATTACTTTCATGCTTTGTGGCCAAATCTTTAGTCCTCCATTCAACACTTAAAAACCTGAATTTATTAAAATCAAATATGCAATTACATCTTATGCTGTTAAATCAACAGTAAACCTTGAAATATTTTAATAATGTAAAAATATGTGGAAAAAAGCACAGACAGAAACAATATCATTGAGTCATAACAAAGTTATGACAATTGTACAGTAGCAGCATTATATAAATTTGTTGGCAGCTCAATTTCAGTAGGAATGTGCATACTGGTGTGAGGTTGAGAAAAGTTTAAGATAGTATAAGAGAAAACAGGGTGTGAACACAATCACCTGGAAAAAAGTATATCATTATAACGGTAATAATTATCATTATTTGTAAAATCATATGTGAAACCAAGTTTACTTGCATTACTTAGTTTTTTGCAGCAAATAAAAAAAGTGCACAACAAAGACAAACTGTATTGATGATGTTAACAATGATGACAGGCACATCCAAAATATGTTCCTATTGTTTTGCATCTTTTGTCGTGACACCTTTTCACTGTCTTTATAAAAAAAATCCACCTATAAAAGCCTCTCTGCCTAAAAGGCATTTTTCAATCATGACTGGTTTTCGGTCACTGCAAAAAGTAAAACGAAAGCATTAATATACTGTATTTCAGAGTCATTAGATAAGAAATAACCTGATTCAACCTTGTTCAGAAGGCACAGTAAAACACTGTCGTAGGCTGAGGAGCTTCTGACTTATGAATAGGATTGTTCTAGTAATGCAGAGTTTCTTCTGTTCATAGAAGCAACTATGTATCATTTACAACTTAGTGCCATACTGGCATGTTACTTACATGTTAGTTAAAATGATGTCGCAACAGTCAGTATGCAATAGTTGGAGCCTTTGGTTGTGTCCATGTATTGAGGACATAACATGTAACAATGACATAATACTATAATAATTTAGATATCTCAAACCATCAGTAGTAAATAAAAATAAACCTTAAAAAATGTGCAATTATCACATAAGGTTTGTTATGTTGTCAGCCAAGACCTAAAGTACCAATCATTCTACTGAACCATCTTCGATTTTAAAGTCGCACTAAATGGCAGCCAGAGGTTAACACTTAAAAACGTGAAGACTACATTATCCTAAAAGAGGTCAGTAAGTGAGGGTCAGTAAAATAATAGTTTTTATCCTGAACTCGTGTAGTCTGCTGTTTGGTCAGTTCACATTCCATGCTTGCTGTCTGCTAATAATAAGCACTTCAAATTGCATGACAAGACAAAGATGCGATAGGTGCTACTTTTGAAGATGAGATGCATGTCTCTGTCCCTGTCTTATCAGGAACGTGTCATGCTGTTCATCTGATACTGCATTTCTTCATTTTGTCTTACTACTAACATGTTCACTGTTAACTGATCTACTATTCTTAAGTTTTATTACAGCTGTGTTTACTGTGTTAAATTAATGCAAACTGAACATTTGCTGCCCTGCTTTAGCCGCTTCCCATTAATAGTTTTTCACAATTGAGCCACATTAAGGCTTTTCTTGTGACGCAGCCAGAGGAAACGCAGTTTGTTACCGAGGTTAGTGCACAACTAATATTGGTCTACAAAACAAGCTATGAGCATTCTCTGCATTTTATGACAGCATCATCAGTTTTTCATTTAGTGCAGTTTGTGCAAACCAGCAAACCTGTAAGACAATATTAAAGCTTTTACCATTCCTGTTGTATGGAAAATCACTTATGTCATGGGATCATGGGCTCGGATCACGGTTGCTCACATCATGACCCGGCATGTAGATCCCAAAAATCAGCATTAGTTGATCACTGGGAGTTGGTGAAAAGGTTTAGTCACTGGTAAGTGATTCTCTCTCTGGATGGTTCACTCAGGGTGATCAGGAATCTGCATAGTGCGGCTTTATTTACAGCATGTGCAGTCAATATTTATATGTAGAAGTAAAGTCTGCTTTAGTCCGATGATCTCAAACTCATTTAATATTAAAAAAAAAACATTCCTCACATGGAACACACACTTGTCTTGCTTATTCATCGTCAGTGGTCACTGGTCAGTGTGTGGGCTGGGTCATAGAGAACAGAAGTATCTGTGGACAGGGAAAGCAGCCATTCCAGCCAGGGCTATACCCAGACTGTCTCCTACACTGGCAGCGGCCATGGCAAACTCCCTCTGTCTGTCTTCAGTCTGTGGGAGAAAACAGAGAAGTCGGCATGAACACACACTTCTTTGGACTGAGACACAACACAGCTACAACAAAACAGCAGCCTACATACTGTGGGGCTTGGTAATATGGTAAAGAAATGTATCACAATCATTTTGTTGATAGATACATATGATAGATATACATCTGTTTGAATCTGAGAGCAGCGGAGTGGTGGCTTTGACATGACTCTGTTGCTGTACTGATGGAATTAGTGCTTTGGAAATGTACATTATCCTGATTACAGGTAGACATGGATGACGTTTTGAGTTTGCATTAACAAACCAACTGACAGACAGTTGACCTGACCTCCTTGCTGATGAAGTAGAAGGTGTTGACATATGCAGCTCCACCCAGCAGACCCTCATAGAGGATTATAGCAAACACCAACCAGGCACTGGGCAGGAACTGGTAACGCACTGCGAACAGAAGCAGCACTGCATTCACCACCTGTAGAGCACAGAGAGAAGAGGAGGGGAAGATGGGAAAACAGAGTCTGGCAATCTGCACTTTGATACAAGTTTTTGCGAGTCACAAGCTAACTGCAGTGGAAAACAGATGAGACAGCAGTCACAAGTTGAACCCAAACAGAAATGTCACTTGACAAATGCTGCTGACGTGCTGATACACCACCTGACATACCTGAGCTTTTAGCAATGTTTGCAGTACTGACATGGCTATTTCAAGTGTATTTTTGCTACTCTTTACAGGTTATCACTGTGCCAATTACTATTCAAAGTTTCAAAGGTTCAAAGATCTGTACGGCAGAACTTTGGATATTTGACACTGGAAACACTGATAACTGTTAATGGTTTGTTTATTAACAGCTTGGGTCATATAACCAACCTGCTTTGTAAAATGAATTACCAATATAAAGTGTTGCCTACATAATAAACTGACAATATTCTCTACACAGGCACTGATGTGCATTGCAAATAAACATCCATGAATCTGCTTGGAAATCACAGAAAAAAATGCTCTCCCTATAACTCCAGAATTTTCCTTCACGTTTTTAAATTGTCTTTAGTATCAAAGTAATCAAGTAGTAGATAGTTAATTGTACACCAATGTACAGAAACTACTAATAGCTGATTCAGCATACATTTAATAGTGCCAATCTGCAAACAGGTCAACAAATAAAGATTTTAAAAATTACAGGTAATAATTTCGCCAGCCAATAGGCGGCATGTTGTTCTGACAAGAATTAACATGGTATCCATATAATGGTGATTATCAGGTAAAACAATATACAACTACTGTAAGAACTACAAATAAAGAACTGGCAAATAAATTCTTAACCTCTCATTCCCATAATCCCATCAAAATCCAAGCCTTTCTAACAACCATATAATTCAATTGTGCTTACTGCAGTTCATTACAATTTTTACCAGTATGTACCTACATTCACATTGTAAATACTGTATCTATGTTATTATGTTAATGTTTGTCTAAAAAAAACAAAAAATACTTCAGTTACCTTATGTATTCCAGCGTTTATATGTAATGTGGCAACTAAATTATGCTGAGAGCAAGCATTTTTAAACATATACTATAATTCACATTTAACATATGCACCTATCAAGCTCATAACTTTTGACTTAAAAAAAAGTAACCTTGAGCAGAGTGTTTCTACAACCTTAGAGAAGTCATTTTAGTTGAATGATCTTAACCTTAACTGAGTTGCCATGTGCAGAAATTAAAGGAATATCCAACCAAAAAATGTTGGCTGTGACCATTTTGCAAAAGTATTTGTAAAAATAAAAAAAAACTCCCTATCTCTATTTCTCACCTGTAGCAAAGCGAGAGCCCACAGTTTCCTGATCTTCACGCAGCACAGGGAGGATCGAGACACGAGCACACCGACCTGATACAGCGTCTGATACCTGAGCACACATACAAATAACAACCAGATTGAGGTCTACATCCTCAAACTCTAAATCAAGTGAATTCCTTCAGAATAACATTCCAGTAAGGAAAACTAACCAGCGATACTGCTCTGCATGGGACAGGAAAAACTTTGGGAAATACAGGAGTTCCATCTGGAAAAGGAAACATCTGAGTTATTCTGGGCTCAATATGTATCACTGCTGTATATACTGGGCTCCAAATACACACAAATTACTTGTTAAGAGGATAAACAGTGCAGTAAAGTGGATGTGACGCCAGAGGGCACCACAAAACTTACCAAGCCCTGGTTAATGAAGTATTCAGCAAAATAGACCAGGCCCAGAGGAAACACAAACTTCAGCAAGCCCTGCTCACAAGAATTAAGATGAAGAACAGTGTAACTTGACAAAGTGCAATAAAAATACTCTGGTGTGAAGTTCAGTTAGGAGTACACTTACTCTGATGACATGCAGCTTGTCTTTGAGGGTGAGAGGTCCAGTACTGCCGGCCTCTGTTACATTCAGGAGGAAGAGAGAGAACATGGACATTCAATAACAAACAGCAGTACTTTAAAATTACACTTCCTTCACATAAACAGTGTGGCACAGTGGACAAGGAAATGACAAATGGAAAAGATGAGAAATCAGATACACAGGTCATTAAAAACATGACACTGCTTTAGACTTTTTGTCTTGTTACAGAAAAATAAATTTGACTCATCAGCCTGAATCACATCTGTCTAGCATTTAAAAAACTGTTGTAGTGGTGTGATCGACACAGACCATACATATGAATCAGTCCAAACAAGTGATCTAGTGCTTTGTTTTCACCGTCCTCTGGAGCCACTGAAGTGCTTCATGCAGAAATGAAAGTGTGTGCAGTCAAAAAATGCAATGACCGCTGAGAGAAGTCTGGTCAATAACAACCTCTTTTCTGTATATTAAGTAGGCAGCTGGAATAAGGATGTGGTTAGCCTAGCTTAGCTTTATAACATGTTCCCAGATATGATCAGTGAGCACAGGTTCTCATCTCTACAAAGGCAGAAATGTGCTAACTTCACTGTAAAGAGACACTGCACAAATTCACTGCACCCAGCTGCTGGAAAGAAACAAGAAAGTTCCAGTTATGAAGTAGTCCAAGTGGTTCCAGCATGCATCTCCCCCTAAAACCACAATTTTTACATTTCTGTTTATGTACAGATTAAGCAAATGACTAAATGAATGACTCGGCATGTTAATCAGTGAAATTTAGAGGTGTTGGTAGGTGCAGTTTTTCACTTTTGGCAGAGCCAGGCTAGCTGTTTAACTCTGCTTCCAGTCTTTATGTGAAGCTAGGCTAACCACATCCTGACTCTAGCTCCATACTTAACAAGACGTGAGAATGATATCAACATTTTTATCTCACTCTTGGAAATAAAACAATGTATTTTCCATATTTTACATGTCATGCACACCCTAAAATCTGGGTGATCAGGATAATCAGCTAGTCTAACCTAGCTTAGCACAAAGATAAGCAGGGGAAACTGTTAGCTTGGAAACTGTTAGCTATTCTGCCTCTGCATACTCTTTGATTGTGTATATGTATACACAGTCACTGTATATGCAATGTGTACGAGCATCTTAATGTATTTATGTGCATGTCTTTGTGTACATATGCACATATAAAATGGGATACTTTGTCACATTTCAAGAGATAACATAAACTGCCTACCTGGAATTAATATCATATGGTATTTAAAAAAATGTTTTGTATCATAGCCACGTATTTGCATGTATTTTTTTATGATGATAAATTATAATTATTTGTTTCATTATTGTTAGTATTTAATTTATTTGTTCTACATGTTTATTTTGTCGTTTTTTTCTGTTCGGCCAGTGGTTGATAAGAAGGAAATGGACAAGTTGGACTAGGAGGTTTCATTTTTTCTACTTTTGCTCTTTGAAATCTTATCAGGTCCATCATATCAAACCTGGGAATCAGTTTTCACTGGTACATAGAGTTGATTTCTCCTGACAAATCCTCCCACATACTATCACTATCAACGCTAACATACAATATCTGAATGACACACAGCATCCTCAAACAAAACCAAGATAAAACTATTTGGGTGACTAAGGTTATCTGACCGCTTGGTTTACCATATTTTCACGAATGTTTAACACCCAAGAAGTCTTAAGGATGATAATGAATGTATTGCACAACTGCAGCTAATATAAAACTCTGCTGTTAGATTACCCGACTCACCAACCAACAAAACATGTTCAGCTTTTACTGGATTTGGTCATTGTATTTTTTAATGTCAAACTATTTTTAATTAAACCTATTTATCATTTGTAACACGGGTTACACTGAGTTTGTACCTTGGGTTGATTTGTCCTGCTCCTCTTCCTCTGATCCTTCCATCAGCCGCTCTCTCTCCTCTGAGCCCACAGCTGCATGTTCTGTCTCTCTGCTTCTCCACTGAGGTAATGAAGCTGGAGGAACCAGCAGGACAAAATAGCTGGTGTTGGATGGTAAAAACAAGCCAAGGCGTAAGGCGACATGTTGGTATAAGCAAAGAAATGCATTTGCAGTGTGAAATAGTGGCATTGCTTTTTTCCCCATGAAGGTAATGGCTCTGAGCAAGTCATGCTTGTGCTGAAATGTCAGTTTATGGAATGAAGTCTGTCAAGGTGGTTTATGTTTGTTTGCTGCCTACAGAATTTTTTTAATCTTTCTTCTTCTTTACTTACCTAATCAACATAGCAAACGGGACCACAAGCATGATGAGAAGTGTAATCTGGGGTGACAGGCCGGCTTGGGTGAGGCCCGAGTAGAGGAGGGCTCCAGCAACACCGGCACCACCAGTACCTGAGCCCCAGCCTCCCAGTACATCTCTGAGGCAGATGGGAAACAAATGTTATCAATCTAGATTTAATATCTTTATAAGACATGTCATAGTGTATGTAATGACCAATAAATTATAAAACCATCAGAACCTGAGAGACACAGATACACACATACATGCATGCACGTCTAATATGGCATTACTGGTTAGGGAATAGCTTGTTGCCAATGATTTCAGTTGGAAGGGTGGTATTAAAATGAAATTTAATCTTGCTTAAAACAGATTAAATTGTAGTCACATTATCATCACATGGCATTGTGGTTGAATGGAGAGATTGTTTTGTGGTGTGTTTAAGGACATCAAAGATTTCATAGTCAAGTGACAAAAACCACTGAAATCAAGGCTGTCAGATTTTTCACAACGTTTTTAAACAGCCCATCACCACAATATGGAAGTCCATACAAACAGATGAAAAGTTAGCAATAATAAGAATAAAAACACTCATGGTAAGTCATAATTATAAGATATTAAGTCATTATTTTGAGATATTAAGTGAAAAGTATAAAATAAGTCAAAGGTTTTGACTTACTATCTAAAATGTCAGTGTTTTCATTTATGTCATTCCCAAAACTGAATCTATTTTTTTCTTTCCTGGCAGAAATAAGCTTCCATACACTGCATCAATAACAGACACAAAACTTTGACTGGAAGGCAGGACATCAAGTGAAAAACTTGATTGTCATAAGCAATGCAGAGTATTTGCGATGTGTAGTTAACAGACTATAACATGTAAGTTAAAGTTTTCTAAGCTTTGAAATGGTTTATTATATACAGTATTATATTATAACCTGCTGTTGGAGCCCTTTTCTACTCAGACTACCTTACACTTTACTGTAGGTACAGTTCCTGTTTACCTGCTGTAGAAGACCGTGAGCGAGAGGAAGGACAGTTCTCCCAGTCCAGAGCTGATACTGGCAAAGATCACTCCTACAAACACAGTGGTAGAGAGGTAATCTGAGTGAGAGAAGTACCTTGTTGAATCACATTTTGATGCTGCCATTTTACCTCCATATTACTTCACAGGACCTATTTTTACTTTCAATTTCCTCATGGATCATGTCATTCAAAATGATGACTATTTACTTATTGGTGAGGTACTTATTGGTTAATACAAATGTCAACAACACACTTTAATAAGCCTTTCTCGACATAATAACACATTTAGCCTAACTGTATTTATTCACAAAAACCATGAGGTTGCATCAGCTCTGCATCCACCCTCTACTGTTTGCTTTTAACTGAGCATTTTCAGTCTGTATCTAACAGAGCCATAGGAGCTCATCTGCCTTGCTTTGTGAATGGGTCCCAGTGTCATCTTTTTGAAAAAATCAAAGGGGATTTTGTGCATTGTCATTTGTTTGTCTGCTCACCTGACACCAGTTTGTCTTGAGTGACCCGACCTCAAGGCTGGATTACCAGCGAGACAGAGCAGGCAACTGCCCCAGGGCCATAAACCTATCAGAGCCACTGAGGTGGCTCAGGCTTACTTTATTTTATTCATTTATTTATCATGTAAAACACATTAATTAACATCAATATGATGTTAATGTGTCAGATTTAGCCAAATGGCTAAAAAAAAGAGGTAGATTTAGCTTAAAGGTTCAATGTGTGGCAACTGGTCCATGGTCATTTGATTAATTGAAAATGTGTTTGTTAATACTGTGTGCACCACTGAAGCAGAATCTAAACTGAGCCTTAAAGGGTAGGTTCCCATTTTTCTATCTTGTCTATCTTAAAACAATACTCACATGCCCATGTATCAAATTCTCAGTCCTATTTTTGTGCACAAATGCATTTCAAAGAAAATTTGACAAGTCAAGTGGGCATCTTCCAAAGTTACTGTGCATTTAGTATAATATTCCCTCTCTGTGGTATCATCCAAGGACAAAGACTGTGGATTTTGTCCATCATCTCTTTTCCTTTAAGAAGGGATTTCTTCACAGCCAGTATGGACAAGAGTAACAACTGCAACGACCAACAACTTTCAATGTACACATGGGCATGTAGTGTTGTTTAAAGACAGACTTGAAAAAATGTGAACCTATCTTTTAAGGTGACACCATCATTATCATGTTACCCCGAACTAATTCATAACTAACACATAGACAGTGCACAGATCGGGAGCAACAGGGTTGTAAATAGGCCGCTATAGCTCATTTTTGCTCTGAGACTGCATAGAGGGTTCATTTTAACTTTTGAGAAGAGCATGTTAAGAGAAAGACTTATGTTAAAACATGAGCTTGAACATCGGGTCACTGATTAGTCTTAGCATGGTGATAAATATTTCTATTTCTGTTTATAAGCCATGATAAGACTAAAACGTTATCACATTTCTGTGGAGCAACTGCAGCTGCAACCACTGAGATAAGATGACAGGAAATGAAACCGAGGAGATTTTATGCTGTATCTAACACATCAGAAGCCCAACGCCAAAGGCAGCTCGACCACCAATAATGATAAAAGCTATAACTAAAGATAATAGTAACTGTGGTAGCTTTCAGGTCATTACCTAGAATGCTCATCCACGCAGTCGAAGAGAAGGACACGAGGAGAAAACTTGTTGCTGCCACGATGACACAGAACAACACTCGGAAACTACAATTAAAAGCAAGAATTAGGCAGGAAAATGTCTTTAGGTACAATAATCATGTTGTGCAAAAAAAGCTACCTGATCTTATGTAACCCATGATGATGATGCTGTATTGCTAAAGACTGAAGACAAAACCCCCAGAAAGCTGCTGCACGGGCCTGATAGAACATCATTTGGAAAGAAGTGTTTGCTGCTGTTTCTGGTTTGAAGACTTCAGACAGTCATTAACAACTTTATTTAACTTTATGTTCACTAAGGTTATGTACATAAATGGCTGCAATTCTTACAGTGACATTCAGAGAGTTAAATTCTGTTGGCCTGCCGAATAGTCGACTGCTCAAATGGGACGTTTGTGAAAGTGAACCAGTCTGTGTGTGCTGTGAATCCTCAAATAAAAACTGGTATGATGACAAATGATGGCTGAGGGTTATTTGAGCATGAACAAATAAAGGCTGAGTAAAAAGCATTCAGAGAGAGTAACATTAATTGTGTTGTGATGGCTCTGCTCATTTTTCCAAACATTGTTAAGATACTAGGGTTAGGGTGAAACAGCCCACCAGAAAACAGAGAGATTATGGACAATGAGCTGCTTGGAAGACACAGAACACCTGTGTTGAGTTTCTTTGAAGGTGGTTTAACAGCAATTTAAAAAAAAAAAAACAACAGTTAAGTGGAAGTGACTGGAAATAATACATGAATGAGAACTGTTTTTGGCTAGAGAAGAGGCTGAAAGCAGCAGAGTGGAATCTGAGTTTGCATTAACTGGGGAACAGGAGAAATATGGAAGGAGTCCTGTCTCTAACATGAACTTGTTTCAAATAAAGGCCCAGTTCTCTCTGCCGGTAATGAAAATAAAGGCTTTAGCCAAAATTTGAAATGAACTAATTAAGATTCATGTATTTGGTAACCAGTACATACAAACTATCCGTGTGTGTGCTTAGCTAACACTAGAAGTAAATGAGAAAATGTTTTTTTCTCATTAAGGTGAACCAACACTTAAAGAGTACTGAAAGCTGCAAAATGTTGTAGCCTTGAGATGAAAATTAACTGAGAAATCATTGTTCTATTTCACTGATGGCCCTGATTTAAATCAAATGTTGGTGAGCTGTGGTCAAAGCCAGAGGAATCAAGGTCCACACTGAGGATTTTTATAAACAGAGTTAGCTGTGATGGCCATCGTCTTACCCATAAGGCAGTTTGTGGATTACAAAGGGAGCGAACAGCTTGATGAGGAGTGTTGGGAGGATGTCGGCTAACAGCACAGCCTGAAGAGGAAACCATCAGAATCAGAGAGAGTTTGTCACTAAAGAGTGTGATGTCCTCTAGATATATGGTATAAATTGTTAGATAAAAGGATAAAAGTAATGTGAAATAATGTAATGTGAATTAAGTAGTTAACTAAAATTATCAGATAAACAGTTGAGACAGCTTGCTAAAAAATAAACAAATGGTTTAAAGGTCCAGCTACAAATGCAAATTTAACAAAATCGACCTAAATATTGATTTTTCAAATTAAAAAAAAATTTCCACTTTAGTGCAATGTTACTTAACATCTACTTAAAAATCAACTAAAATGAAAAAGCTTAGAATATGACCAGTGGGGTCAATGAAGGGGTACTTGAGCTCATCTGATAGGTATGTGGGGGTATGTCAGACAAAGACGAATGGGAGCCACTGCTACAGAGCAGTGTTTGTGGGCACCTGTATTGTTTGTATGTTGTGTTGTCATATTAACATTATACTGTAAGTGTGTTTCAACCCCTTATTTTTGTGGATTGGATGAGTTTCTCTCTTAAAGTCTCACTTTGCATATAAATATACAGTACCGATCAAAAGTTTTTGAAGGTTGTCCAGTGTTGTGTAATGAATCTCCATTTACCGCAGTAGAGACAGGATTGCAGTCATAGCGGCTACTGTTGCTACTGTTTCCACCTTGGAAGTCCACAGCAAATGTGGTTGTTGAAGTCTAGAATTTAAGAAAGGAACAGGTGAAAATGAATCATTTGCTTTATAGCTTTATACTGATATAGTTTTATAGTTTTCAAATTCTTTGCAATAACAAATGTGACTGCAAATACAAAATATAAAAATAAAAGTGCTTTCTTACAGATGTTGTGACATTTTCTGACTGTTGTTTTTTAAGGATATCATGGGCGGCGCTCAGCATTACCACATAAGCAAAGTTGTTGCACAATCCGAGGAGCCTGAGGAGGTAATCAGAGGGAGGGATCATTAATACCGGCTAAGCACAATCAGATACATCATTACTTGACAACTAAGCCACAGACTGAGAGGTTTTTCTGAAAGAAAACACCAATAGAACTGTGGATCTAAATCCTATATTTCAGAATCTACAATGTTTGAAGTTAAGCTTTATGTAATCATGTTGCCAGCTCAATTTTCAAAAACATATTTTTATTGCTACAGTACTTAGAATACATATGAAATAATAAATAATATGTATTGTGTAATATATACAGTATACATATGGAATCTTTTAAATTTAGCTTAATATTTCAAATTTCTCAGTGCATCAGTGTTTAATGTTGTCTTCTCCTTAATAAAAAACATTTAAAAATATGAATCAGAGTAGGAAAAATGGAATTAAACACATAAACTAAGAATTGAATGGTAACTTTCACGACTCCATAGTTGATTCTACTGACCTTTTTCAGTCTCAAAAAGTATTAAGGTTCAATACCGAGCTCTAATGACATAGTTGTAATTCAAATCCCATTTCTATTTTTCCTGCATGTAGCGCTAATTAGCACTTTCACCAAAAAAAATTCAACAGTCCCTCATAAAGTTTTGTTGTAGCTTGCTAGTAGTTATTTTTTTAATTGTACCAGCTAACTTTTTCTGACTAATTGCATTTCCCTCCTTATGTCACTGCATATTTCTTTAATATTATTTCAACATTTTAAGTTACACTATGTAACCTCTGACAGAAGAAATTGCACATTTTCCCTCATACATATGTTAAGTTGAATTCATCAGCAATATAATTCACTTTTGTTCAATTCAATTAACTTTTTGTTGCTACAGCCTCACTTGGTCTGGTATGACCAGTCACTGATGGTGGCTAATGATAGCTAACTATAGATAGATATTAATGTGTGACTGACATTACTGAGCCAGTTCACTGTCAATACATTTTAGCATTTAGCATCATTTATCCTGTATTTGTTACTTCTGGCCACAGTTCAGCACAAGTCACATAGGTTCACTTTAAGGTGAAAATCATCTGAAACACTTTTGGGAAAAACAAGAATTTTATTTACATCTTTGTTGAAGTTGTCAGGGGTTGCAAATAACCTTTCATTTCTTCAATATAAATCAAACAGAGGGTTTCTGTACCTTTCTGTTTGTCTGAGAGTGAATATAAAAGTATGGACATGCTACACTGCAACAATAAGGCAACACTATGAGGAAGCTGTGATCTTCATTAGTATTGACTGTCGTTTCACAGTCAGCACTTCTTTTACTTTATGTCTGATACATTTACATTTACATTTTTCATTTAGCAGACGCTTTTATCCAAAGCAACGTACATATGAGACTGATACAACACAAGCAGGGATCTAGTCAGGAGACAACACAAGAAGCTTAAGTTTGGGCCCAACAGGCAATGATTAGAGTGCATAGAAGCAGGTTTTGTTGTTGTTGTTGTATTTGTTGTTTTTCTTGTTTTTTCTCTACCTACAGTCCATCAAGTGCAGAGTTGTTCGCGAAAGAGCTGGGTCTTTAGTCTTTTCTTAAAGATTGAGAGGGACTCTGCATATTGAACAGAGTTTGGTAACTCGTTCCACCACCGGGGAACTACAGAGAAGAGTCTAGCTAGTGACTTAGGGCCCTGTTGTGGTGGTGCTACCAGGCGCCTTCCATTGGCAGAGCGTAGTGGGCGGGAGGGAATGTGGACCTGAATGAGGGATTTCAGGTAGGCAGGAGGCGTTTCAGTTGCTGTAGTGGCTTTAGTGGTTTACACTGCCATTTGTCACTTTAGTTATTCTACACTTCAGATATAGATGTGATAATTAATCTTCAGTTGAGTTGATCAAATATATGTGTAATGGAAAACCCAGCTTCAGTCAGTGATTTTATAAAATAGAAACTTACCAAAAGCCAGTCCAGTTGCGCCAACGACCTGTAAATAACAGATAAACAAGAGCATTAGCAACTCACCTTAACGTAACGTGTGAATTTTTAGTACTGTATGTTTATGAGTCAATTCAAACAAACAACTGACAAATGACAGACTCACCATTACTGTCGGAGCTTTGAGCAGGATCTGCGTTAACGCTGGCTGTCTGCTCCATGTTTACAAATCTACACAGGCTGAATAAAAGCAGACCCAGCTAACAGGCTAAATAAAAGAACTAACAGGCTAACATTTCAAACTGCTGAAACACTCAGGAGACATCGTAGACTGCGTTAATGCTGACACAGACGGCAAATTCACAACAACTTACAGGCTAAGTTATATTTCTCATGACTGCAGCTGCTGTAGTTTATAAACTTTGACGACGTTACCAGACATCCATGAACGTTACATGAAACGCGGTGTTTCACACAAATAAATCCCCGCAGAAACAAAGCCAATCCCGGTCGGTTCCCGTTCGATGACGGGAGACACTTTTTTACAGGAGACACTCTAGCTGGGAATTTATTTCATACAATGAGTGCGGTGTCTTGTGATATTAAAAAGACAAGACCTTTCTCTAAATGATCTGTGGCTTCGTGACAGCTGGCTAAAAGCAGAACTGTTCCTACTTTCAGCATCACATGTGCCTTTCGGATCATTTTAAACCAACATTTAACATTTATAAGCAGGATATAAACACTTAATACACAATAATGGTTTGACAAAATAATGAAATTTTTTATAACACATTTACAAACTATTTCAAAGTGTGAATGATTATTTAATAACATTTAAAAGTGAATAAATGCTTTTAATAAATAGTTCATGTGTGTACAGTCACAGTATACTGTTATCAAGCTTTCACTAACTGTTTATACATCAGTTACAGGTGTTACATGAGAGGAATTCTAATAGTTGACAAATCAACTGATCAACACAGAAAATACATGTAACAATAATCAAAACTTTAAAATGTTTTCATGTTTGAGTCTACAGTGTTACAAATGCATTATAGTGTGTTATAAATGATTTATTGAGTGTTTATATACTGCTCATTACTCTCAAATAGGGAAGGTTGAAATAAAGGGTTATGCAACAATACATAGTAGCCTACAAAACAGTCTGAGCAGCAGATAGACTAAATCCAACAATAAAATTAGAGGAACAATATAATAATAAGATAATTTAGAATTTCTTGTATTGTTATTGGGATCAGGACAGGCAGGAGAGCCAGAATATCCTTCATAATATCAGTTTGCTGTAAAAAGCTGCTTTTAAATGAGTGAAATAGAGAATTCAGCTGTTCCTTTTGACCAAAAGCGTAAGCAAGCGCAAGCGTTGTCATCTTGGAGGATAGAGTTCGGTCCCAGACTGTGGAGATATGGGATTGCCACTGGTTGCAGAATTTTATCTCGATATCTCTCTGCATTGAGATTGCCTCCAATGATGACAAGCCTCGTTTTTGCAGTGAGGGAGATGCGGCCCTACACCATCACACTGCCTCCACCAAAAGATGTTACTCTATCGGTGCAGCAATCAGCATAGCGTTCTCCGCGTCTTCTCCACACTTTGACCCTACAATCAAACTGCTGTAGACTCATCGCTGAACATAACGTTCCTCCAAATGTTCAGGTTCCAGTGCACGTGTTGTCGACACCAGCGCAAACGGGCCTGACGGTGAAGGGCAGTCATGGCAGGCCAAGCAGGTGCCAATCAGGCACCTGATTGGCAGCACTTGGGGGTACCAGAAGCTCAAAACAAGAGTCAATAGCAACAGCAAAATAAGCTGTCTGGCATTGGCAGAGAATATTTGGCAAATTTTTCATGGGCGCAACCCACATACTCAGCTCTGCTGCTCATCCCACAAACGCATGTTCCTTACAAATGCGGCACCATTTAAAAGGGAAATAAACAGGCTTTCCAATGGTATAAGATTTATTGCCAAGAAGCATTGCTATAACAAAGAACTAATCTGCCAAACACAAATTTCCTTACGTTTTGTGCTATATAGTTTAAACATTCAAAGTGAGTCATGTTTAAAGAGCCAATGTTCTGAATCTATAACCTCGTTAATTAAAGTACTACAAGTATGAGATGAATATGAAATATATTAAATGCACAATATTTCTCTCTGAAATTAATGCACTTTCAATACATGTGAGAAAACTACATGTTTTTTTTACTTCATATGTCTTGCAGAATTCATCTCAAGATGAGATGCCACATTTTATGCAATTTTCAGATATTTTCAGAACAGCTGGATGCATTTCCCTGAAATTAACACACTTTCAATACATGTGAGAAAAGTGTTCTCTTGTGTAGCTCTGAAATGAATCAGCTTTTTCTTAGTGACATTTTTTTAAAATCTGATTTGTTGGCCTTGCTGGCAGCTTGACTCAAGCAATGTACAGCTGATCAGTCAGTCCACCACTACAGACTAAAATATCTCAATAATTATAGGATAGATTGGACATTCATGAATCAGTATGACTTTGGTGATCTCTCATCTAGTGCCACTGATAATATGACATGTTTGGTTATCAGTGAAATGCATAAACAACAACTGAATGTTTTACAAAATCACCTTCACTCAAGGTTGCCTTACCAGGCTTTCTAGAGCTTTTAACTGCAGCTCATGGTCTTCCACAGCAAATGGAGTTTGTGCAGTTGTGATGGAGATGACATAACAACACTTCAAAATCCATTTGTTCAGTGGCCCTGAAGGCAACACACAGAAAATTGCTCCAAAGTACTAATAGTGGTCAAGAACTCCACAGGGTTCTTTTAAAGCAGCTATAATGTATGAAATGACAGTGTGTGATGTGAGAAGTGTCACTAGTAGTGATGAACCTACAGAGAATTATCAGCGACTCTGTAGCTCCCCTCAGCTTTACACAGCTTTATAGGCAAGGCAAGGTAAGTTTATTTGTATAGCACATTTCAACAACAAGGCAATTCAAAGTGCTTTACATAGAGCATAAAAGGCATTAAAACAGAATATAAAAGCAACATAAGTAAAAAGACATATAAAAACAATTAAAAAGTGTTAAATTTGGAGATAAAAAAGAAGCGAAAAAGGGAATAAGACAGATAAAACAAGAGAATAAAAGTAACAGTGCAGTGTAAATATTAACCCTTAATGTGGTTTAATGAAAGGCAGCGGCAAACAGAAAAGTCTTCAGCTGCGATTTAAAAGAACTGAGAGTCGCAGCAGATCTACAGTTTTCTGGGAGTTTGTTCCAGATATGTGGAGCATAAAAACCGAAAGCTGCTTCACCATGTTTAGTTTTTACTCTGGGGACAGAAAGCAGACCTGTCCCAGACGACCTGAGAGGTCTAGATGGTTCATAATGTAGCAGCAGATCAGAGATGTATTTTGGCCCTAAACCATTTAGTGCTTTATAAACCGACAGCAATATCTTAAAGTCAATTCTTTGACAGACAGGAAGCCAGTGTAAAGATCTGAGAACTGGAGTGATGTGATCCACTTTCTTAGTCTTAGTGAGGACTCGAGCAGCAGCGTTCTGAATCAGCTGCAGCTGTCTGACCGATTTTTTAGGGAGACCTGTGAAGACAGCATTACAGTAGTCAAGTCTACTGAAGATAAATGCATGGACAAGTTTTTTCAAATCCTGCTGAGACATAAGTCCTTTCATTCTTAATATATTCTTCAGGTGATAGTAGGTTGACTTTGTAACTGTCTTAATGTGGCTGTTGAAATTCAGGTCTGAGTCCATGACTACACCAAAATTTCTGGCTTGGTTTGTGGTTTTTAACATTACTGATTGAAGCTGAGTGCTGACTTTTAAACGTTCTTCTTTGGCTGCAAAAACAATTACTTCAGTTTTGTCTTTGTTTAACTGAAGAAAATTCTGGCACATCCAATCATTGATTTGTTCAATGCACTTACTCAGTGCTTGTATTGGACTATAGTCCCCTGGTGATACAGTTATGTAAATTTGTGTGTCATCCGCATAACTGTAGTAGCATATTTTATTGTTTCCCATAATCTGAGCTAGTGGACCGCGTCAAATGCGGCACTGAGATCTAGTAATACTAATACTGTAATTCTCCCACTGTTGGTGTTTAAGTGTATGTCATTGGAGACTTTAACAAGAGCAGTCTCAGTGCTGTGGTGTGGTTGAAATCCTGACTGGAAGGCATCAAAACAGTTGTTTAGTGCCACAATGTTGTTCAGTTGTTGAAAAACAGCTTTTTCAATGATCTTGCTTTAAAATGGGAGGTTTGATATGGGCCTATAGTTGCTCATAAGTGAAGTGTCTAGAGTGTTCTTTTTTAAGAGTGGCTTGATGACTTCAGTTTTCAGGGCCGGTGGGAAGACACCTGAGAGAAGAGATGTGTTGACAATCTGTAGAAGATCTGAGGCCATGCAATTTGAAACAGTTTTGAAAAAGCCTGTAGGCAGAATATCAAGGCAGCAAGAGGAGGATTTCAGATGTTGTATAATGTTCTCCAGGTTTTTATGGTTGATCGGAGGGAATTGTGTCATACTACTAAAATTGATTTTAAACGGACACAGGGACAGCGCATATCCTGCACCTGATATGGAGGCACTGACTGTTTGTCTTATTTTCTGACTTTTATCAGTGAAGAATGAGGCAAATTCATTGCAGGCCTTGGTGGACAGAAGTTCAGGGGCTACTGACACAGGAGGATTTGTAAGCCTGTCGACAGTGGCAAATAAGGCATGTGCATTATTGTTATTTTTGGCAATGATATCAGAGAAGAAGGACCGCGTTGCATTTCTCAGTTCCAAATTATAAATGTGTAGTCTCTCTTTATAGATGTCATAAAGAACCTGGAGATTTGTTTTTCGCCACCTGCGTTCAGCTTTTTGACACTCTCTTTTTTCCTTTCTGACCAGCTTAGCGTTTCTCCATGGAGATCTTTTCTTACCAGAGACAGCCTTCACCTTAATAGATGCAATGGCATCAATAACATTTGTAATTGAAATTAATTGATAATCTGAAATTATCTACAAGCTCATTGACTGAGACTCAAGAGAGGGCAGGTATGACAGAGAAGGCCTGAATAAATATTTCACTGGTGTTGTTAGTGATATACTGTTTTGTGATTACCTCTGTTTGAATATTTGTGTGCATGGAGATAGCACTCTCAAAGAAAACACAGGAATGACCAGAGAGAGCAACATCAGTCACCACAACCTTAGAGATGTTCAGACCCTTAAGAACCCTAAAGGCTCTTAAGGGTTATATTATAGTGAGTTTCAGACTCCTAGTTGGTTTCTCTGTCTCTGGGCAAAATATATTGAAGCTGCCATGTGTTCTGTAGATCAGCTATGTGCTTAAAGGGAGCAAGTTACTTACACAGAGTGTCTATACTGACATTATACTGATGCTGGTCTGTCTGGAAGAGAGTGATGCATCTCTATTGACTGTCGTTTCACAGTCAGCACTTCTTTCACTTTATGTCTAATACTGGCTTACACTGCCATTTGTCCCTTTATTTATTCTACACTTCAGATGTAGATGTGATAATTAATCTTTAATTGAGTTGAAAAAACATTTGTAAAGGAGAACCCAGCTTCAGTCAGTGCTTTTATAAAACAGAAACTTGCCAAAAGCCAGCCCATTTGCACCAACGACTTGTAAATAACAGATAGACAAAAGCATTAGCAACTCACCTAAAAGTAACGTTTGTATTTGTTTTTACAGGAGACACTCTAGCTGGGAATTTAGTTCATACAATGAGTGCGGTGTCTTGTGATATTAAAAAGACAAGACCTTTCTCTAAATGATCTGTGGTTTCGTGACAGCTGGCTAAAAGCAGAAGTCCCTTCACTGTTCCTACTTTCAGCATCACATGTGCCTTTCGGGTCATTTTAAACCCATATTTAACATTTATACGCAGGATATAAACACTTAATACACAATAATGGTTTGACAGAATAATGATAACTTGGTTTATGTATTCATGAGTTTTGAACACATTTACAAACTATTTTAAAGTGTGAATGATTATTTATTAACATTTAAAAGTGGATAAATACTTTCAATAAATAGTTCATGTGTGTACAGTCACAGTATACTGTTATCAAGCTTTCACTAACTGTTTATACATCAGTTACAGGTGTTACATGAGAGGAATTCTAATAGTTGACAAATCAACTGATCAACACAGAAAATACATGTAACAATAATCAAAACTTTAAAATGTCTTCATGTTTGATTCTACAGTGTTACAAATGCATTATAGTGTGTTATAAATGATTTATTGAGTGTTTATATACTGCTCATACTCTCAAATAGGGAAGGTTGAAATAAAGGGTTATGCAACAATACATAGTAGCCTACAAAACAGTCTGAGCAGCAGATAGACTAAATCAAACAATAAAATTAGAGAAACACTATGATAACAAAAAAAATTTGAATTCTTTGTATTATTATTGGGATCAGGACAGGCAGGAGAGCCAGAATATCCTTTATAATATCAATTTACTGTAAAAAGCTGCTTTTAAATGAGTGAAATAGAGAATTCAGCTGTTCCTTTTGACCAAAATACTCTAGTTTAAACTTTCAGTGAGTTTTATTTAAAGAGCCAATGTTCTAAATCTATAACCTTGTTAAATAAAATGCTACAAGTTTGAGATGAATATAAAATATATTAAAAGCACAATTGAGTAAATGTATTTTTCCACCTCTGGTTTTAGAGGAAAGGGAAGGCGATTAGTGTTGATTAGAAGCTGATTTCATCTCCAGCTGTGTGTATAAAGCTTAGGGCCACTGCCTCACTCCATCACAGCCATGGCTTTCTGCAAACTACTGACTGTGCTGGTCCTGATCCACAACACTGGAGGTGAGAAAGACATTCAGTGTACATTTTGACCAATGTGTTAATTCTTATTTGGATTCAATTAAGTTGGCAGTGGAGGCCAAATATTAAACGTTCTTATTAGAGTTCATCTAAAAATGTGTAGTTTGTATGTCTCTATCGTAGCATCCTGAGGTAGGCATGTAGGGAATCCTCCCAGCGTGCACCAGGGCCACAGACTCATGTACATAGTTTGATTTTATGCGTCCCTGGTGCTGCTTTTTTAATGGTGTCATTGTGTTTTCCATAATTTCATTGTTGTCATATAATTAGTTATTAAGTTATAATGATTGTTGCACTCTTTAATAATGAGGGAATGACCTATTACAGTTTTTAAAATGTTCGTCCCAACTCTGCTGAAATGGTGCCTTTACTTTAAAACACCTGTTTCAGTTAGAATTTAAACTGCATTGTGTTGATTTAATTAGAAAGGATTTAGTGTGAGTTGTGAATCTATTTTTAAGTTGAGTCAAGGTTAACGTTTTGCTTGTTATCTAAAGAACATTATTCTAATATCACCAGAAGGACTGATGAGTCATTTAGTGGAGTTTCAACTTCAACATACCTACTCTTATTAGTAAAATATCATTTGCTACCTTAATAAACTGACAAACCTTTTTACAAATCATAATGTGGTGGTTAAGCTGAGTTCAATTGAGAGTTTAATTAACTTTATTGCCATTACAACAAACATTAGGAACTCACCTTGATAAACTCATAGAGCTCCACAGCCAGGACAATATTCAACACAGCATATGAATAAAATCGTATTAAAATACACAAAGTACCATTAAATCCTGAAAACTAAGCTGCATCAAGAATACACCTTAAAGACCAATAAGTGACGAGTAATTTTAGATGCAATCTTAACTATTTTCTTTAATACATTTGTTTCAGCGGCAGAAAGACGACCAAACTAAACTGTAATGAAGAAAATGAGTTACTTTACAGAACTGTGTTAAAGTGGACCATAGTTTCTCTTGAAACACCAAATAAAGAAATAAAAAAATCTTAAGAGCCAACTACGAAAAACATGGTATCAATATCTGGAGTCTTCTCCAGATACAACTTTATACTTAATGTAACCATCTCAATACTTCTACCTCAACATAACTTTTACAAAGTTTCATCATTGCATCTTTCTAAAGGTTTGCTTGGGGCTGAGGTGAAGAGCTCCATCATTGGGGGGAAGGATGCTGTAAAGGACAGATGGCCGTGGATGGTTCACATAAACATCACAACATCTGAGGGCATTGATAACTGGCGCTGCGGCGGCTCCATCGTCAGGGATCAGTGGGTGCTGACTGCTGCAAGCTGCTGGGATGAGTAAGTGTGTAACTGTCTTTTTTTCACAGGACACTAATCGTCTGCATAACACTGATTGCTTGTATCACCACTGCGCTGGCTTTTACCCCGGAGACTTATAGTAGAAAGAAATACTGGCAAACTGATTACTGTTGAAAAGTTAAAAGTTACTGAATTGATTCAAAACTTCAATTGCTTTCTTTGAAAACATTTGATAATTATACTGAAATCAATAACTATCAATATACATTTGAACATTTTAATACAATTCATGTAACAACAAACCTCAATGAAAATGTGACTGCTGTTACTTTAACCCATGAAAACTGGTTAACCAGTAAATAAATCTTTGAAACTAAAATATTATAAATAATTTGTCATAAAATACAATGGGTAACTGAGGCGAAAGTTAAAATAGTTGTGGACATAGATTCTGAAAATTAATAAATATTTAAAAAAATTTGACATCCTTGATCTGATCTGAACTACAGCAAAATCTACATTACAGCACAACAGCTTTAACATCTTGATCCAGCTCATTATCCTTGTCTGTTAGTATTGCAATAATACTGCATAAAATACGCTAACACCTTAAGCAGGGCTCAAAATACAAATCCCCAGAAAAATAAAGATGATTAAGATACAAGGCCGTAGCTGGCCAATTTGTATTTGTTTAAACTTTAAAATAACTGAGGTTTTGGCCACTTCGAGCAGCAAGCTGTAAACACACCTCTGACAGTGTTTAAAGTTGGTTATTCACACATCCAACAGACACACAGAAATATTAACATTCATTTGGAGTTGTGTTTCTTGTGACTTTACAAATGTAAAAGCAATATTCACTCTCTTTAAGTTGTGAATTTTATCTCTAACAACTCCTGTGAAACATATCTGACTGCTAAATGCTCCACTATGTTCACCAGCTAGTTGCTAATTAGTCCATTTGCTGTTTGGTGCTGAGCAGGTAGTGTAAAGTGGGTTTTTACAGCCTTTTCATTGACCACAGCTGTCTGCTGCAGCTGAAAATTACACAGTGAGAACTGTGAGAGTGAAACAAAACAGTTAAGTTGCAAACTGGAGAATCAAATCAATGAGCTCCGTCGAGTTGAAGGGAACTGCAGAGTCGGATGATCATTTTCTGTGAGTTCATCACTATGAGTAATCCATTTCACATTACCTGTAGCTGTTTGATCCATAGTCAATATGAATATATTGAGCCTGGTATCAGAACAACCCACCAAAATGTGATGCTGTATTATAAAAATACCAGTACAATTTATTTGGCCTTACACTTTGCCTGAACACACGCCAACCAGACCATATGAATTTCTGTCACACTCACAATGATGATGTCACACAAATATAAGCGACTAGTAGATATATAATCATTATTGGTTTCATCCAGTCAAATGGAAAAACAAGGCAATGCTTAAATGTCCCACTTTTGCAGAACCCACCTACATAATGGAATACAAGTGTGTTGTGTGTGTTAAGGTATATGTACATAATGAAGGGTCATCAAAAAATGCTGAAAAACTAACACTGTATATGTGTGTTTGTGTTGCCAGCCAGCGTAAACCTAGCTTGCGTCGATCAATGGTTTGGATCGGCGCATACAAGCTGCACGAGGAGCCTACACGTTACGTGGGTGTAAATAATGTCATCAAACACCCACAGTACCGATCCTTTGCCGAAGGCTATCAGAACAACATCGCCCTGGTCTATTTGAAGAAAAAGTTGACTGACAAACAGGGTGGACGGGTGGATCTGCCCAAGGCCAATGACAACCTTCAAGCATCATCTGACTGTTGGATCGCTGGCTGGGGCAACATTAAGAATGATGGTAAGTTCTGCACATCAAGTAGGTGACCAAAACTGTTTTTGTACAGATTCAACACATGAGATATAATGTGTTAGTTTGTTCTTCTCAGAATTTAGGGCTCCAAAGGTGTTTTCACTTACTTGGCCTGATTAGGTTTCTCTCAGGACTGTAGGTGTGTACAGACTGAGTTTAGTTGTTATCTTTATTCTATATATATTTTTTAAATTATTGTAATCTCCCTCTCTCTCCTGTTAGTTTTGTTGCACTTATTTGGAAGGGAAAATTGAACATATTGAGTTTTAATGTGTCATGTCAGTGACAGCAGAGCTCAGCCCAAACAACCCTGAGCAGCTAGTGCAGCTGTGTGGGCTCCTATTTGGCAAAATGGCTTGTTAATATGGACCATGGACCCTGCTATGATATGACCCTACCCACTATGAATGATATGATCTCCTCTCTCAAGGCTTAGTTTACCACAGAAAGAAAAACGTTGAAACATCCAGCCACAAATACCTTGGTCACTAAACTACATCATTATATCACTTATTCTATATGTGTCCATGCAGCTCCACTGCCATATCCAGAAGCCCTTCAGGAGCTGAAGATCCCCATCGTCTCTGATAAGGATTGTAAGGCGGCGTATCCTTGGCTGACGTCTAAAGAGCTGTGTGCAGGGGACAAGGCAGGAGACACCTGCACAGTGAGTTTTACTATTTAAGTCCATTGAGTTATATAATATAGGTTCAATTCTCAACATAAAATCAATCTTAGATGCTGAATGTGGGCAGCTGGGAGTAAATCTGACATGACAGTAACTGATGTTTTTACATAGAGGTAAACTACACACTGAATCAAGCACTTACACAATGAACGTCATGTTTTTTTTGTGTTCTTCAGGGGGATGAAGGTGGCCCACTGGCGTGTAGTGTTGGTGGTGAGTTTAAGCAGGTGGGCATTGTGAGTTATGAGAGCTGTAAACCCGGTAACCGCCCTGGCCTCTACACCAGAGTGTCTGAGTATCTGGACTTCATCAACAGTTACATCCACCGCGGCGAGGAAGCTTCAGCTGAGGTCTAAAGTCGACTCACCAGACAACCCGCCTTACTCTTTCTAGTTTTTCTCGGATTGTTCTGTCAGTCCATGCAGTCATTTACACTGGATGACATGTACTCTGCTTTCCTCAACTAAATTCTTTGCATTAAAGCTTTTAAGCATCACTTTCAGTGTCTTTATGTGTTTTGGAGAATTTCTGTTCAAACCCTTGTGGAGTAAGTTCAGCACAGTCAGATGGCACACTGTATTACATTCTAGCAACAAACACAGTCCACATGCTTTGGGCATATTCACAAAAACAGACATTTTTATCTACACACAGTATACACCCCTCCACTCCTGAACTAACACACTAACCCTTCCTCTCACACATGTATCCTCAACTACATGTTTTTTTTACTTCATATGTCTTGCAGAATTCATCTCAAGATGAGATGCCACATTTTATGCAATTTTCAGATATTTTCAGAACAGCTGGATGCATTTCCCTGAAATTAACGCACTTTCAATACATTTGAGAAAAGTGTTCTCTTGTGTAGCTCTGAAATTAATCAACTTTTTCTTAGTGACATTTTTTTAAATCTGATTTGTCGGCCTTGCTGGCAGCTTGACTCAAGCAATGGATGGCTGATCAGTCAGTCCACCACTACAGACTAAAATATCTCAATAATTATAGGATAGATTGGACATTCATGAATCAGTATGAGTTTAGTGATCTCTCATCTAGTGTCAATGATAATATAACGTTTTGTTATCAGTGAAATCTACAAACAACAATTGAATGTTTGACAAAATCATCTTCACTCAAGGTTACCTTACCAGGATTTCTAAAGCTTTTACCTGCAGCTCATGGTCTTCCACAGCAAATGGAGTTTGTGTAGTTGTCATGGAGATGACATGACAACAGTTCAAAATCCATCTGTTCAGTGGCCCTGAAGGCAACACACAGAAAATTGCTCCAAAGTACTAATATTGGTCAAGAACTCCACAGGGTTCTATTAAAGCAGCTATAATGTATGAAATGACACTGTGTGATGTGAGAAGTGTCACTAGTAGTGATGAACCTACAGAGAATTATCAGTGACTCTGCAGCTCCCCTCAGCTTTACACAGCTTTATAGTGAGTTTCAGACTCCTAGTTGGTTTCTCTGTCTCTGGGCAAAATATATTGAAGCTGCCATGTGTTCTGTAGATCAGTTATGTGCTTAAAGGGAGCAAGTTACTTACACAGAGTGTCTATACTGACACTATACTGATGCTGGTCTGTCTGGAAGAGAGTGATGCATCTCTATTGACTGTCGTTTCACAGTCAGCACTTCTTTCACTTTATGTCTAATACTGGCTTACACTGCCATTTGTCCCTTTATTTATTCTACACTTCAGATGTAGATGTGATAATTAATCTTTAATTGAGTTGAAAAAACATGTGTAAAGGAGAACCCAGCTTCAGTCAGTGCTTTTATAAAACAGAAACTTACCAAAAGCCAGTCCATTTGCACCAACGACCTGTAAATAACAGATAGACAAAAGCATTAGCAACTCACCTAAAAGTAACGTTTGTATTTGTTTTTACAGGAGACACTCTAGCTGTGAATTTAATTCATACAATGAGAGCGGTGTCTTGTGATATTAAAAAGACAAGACCTTTCTCTAAATGATCTGTGGTTTCGTGACAGCTGGCTAAAAGCAGAAGTCCCTTCACTGTTCCTACTTTCAGCATCACGTGCCTTTCTGGCCATTTTAAACCCATATTTAACATTTATAAGCAGGATATAAACACTTAACACACAATAATGGTTTGACAGAATAATGAAAAAAATTTGAACACATTTTCAAACTATTTTAAAGTGTGAATGATTATTTATTAACATTTAAAAGTGAATAAATGCTTTTAATAAATAGTTTGTGTGTGTGCAGTCACAGTATAATGTTATCAAGCTTTCACTGTTTATACATCAGTTACAGGTGTTACATGAGAGGAATTCTAATAGTTGACAAATCAACTGATCAACAGAAAATACATGTAACAATAATCAAAACTTTAAATTGTTTTCATGTTTGAGTCTACAGTTTTACAAATGCATTATAGTGTGTTATAAATGATTTATTGAGTGTTTATATACTGTTCATTACTCTCAAATAGGGAAGGTTGAAATAAAGGGTTATGCAACAATATATAGTAGCCTACAAAACAGTCTGAGCAGCAGATAGACTAAATCAAACAATAAAATTAGAGGAACAATATAATAATAAGATAATTTAGAATTTCTTGTATTGTTATTTGGATCAGGACAGGCAGGAGAGCCAGAATATCCTTCATAATATCAGTTAACTGTAAAAAGCTGCTTTTAAATGAGTGAAACAGAGAATTCAGCTGTTCCTTTTGACCAAAAGCGCAAGCAAGCGCAAGCGTTGTCATCTTGGAGGATAGAGTTCGGTCCCAGACTGTGGAGATATGGGATTGCCACTGGTTGCAGAATTTTATCTCGATATCTCTCTGCATTGAGATTGCCTCCAATGATGACAAGCCTCGTTTTTGCAGTGAGGGAGATGCGGCCCTACACCATCACACTGCCTCCACCAAAAGATGTTACTCTATCGGTGCAGCAATCAGCATAGCGTTCTCCGCGTCTTCTCCACACTTTGACCCTACAATCAAACTGCTGTAGACTCATCACTGAACATAACGTTCCTCCAAATGTTCAGGTTCCAGTGCACGTGTTGTCGACACCAGCCCAAACGGGCCTGACGGTGAAGGGCAGTCATGGCAGGCCAAGCAGGTGCCAATCAGGCACCTGAGAGTCGCAGCAGATCTACAGTTTTCTGGGAGTTTGTTCCAGATATATGGAGCATAAAAACTGAAAGCTGCTTCACCATGTTTAGTTTTTACTCTGGGGACAGAAAGCAGACCTGTCCCAGACGACCTGAGAGGTCTAGATGGTTCATAATGTAGCAGCAGATCAGAGATGTATTTTGGCCCTAAACCATTTAGTGCTTTATAAACCAGCAGCAATATCTTAAAGTCAATTCTTTGACAGACAGGAAGCTAGTGTAAAGATCTGAGAACTGGAGTGATGTGATCCACTTTCTTAGTCTTAGTGAGGACTCGAGCAGCAGCGTTCTGAATCAGCTGCAGCTGTCTGACCGATTTTTTAGGGAGACCTATGAAGACAGCATTACAGTAGTCAAGTCTACTGAAGATAAATGCATGGACAAGTTTTTTCAAATCCTGCTGAGACATAAGTCCTTTCATTCTTAATATATTCTTCAGGTGATAGTAGGTTGACTTTGTAACTGTCTTAATGTGGCTGTTGAAATTCAGGTCTGAGTCCATGACTACACCAAAATTTCTGGCTTGGTTTGTGGTTTTTAACATTACTGATTGAAGCTGAGTGCTGACTTTTAAACGTTCTTCTTTGGCTGCAAAAACAATTACTTCAGTTTTGTCTTTGTTTAACTGAAGAAAATTCTGGCACATCCAATCATTGATTTGCTCAGTGCTTGTAATGGACTATAGTCCCCTGGTGATACGGTTATGTAAATTTGTAGGTCATCCGCATAACTGTAGTAGCATATTTTATTGTTTCCCATAATCTGAGCTAGTGGAAGCATGTAGATGTTGAACAGAATGGAGCCTTGGGGAACTCCGCATGTCATTATTGTCCGCTCAGATGTGTGTCGACCGCGTCAAATGCGGCACTGAGATCTAGTAATACTATTACTGTAATTCTCCCACTGTTGGTGTTTAAGTGTATGTCATTGGAGACTTTAACAAGAGCAGTCTCAGTGCTGTGGTGTGGTTGAAATCCTGACTGGAAGGCATCAAAACAGTTGTTTAGTGCCACAATGTTGTTCAGTTGTTGAAAAACAGCTTTTTCAATGATCTTGCTTTAAAATGGGAGGTTTGATATGGGCCTATAGTTGCTCATAAGTGAAGTGTCTAGAGTGTTCTTTTTTAAGAGTGGCTTGATGACTTCAGTTTTCAGGGCCTGTGGGAAGACACCTGAGAGAAGAGATGTGTTGACAATCTGTAGAAGATCTGAGGCCATTCAATTTGAAACAGTTTTGAAAAAGCCTGTAGGCAGAATATCAAGGCAGCAAGAGGAGGATTTCAGATGTTGTATAATGTTCTCCAGGTTTTTATGGTTGATCGGATGGAATTGTGTCATACTACTAAAATTGATTTTAAATGGACACAGGGACAGCGCATATCCTGCACCTGATATGGAGGCACTGACTGTTTGTCTTATTTTCTGACTTTTGTCAGTGAAGAATGAATAACTCGGTTTATGTATTCATGAGTTTTGAACACATTTACAAACTATTTTAAAGTGTGAATGATTATTTACTAACATTTAAAAGTGGATAAATACTTTCAATAAATAGTTCATGTGTGTACAGTCACAGTATACTGTTATCAAGCTTTCACTAACTGTTTATACATCAGTTACAGATGTTACATGAGAGGAATTCTAATAGTCGACAAATCAACTGATCAACACAGAAAATACATGTAACAATAATCAAAACTTTAAAATGTTTTCATGTTTGATTCTACAGTTTTATAAATGCATTATAGTGTGTTATAAATGATTTATTGAGTGTTTATATACTGCTCATTACTCTCAAATAGGGAAGGTTGAAATAAAGGGTTATGCAACAATACATAGTAGCCCACAAAACAGTCTGAGCAGCAGATAGACTAAATCCAACAATAAAATTAGAGAAACACTATGATAACAAAATAATTTTGAATTCTTTGTATTATTATTGGGATCAGGACAGGCAGGAGAGCCAGAATATCCTTTATAATATCAATTTACTGTAAAAAGCTGCTTTTAAATGAGTGAAATAGAGAATTCAGCTGTTCCTTTTGACCAAAATACTCTAGTTTAAACTTTCAGTGAGTCATATATAAAGAGCCAATGTTCTGAATCTATAACCTTGTTAAATAAAATGCTACAAGTGTGAGATGAATATAAAATATATTAAAAGCACAATTGAGTAAATGTATTTTTCCACCTCTGGTTTGAGAGGAAAGGGAAGGCGATTAGTGTTGATTAGAAGCTGATTTCATCTCTCCAGCTGTGTGTATAAAGCTTAGGGCCACTGCCTCACTCCATCACAGCCATGGCTTTCTGCAAACTACTGACTGTGCTGGTCCTGATCCACAACACTGGAGGTGAGAAAGACATTCAGTGTACATTTTGACCGATGTGTTAATTCTTATTTGGATTCAATTAAGTTGGCAGTGGAGGCCAAATATTAAACGTTCTTATTAGAGTTCATCTAAAAATGTGTAGTTTGTATGTCTCTATCGTAGCATCCTGAGGTAGGCATGTAGGGAATCCTCCCAGCATGCACCAGGGCCACAGACTCATGGACATAGTTTGATTTTATGCGTCCCTGGTGCTGCTTTTTTAATGGTGTCATTGTGTTTTCCATAATTTCATTGTTGTCATATAATTAGTTATTAAGTTATAATGATTGTTGCACTCTTTAATAATGAGGGAATGACCTATTACAGTTTTTAAAATGTTCGTCCCAACTCTGCTGAAATGGTGCCTTTACTTTAAAACACCTGTTTCAGTTAGAATTTAAACTGCATTGTGTTGATTTAATTAGAAAGGATTAAGTGTGAGTTGTGAATCTATTTTTAAGTTGAGTCAAGGTTAACGTTTTCCTTGTCATCTAAAGAACATTATTCTAATATCACCAGAAGGACTAATGAGTCATTTAGTGGAGTTTCAACTTCAACATACCTACTCTTATTAGTAAAATATAATTTGCTACCTTAATAAACTGACAAACCTTTTTACAAATCATAATGTGGTAGTTAAGCTGAGTTCAATTGAGAGTTTAATTAACTTTATTGCCATTACAACAAACATTGGGAACTCACCTTGATAAACTCATAGAGCTCCACAGCCAGGACAATATTCAACACAGCATATGAATAAAATCGTATTAAAATACACAAAGTACCATTAAATCCTGAAAACTAAGCTAAAACAAGAATACACCTTAAAGACCAATAAGTGATCAGTAATTTTAGATGCAATATTAACTATTTTCTTTAATACATTTGTTTCAGCGGCAGAAAGACGACCAAACTAAACTGTAATGAAGAAAATGAGTTACTTCACAGAACTGTGTTAAAGTGGACCATAGTTTCTCTTGAAACACCAAATAAAGAAATAAAAAAATCTTAAGAGCCAACTACGAAAAACATGGTATCAATATCTGGAGTCTTCTCCAGATACAACTTTATACTTAATGTAACCATCTCAATACTTCTACCTCAACATAACTTTTACAAAGTTTCATCATTGCATCTTTCTAAAGGTTTGCTTGGGGCTGAGGTGAAGAGCTCCATCGTTGGGGGGAAGGATGCTGTAAAGGACAGATGGCCGTGGATGGTTCACATAAACATCACAACATCTGATGGCCACGATAAGTGGCGCTGCGGCGGCTCCATCCTCAGCGATCAGTGGGTGCTGACTGCTGCAAGCTGTTGGGATAAGTAAGTGTGTAACTGTCTTTTTTTCACAGGACACTAATCATCTGCATAACACTGATTGCTTGTATCACCACTGTGCAAATACTGGCAAACTGATTACTGTTGAAAAGTTAAAAGTTACTGAATTGATTCAAAACTTCATTTGCTTTCTTTGAAAACATGTAATAATTATACTGAAATCAATAACTATCAATATACATTTGAACATTTTAATACAATTCATGTAACAACAAACCTCAATGAAAGTGTGACTGCTGTTACTTTAACCCATGAAAACTGGTTAACCAGTAAATAAATCTTTGAACACTAAAATATTATAAATAATTTGTCATAAAATACAATGGGTAACTGAGGCTAAAGTTAAAATAGATGTGGACATAGATTCTGAAAATTAATAAATATGGTACAAAATTTGACTGATCTGAACTACAGCAAAATCTACATTACAGCACAACAGCTTTAACATCTTGATCCAGCTCATTATCCTTGTCTGTTAGTATTGCAATAATACTGCATAAAATACGCTAACACCTTAAGCGGTGCTCAAAATACAAATCCCCAGAAAAATAAAGATGATTAAGATACAAGGCTGTAGCTGGCCAATTTGTATTTGTTTAAACTTTAAAATAACTGAGGTTTTGGCCACTTCGAGCAGCAAGCTGTAAACACACCTCTGACAGTGTTTAAAGTTGGTTATTCACACATCCAACAGACACACAGAAATATTAACATTCATTTGGAGTTGTGTTTCTTGTGACTTTACAACTGTAAAAGCAATATTCACTCTTTTCAAGTTGTGAATTTTGTCTCTTACAACTCCTGTGAAACATATCTGGCTGCTAAATGTTCTTTAGTCCATTTGCTGTTTGGTGCTGAGCAGGTAGTGTAAAGTGGGTTTTTACAGCCTTTTCATTGACCACAGCTGTCTGCTGCAGCTGAAAATTACACAGTGAGAACTGTGAGAGTGAAAAAAAACAGTTAAGTTGCAAACTGGAGAATCAAATCAATGAGCTCCGTCGAGTTGAAGGGAACTGCAGAGTCGGATGATAATTTTCTGTGAGTTCATCACTATGAGTAATCCATTTCACATTACCTGTAGCTGTTTGATCCATAGTCAATATGAATATATTGAGCCTGGTATCAGAACAACCCACCAAAATGTGATGCTGTATTATAAAAATACCAGTACAATTTATTTGGCCTTACACTTTGCCTGAACACACACCAACCAGTCTCTATGAATTTCTGTCACACCCACAATGATGATGTCACACAAATATAAGCGACTAGTAGATATATAATCATTATTGGTTTCATCCAGTCAAATGGAAAAACAAGGCAATGCTTAAATGTCCCACTTTTGCAGAACCCACTTACATACTGCAATACAAGTGTGTTGTGTGTGTTAAGGTATATGTACATAATGAAGGGTCATCAAAAAATGCTGAAAAACTAACACAGTGTATGTGTGTTTGTGTTGCCAGCCAGCGTTATCCTGACTTGCATCGATCAATGGTTTTTGTTGGCGCATACAAGCTGCACGAGTTGGCTACACGTTACGTGGGTGTAAATAGTGTCATCAAACACCCTCAGTACCAATCCTTTGGCGGAGGTTATCAGAACAACATCGCCCTGGTCAAGCTGACGAAAAAGTTGACTCAAGGACAGGGTGGACGGGTGAATCTGTCCGAGGCCAACGTCAACCTTCATGCATCATCTGACTGTTGGATCGCTGGCTGGGGCAACATTAAGAATGATGGTAAGTTCTGCACATCAAGTAGGTGACCAAAACTGTTTTTGTACAGATTCAACACATGAGATATAATGTGTTAGTTTGTTCTTCTCAGAATTTAGGGCTCCAAAGGTGTTTTCACTTATTTGGCCTGATTAGACTTCTGTCAGGACTGTAGGTGTGTACAAACTGAGTTTAATTTATTCTTTATACTATATATATTTTTAAATTATTGTAATCTGTTAGTTTTGTTGCATTTATTTTGAAGGGGAAATTCAACATATTGAGTATTAATGTGTCATGTCAGTGACAGCAGAGCTCAGCCCAAACAACCCTGAGCAGCTATTGCAGCTTTGTGGGCTCCTAATTGGCAAAATGGCTTGTTAATATGGACCATGGACCCTGCTATGATATGACCCTACCCACTATGAATGATATGATCTCCTCTCTCAAGGCTTAGTTTACCACAGACAGAAAAACATTAAAACATCCAGCCACAAATACCTTGGTCACTAAACTACATCATTATATCACTTATTCTATATGTGTCCATGCAGCTCCACTGCCGTCTCCAGAAACCCTTCAGGAGCTGAAGATTCCCATCATCTCTGATAAGGATTGTAAGGCGGCGTATCCTTGGCTGACTTCTAAAGAGCTGTGTGCAGGGGACAAGGCAAGAGACAAGAACACCTGCACGGTGAGTTTTACTATTTAAGTCCATTGAGTTATATAATATAAGTTCAATTCTCAACATAAAATCAATCTTAGATGCTGAATGTGGGCAGCTGGGAGTAAATCTGACATGACAGTAACTGATGTTTTTACATAGAGGTAAACTACACACTGAATCAAGCACTTACACAATTAATGTCATGTTTTTTTTTGTGTTCTTCAGGGGGATGAAGGCGGCCCGCTGGCGTGTAGTGTTGGTGGTCGCTTTGTGCAGGCAGGCATTGTGAGTTATGAGAGCTGTAAACGCAGTGAGGGCCCTGGCCTCTACACCAAAGTGTCTGAGTATCTGGACTTCATCAACCGTTACATCCACCGCGGCGAGGAAGCTTCAGCCGAGGTCTAAAGTCGACTCACCAGACAACCCGCCTTACTCTTTCTAGTTTTTCTCGGATTGTTCTGTCAGTCCATGCAGTCATTTACACTGGATGACATGTACTCTGCTTTCCTCAACTAAATTCTTTGCATTAAAGCTTTTAAGCATCATTTTCAGTGTCTCTATGTGTTTTGGAGAATTTCTGTTCAAACCCTTGTGGAGTAAGTTCAGCACAGTCAGATGGCACACTGTATTACATTCTAGCAACAAACACAGTCCACATGCTTTGGGCATATTCACAAAAACAGACATTTTTATCTACACACAGTATACACCCCTCCACTCCTGAACTAACACACTAACCCTTCCTCTCACACATGTATCCTCAACTACATGTTTTTTTTACTTCATATGTCTTGCAGAATTCATCTCAAGATGAGATGCCACATTTTATGCAATTTTCAGATATTTTCAGAACAGCTGGATGCATTTCCCTGAAATTAACGCACTTTCAATACATGTGAGAAAAGTGTTCTCTTGTGTAGCTCTGAAATTAATCAACTTTTTCTTAGTGACATTTTTTTAAATCTGATTTGTCGGCCTTGCTGGCAGCTTGACTCAAGCAATGGACGGCTGATCAGTCAGTCCACCACTACAGACTAAAATATCTCAATAATTATAAGATAGATTGGACATTCATGAATCAGTATGACTTTGGTGATCTCTCATCTAGTGCCACTGATAATATAACGTTTTGTTATCAGTGAAATCTACAAACAACAATTGAATGTTTGACAAAATCATCTTCACTCAAGGTTGCCTTACCAGGATTTCTAAAGCTTTTACCTGCAGCTCATGGTCTTCCACAGCAAATGGAGTTTGTGCAGTCGTCATTGAGATGACATGACAACAGTTCAAAATCCATTTGTTCAGTGGCCCTGAAGGCAACACACAGAAAATTGCTCCAAAGTACTAATAGTGGTCAAGAACTCCACAGGGTTCTTTTAAAGCAGCTATAATGTATGAAATGACACTGTGTGATGTGAGAAGCGTCACTAGTAGTGATGAACCTACAGAGAATTATCAGCGACTCTGCAGCTCCCCTCAGCTTTACACAGCTTTATAGTGAGTTTCAGACTCCTAGTTGGTTTCTCTGTCTCTGGGCAAAATATATTGAAGCTGCCATGTGTTCTGTAGATCAGCTATGTGCTTAAAGGGAGCAAGTTACTTACACAGAGTGTCTATACTGACACTATACTGATGCTGGTCTGTCTGGAAGAGAGTGATGCATCTCTATTGACTGTCGTTTCACAGTCAGCACTTCTTTCACTTTATGTCTAATACTGGCTTACACTGCCATTTGTCCCTTTATTTATTCACCTACACTTCAGATGTAGATGTGGTAATTAATCTTTAATTGAGTTGAACAAACATGTGTAAAGGAGAACCCAGCTTCAGTCAGTGCTTTTATAAAACAGAAACTTACCAAAAGCCAGTCCATTTGCACCAACGACCTGTAAATAACAGATAGACAAAAGCATTAGCAACTCACCTAAAAGTAACGTTTGTATTTGTTTTTACAGGAGACACTCTAGCTGGGAATTTAATTCATACAATGAGTGCGGTGTCTTGTGATATTAAAAAGACAAGACCTTTCTCTAAATGATCTGTGGCTTTGTGACAGCTGGCTAAAAGCAGAAGTCCCTTCACTGTTCCTACTTTCAGCATCACACGTGCGTTTCTGGCCATTTTAAACCCATATTTAACATTTATAAGCAGGATATAAACACTTAATACACAATAATGGTTTGACAAAATAATGAAAAAAATTTGAACACATTTTCAAACTATTTTAAAGTGTGAATGATTATTTATTAACATTAAAAAGTGAATAAATGCTTTTCATAAATAGTTTGTGTGTGTACAGTCACAGTATACTGTTATCAAGCTTTCACTGTTTATACATCAGTTACAGGTGTTACATGAGAGGAATTCTAATAAGTCGACAAATCAACTGATCAACACAGAAAATACATGTAACAATAATCAAAACTTTAAAATGTTTTCATGTTTGATTCTACAGTTTTACAAATGCATTATAGTGTGTTATAAATGATTTATTGAGTGTTTATATACTGTTCATTACTCTCAAATAGGGAAGGTTGAAATAAAGGGTTATGCAACAATATATAGTAGCCTACAAAACAGTCTGAGCAGCAGATAGACTAAATCAAACAATAAAATTAGAGGAACAATATAATAATAAGATAATTTAGAATTTCTTGTATTGTTATTGGGATCAGGACAGGCAGGAGAGCCAGAATATCCTTCATAATATCAGTTAACTGTAAAAAGCTGCTTTTAAATGAGTGAAACAGAGAATTCAGCTGTTCCTTTTGACCAAAAGCGCAAGCAAGCGCAAGCGTTGTCATCTTGGAGGATAGAGTTCGGTCCCAGACTGTGGAGATATGGGATTGCCACTGGTTGCAGAATTTTATCTCGATATCTCTCTGCATTGAGATTGCCTCCAATGATGACAAGCCTCGTTTTTGCAGTGAGGGAGATGCGGCCCTACACCATCACACTGCCTCCACCAAAAGATGTTAGTCTATCGGTGCAGCAATCAGCATAGCTTTCTCCGCGTCTTCTCCACACTTTGACCCTACGATCCAACTGCTGTAGACTCATCGCTGAACATAACGTTCCTCCAAATGTTCAGGTTCCAGTGCACGTGTTGTCGACACCAGCGCAAACGGGCCTGACGGTGAAGGGCAGTCATGGCAGGCCAAGCAGGTGCCAATCAGGCACCTGAGAGTCGCAGCAGATCTACAGTTTTCTGGGAGTTTGTTCCAGATATGTGGAGCATAAAAACTGAAAGCTGCTTCACCATGTTTAGTTTTTACTCTGGGGACAGAAAGCAGACCTGTCCCAGACGACCTGAGAGGTCTAGATGGTTCATAATGTAGCAGCAGATCAGAGATGTATTTTGGCCCTAAACCATTTAGTGCTTTATAAACCGACAGCAATATCTTAAAGTCAATTCTTTGACAGACAGGAAGCCAGTGTAAAGATCTGAGAACTGGAGTGATGTGATCCACTTTCTTAGTCTTAGTGAGGACTCGAGCAGCAGCGTTCTGAATCAGCTGCAGCTGTCTGACCGATTTTTTTAGGGAGACCTGTGAAGACAGCATTACAGTAGTCAAGTCTACTGAAGATAAATGCATGGACAAGTTTTTTCAAATCCTGCTGAGACATAAGTCCTTTCATTCTTAATATATTCTTCAGGTGATAGTAGGTTGACTTTGTAACTGTCTTAATGTGGCTGTTGAAATTCAGGTCTGAGTCCATGACTACACCAAAATTTCTGGCTTGGTTTGTGGTTTTTAACATTACTGATTGAAGCTGAGTGCTGACTTTTAAACGTTCTTCTTTGGCTGCAAAAACAATTACTTCAGTTTTGTCTTTGTTTAAGTGAAGAAAATTCTGGCACATCCAATCATTGATTTGTTCAATGCACTTACTCAGTGCTTGTATTGGACTATAGTCCCCTGGTGATACGGTTATGTAAATTTGTGTGTCATCCGCATAACTGTAGTAGCATATTTTATTGTTTCCCATAATCTGAGCTAGTGGAAGCATGTAGATGTTGAACAGAATAGAGCCTTGGGGAACTCCGCATGTCATTATTGTCCGCTCAGATGTGTGTCGACTGCGTCAAATGCGGCACTGAGATCTAGTAATACTAATACTGTAATTCTCCCACTGTTGGTGTTTAAGTGTATGTCATTGGAGACTTTAACAAGAGCAGTCTCAGTGCTGTGGTGTGGTTGAAATCCTGACTGGAAGGCATCAAAACAGTTGTTTAGTGCCACAATGTTGTTCAGTTGTTGAAAAACAGCTTTTTCAATGATCTTGCTTAAAAATGGGAGGTTTGATATGGGCCTATAGTTGCTCATAAGTGAAGTGTCTAGAGTGTTCTTTTTTAAGAGTGGCTTGATGACTTCAGTTTTCAGGGCCTGTGGGAAGACACCTGAGAGAAGAGATGTGTTGACAATCTGTAGAAGATCTGAGGCCATTCAATTTGAAACAGTTTTGAAAAAGCCTGTAGGCAGAATATCAAGGCAGCAAGAGGAGGATTTCAGATGTTGTATAATGTTCTCCAGGTTTTTATGGTTGATCGGATGGAATTGTGTCATACTACTAAAATTGATTTTAAATGGACACAGGGACAGCGCATATCCTGCACCTGATATGGAGGCACTGACTGTTTGTCTTATTTTCTGACTTTTGTCAGTGAAGAATGAGGCAAATTCATTGTAAGCCTTGGTGGACAGAAGTTCAGGGGCTACTGACACAGGAGGATTTGATAGCCTGTCGACAGTGGCAAATAAGGCATGTGCATTATTAATGTTTTTGGCAATGATATCAGAGAAGAAGGACCGCGTTGCATTTCTCAGTTCCAAATTATAAATGTGCTGTCTCTCTTTATAGATGTCATAAAGAACCTGGAGATTTGTTTTTCGCGACCTGCGTTCAGCTTTTCGACACTCTCTTTTTTCCTTTCTGACCAGCTTAGCGTTTCTCCATGGAGATCTTTTTTTACCAGAGACAGCCTTCACCTTAATAGGTGCAATGGCATCAATAACATTTGTAATTTTAGAACTGAAATTATCTACAAGCTCATTGACTGAGACTCAAGAGAGGGCAGGTATGACAGAGAAGGCCTGAATAAATATTTCACTGGTGTTGTTAGTGATATACCGTTTTGTGATTACCTCTGTTTGAACATTTGTGTGCATGGAGATAGCACTCTCAAAGAATACACAGGAATGACCAGAGAGAGCAACATCAGTCACCACAACCTTAGAGATGTTCAGACCCTTAAGAACCCTAAAGGCTCTTAAGGGTTATATTATAGTGAGTTTCAGACTCCTAGTTGGTTTCTCTGTCTCTGGGCAAAATATATTGAAGCTGCCATGTGTTCTGTAGATCAGCTATGTGCTTAAAGGGAGAAAGTTACTTACACAGAGTGTCTATGCTGACACTATACTGATGCTGGTCTGTCTGGAAGAGAGTGATGCATCTCTATTGACTGTCGTTTCACAGTCAGCACTTCTTTCACTTTATGTCTAATACTGGCTTACACTGCCATTTGTCCCTTTATTTATTCTACACTTCAGATGTAGATGTGATAATTAATCTTTAATTGAGTTGAAAAAACATGTGTAAAGGAGAACCCAGCTTCAGTCAGTGCTTTTATAAAACAGAAACTTACCAAAAGCCAGTCCATTTGCACCAACGACTTGTAAATAACAGATAGACAAAAGCATTAGCAACTCACCTAAAAGTAACGTTTGTGTTTGTTTTTACAGGAGACACTCTAGCTGGGAATTTAATTCATACAGTGAGAGCAGTGTCTTGTGATATTAAAAAGACAAGACCTTTCTCTAAATGATCTGTGGTTTCGTGACAGCTGGCTAAAAGCAGAAGTCCCTTCACTGTTCCTACTTTCAGCATCACATGTGCCTTTCGGGTCATTTTAAACCCATATTTAACATTTATACGCAGGATATAAACACTTAATACACAATAATGGTTTGACAGAATAATGATAACTCGGTTTATGTATTCATGAGTTTTGAACACATTTACAAACTATTTTAAAGTGTGAATGATTATTTACTAACATTTAAAAGTGGATAAATACTTTCAATAAATAGTTCATGTGTGTACAGTCACAGTATAATGTTATCAAGCTTTCACTAACTGTTTATACATCAGTTACAGATGTTACATGAGAGGAATTCTAATAGTCGACAGATCAACTGATCAACACAGAACATACATGTAACAATAATCAAAACTTTAAAATGTTTTCATGTTTGATTCTACAGTTTTACAAATGCATTATAGTGTGTTATAAATGATTTATTGAGTGTTTATATACTGCTCATTACTCTCAAATAGGGAAGGTTGAAATAAAGGGTTATGCAACAATACATAGTAGCCTACAAAACAGTCTGAGCAGCAGATAGACTAAATCCAACAATAAAATTAGAGAAACACTATGATAACAAAATAATTTTGAATTTCTTGTACTATTATTGGGATCAGGACAGGCAGGAGAGCCAGAATATCCTTTATAATATCAGTTTACTGTAAAAAAGCTGCTTTTAAATGAGTGAAATAGAGAATTCAGCTGTTCCTTTTGACCAAAATACTCTAGTTTAAACTTTCAGTGAGTCATATATAAAGAGCAAATGTTCTGAATCTATAACCTTGTTAAATAAAATGCTACAAGTTTGAGATGAATATAAAATATATTAAAAGCACAATTGAGTAAATGTATTTTTCCACCTCTGGTTTGAGAGGAAAGGGAAGGCGATTAGTGTTGATTAGAAGCTGATTTTATCTCCAGCTGTGTGTATAAAGCTTAGGGCCACTGCCTCACTCCATCACAGCCATGGCTTTCTGCAAACTACTGACTGTGCTGGTCCTGATCCACAACACTGGAGGTGAGAAAGACATTCAGTGTACATTTTGACCGATGTGTTAATTCTTATTTGGATTCAATTAAGTTGGCAGTGGAGGCCAAATATTAAACGTTCTTATTAGAGTTAATCTAAAAATGTGTAGTTTGTATGTCTCTATCGTAGCATCCTGAGGTAGGCATTTAGGGAATCCTCCCAGCGTGCACCAGGGCCACAGACTCATGGACATAGTTTGATTTTATGTGTTCCTGGTGCTGCTTTTTTACTGGTGTCATTGTGTTTTCCATAATTTCATTGTTGTCATATAATTAGTTATTAAGTTATAATGATTGTTGCACTCTTTAATAATGAGGGAATGACCTATTACAGTTTTTAAAATGTTCGTCCCAACTCTGCTGAAATGGTGCCTTTACTTTAAAACACCTGTTTCAGTTAGAATTTAAACTGCATTGTGTTGATTTAATTAGAAAGGATTTAGTGTGAGTTGTGAATCTATTTTTAAGTTGAGTCAAGGTTAACGTTTTGCTTGTTATCTAAAGAACATTATTCTAATATCACCAGAAGGACTAATGAGTCATTTAGTGGAGTTTCAACTTCAACATACCTACTCTTATTAGTAAAATATCATTTGCTACCTTAATAAACTGACAAACCTTTTTACAAATCATAATGTGGTAGTTAAGCTGAGTTCAATTGAGAGTTTAATTAACTTTATTGCCATTACAACAAACATTAGGAACTCACCTTGATAAACTCATAGAGCTCCACAGCCAGGACAATATTCAACACAGCATAGGAATAAAATCGTATTAAAATACACAAAGTACCATTAAATCCTGAAAACTAAGCTGCAACAAGAATACACCTTAAAGACCAATAAGTGACCAGTAATTTTAGATGCAATCTTAACTATTTTCTTTAATACATTTGTTTCAGCGGCAGAAAGACGACCAAACTAAACTGTAATGAAGAAAATGAGTTACTTTACAGAACTGTGTTAAAGTGGACCATAGTTTCTCTTGAAACACCAAATAAAGAAATAAAAAAATCTTAAGAGCCAACTACGAAAAACATGGTATCAATATCTGGAGTCTTCTCCAGATACAACTTTATACTTAATGTAACCATCTCAATACTTCTACCTCAACATAACTTTTACAAAGTTTCATCATTGCATCTTTCTAAAGGTTTGCTTGGGGCTGAGGTGAAGAGCTCCATCATTGGGGGGAAGGATGCTGTAAAGGACAGATGGCCGTGGATGGTTCACATAAACATCACAACATCTGAGGGCACTGAAAACTGGCGCTGCGGCGGCTCCATCCTCAGCGATCAGTGGGTGCTGACTGCTGCAAGCTGCTGGGATGAGTAAGTGTGTAACTGTCTTTTTTTCACAGGACACTAATCATCTGCATAACACTGATTGCTTGTATCACCACTGCGCTGGCTTTTACCCCGAAGACTTATGGTAGAAAGAAATACTGGCAAACTGATTACTGTTGAAAAGTTAAAAGTTACTGAATTGATTCAAAACTTCAATTGCTTTCTTTGAAAACATTTGATAATTATACTGAAATCAATAACTATCAATATACATTTGAACATTTTAATACAATTCATGTAACTACAAATCTCAATGAAAGTGCCAATTTGTATTTATTTAAACTTTAAAATAACGGGTTTTGGCTACTTCGAGCAGCAAGCTGTAAACACACCTCTGACAGTGTTTAAAGTTGGTTATTTACACATCCAACAGACACACAGAAATATTAACATTCATTTGGAGTTGTGTTTCTTGTGACTTTACCAATGTAAAAGCAATATTCACTCTCTTTAAGTTGTGAATTTTGTCTCTAACAACTCCTGTGAAACATATCTGGCTGCTAAATGCTCCACTATGTTCACCAGCTAGTTGCTAATTAGTCCATTTGCTGTTTGGTGCTGAGCAGGTAGTGTAAAGTGGGTTTTTACAGCCTTTTCATTGACCACAGCTGTCTGCTGCAGCTGAAAATTACACAGTGAGAACTGTGAGAGTGAAACAAAACAGTTAAGTTGCAAACTGGAGAATCAAATCAATGAGCTCCGTCGAGTTGAAAGGAACTGCAGAGTCGGATGATAATTTTCTGTGGGTTCATCACTATGAGTAATCCATTTCACATTACCTGTAGCTGTTTGATCCATAGTCAATATGAATATATTGAGCCTGGTATCAGAACAACCTACCAAAATGTGATGCTGTATTATAAAAATACCAGTACAATTTATTTGGCCTGACACTCTGAATACACACCAACCAGACTGTATGAATTTCTGTTACACCCACAATGATGATGTCACACAAATATAAGCGACTAGTAGATAGATAATCATTATTGGTTTCATCCAGTCAAATGGAAAAACAAGGCAATGCTTAAATGTCCCACTTTTGCAGAACCCACCTACATACTGCAATACAAGTGTGTTGTGTGTGTTAAGGTATATGTACATAATGAAGGGTCATCAAAAAATGCAGGAAAACTAACACAGTATATGTGTGTTTGTGTTGCCAGCCAGCGTAAACCTAGCTTGCGTCGATCAATGGTTTTTGTTGGCTCATACAAGCTGCACGAGGCGCCTACACGTTACCTGGGTGTAAGAAGTGTCATCAAACACCCTCAGTACCGATCCTTTCACGGCGGCTCTGTGAACAACATCGCCCTGGTCGAGCTGACGAAAAATTTGACTGACAAAGAGGGTGGACGGGTGACTCCGCCCGAGGCCAATGACAACTTTCATGCATCATCTGACTGTTGGATCGCTGGCTGGGGCCACATTGAGAATGATGGTAAGTTCTGCACATCAAGTAGGTGACCAAAACTGTTTTCGTACAGATTCAACACATGAGATATAATGTGTTAGTTTGTCCTTCTCAGAATTTAGGGCTCCAAAGGTTTTTTCACTTATTTGGCCTGATTAGGTTTCTCTCAGGACTGTAGGTGTGTACAGACTGAGTTTAGTTGTTATCTTTATTCTATATATATTTTTTAAATTATTGTAATCTCCCTCTCTCTCCTGTTAGTTTTGTTGCACTTATTTGGAAGGGAAAATTGAACATATTGAGTTTTAATGTGTCATGTCAGTGACAGCAGAGCTCAGCCCAAACAACCCTGAGCAGCTAGTGCAGCTGTGTGGGCTCCTAATTGGCAAAATGGCTTGTTAATATGGACCATGGACCCTGCTATGATATGACCCTACCCACTATGAATGATATGATCTCCTCTCTCAAGGCTTAGTTTACCACAGACAGAAAAACATTGAAACATCCAGCCACAAATACCTTGGTCACTAAACTACATCATTATATCACTTATTCTATATGTGTCCATGCAGCTCCACTGCCATATCCAGAAACCCTTCAGGAGCTGAAGATTCCCATCGCCTCTGATAAGGATTGTAAAGCGGCGTATCCTTGGCTGACGTCTAAAGAGCTGTGTGCAGGGGACAAGGCAGAAGACACCTGCACAGTGAGTTTTACTATTTAAGTCCATTGAGTTATATAATATAGGTTCAATTCTCAACATAAAATCAATCTTAGATGCTGAATGTGGGCAGCTGGGAGTAAATCTGACATGACAGTAACTGATGTTTTTACATAGAGGTAAACTACACACTGAATCAAGCACTTACACAATGAACGTCATGTTTTTTTTTTGTGTTCTTCAGGGGGATGAAGGCGGCCCGCTGGCGTGTCGTGTTGGTGGTGAGTTTAAGCAGGTGGGCATTGTGAGTTATAAGAGCTGTAAACCCGGTAAGGGCCCTGGCCTCTACACCAAAGTGTCTGAGTATCTGGACTTCATCAACAGTTACATCCACCGCGGCGAGGAAGCTTCAGTCGAGGTCTAAAGTCGACTCACCAGACAACCCGCCTTACTCTTTCTAGTTTTTCTCGGATTGTTCTGTCAGTCCATGCAGTCATTTACACTGGATGACATGTACTCTGCTTTCCTCAACTAAATTCTTTGCATTAAAGCTTTTAAGCATCATTTTCAGTGTCTCTATGTGTTTTGGAGAATTTCTGTTCAAACCCTTGTGGAGTAAGTTCAGCACAGTCAGATGGCACACTGTATTACATTCTAGCAACAAACACAGTCCACATGCTTTGGGCATATTCACAAAAACAGACATTTTTATCTACACACAGTATACACCCCTCCACTCCTGAACTAACACACTAACCCTTCCTCTCACACATATATCCTCAACTACATGTTTTTTTTACTTCATATGTCTTGCAGAATTCATCTCAATATGAGATGCCACATTTTATGCAATTTTCAGATATTTTCAGAACAGCTGGATGCATTTCCCTGAAATTAACGCACTTTCAATACATGTGAGAAAAGTGTTCTCTTGTGTAGCTCTGAAATTAATCAACTTTTTCTTAGTGACATTTTTTAAAATCTGATTTGTTGGCCTTGCTGGCAGCTTGACTCAAGCAATGGACAGCTGATCAGTCAGTCCACCACTACAGACTAAAATATCTCAATAATTATAGGATAGATTGGACATTCATGAATCAGTATGACTTTGGTGATCTCTCATCTAGTGCCACTGATAATATAACGTTTTGTTATCAGTGAAATCTACAAACAACAATTGAATGTTTGACAAAATCATCTTCACTCAAGGTTGCCTTACCAGGATTTCTAAAGCTTTTACCTGCAGCTCATGGTCTTCCATAGCAAATGGAGTTTGTGCAGTTGTCATGGAGATGACATGACAACACGTCAAAATCCATTTGTTCAGTGGCCCTGAAGGCAACACACAGAAAATTGCTCCAAAGTACTAATAGTGGTCAAGAACTCCACAGGGTTCTATTAAAGCAGCTATAATGTATGAAATGACAGTGTGTGATGTGAGAAGTGTCACTAGTAGTGATGAACCTACAGAGAATTATCAGCGACTCTGCAGCTCCCCTCAGCTTTACACAGCTTTATAGTGAGTTTCAGACTCCTAGTTGGTTTCTCTGTCTCTGGGCAAAATATATTGAAGCTGCCATGTGTTCTGTAGATCAGCTATGTGCTTAAAGGGAGCAAGTTACTTACACAGAGTGTCTATGCTGACATTATACTGACGCTGGTCTGTCTGGAAGAGAGTGATGCCTCTGTCTTTCTCTGCAGTCTGTGTTATTGTGCCATCCAATCTCTTTACTTTGAAGCCTCTGTCCCCCAAACACACACACACACACACACACACACACACACACACACACACACCAACGAACTCAATTTTGTTGTAGCTTGCTAGTAGTTATTTTTCTAATTGTACCAGCTAACTTTTTCTGACTAATTGCATTTCCCTCCTTATGTCACTGCATATTTCTTTAATATTATTTCAACATTTTAAGTTACACTATGTAACCTCTGACAGAAGAAATTGCACATTTTCCCTCATACATATGTTAAGTTGAATTCATCAGCAATATAATTCACTTTTGTTCAATTCAATTAACTTTTTGTTGCTACAGCCTCACTTGGTCTGGTATGACCAGTCACTGATGGTGGCTAATGATAGCTAATTATAGATAGATATTAATGTGTGACTGACATTACTGAGCCAGTTCACTGTCAATACATTTTAGCATTTAGCATCGTTTATCCTGTATTTGTCGATTCTGGCCAGAGTTGCTGCTGCTCAGCAAAATTCACATAGGTTCACTTTAAGGTGAAAATCATCTGAAACACTTTTGGGAAAAACAAGAATTTTATTTACATCTTTGTTGAAGTTGTCAGGGGTTGCAAATAACCTTTCATTTCTTCAATATAAATCAAACAGAGGGTTTCTGTACCTTTCTGTTTGTCTGAGAGTGAATATAAAAGTATGGACATGCTACACTGCAACAATAAGGAAACACTATGAGGAAGCTGTGAGCTTCATTAGTATTGACTGTCATTTCACAGTCAGCACTTCTTTTACTTTATGTCTAATACTGGCTTACACTGCCATTTGTCACTTTATTTATTCTACACTTCAGATGTAGATGTGTTAATTAATCTTAAGTTGAGTTGATAAAACATATGTGTAATGGCAAACCCAGCTTCAGTCAGTGCTTTTATAAAATAGAAACTTAACGTTATCAAAAGCCAGTCCAGTTGCGCCAACGACCTGTAAATAACAGATAAACAAGAGCATTAGCAACTCACCTTAACGTAACGTGTGAATTTTTAGTACTGTATGTTTATGAGTCAATTCAAACAAACAACTGACAAATGACGGACTCACCATTACTGTCGGAGCTTTGAGCAGGATCTGCGTTAACGCTGGCTGTCTGCTCCATGTTTACAAATCTACACAGGCTGAATAAAAGCAGACCCAGCTAACAGGCTAAATAAAAGAACTAGCAGGCTAACATTTCAAACTGCTGAAACACTCAGGAGACATCGTAGACTGCGTTAATGCTGACACAGACGGCAAGTTCACAACAACTTACAGGCTAAGTTATATTTCTCATGACTGCAGCTGATGTAGTTTATAAACTTTGACGACGTTACCAGACATCCATGAACGTTACATGAAACGCGGTGTTTCACACAAATAAATCCCCGCAGAAACAAAGCCAATCCCGGTCGGTTCCCGTTCGATGACGGGAGACACTTTTTTACAGGAGACACTCTAGCTGGGAATTTATTTCATACAGTGAGAGCGGTGTCTTGTGATATTAAAAAGACAAGACGTTTCTCTAAATGATCTGTGGTTTCGTGACAGCTGGCTAAAAGCAGAAGTCCCTTCACTGTTCCTACTTTCAGCATCACATGTGCCTTTCTGGCCATTTTAAACCCATATTTAACATTTATAAGCAGGATATAAACACTTAATACACAATAATGGTTTGACAGAATAATGATAATTCGGTTTATGTATTCATGAGTTTTGAACACATTTACAAACTATTTTAAAGTGTGAATGATTATTTACTAACATTTAAAAGTGGATAAATACTTTCAATAAATAGTTCATGTGTGTACAGTCACAGTATACTGTTACCAAGCTTTCACTAACTGTTAATACATCAGTTACAGATGTTTCATGAGAGGAATTCTAATAGTCGACAAATCAACTGATCAACACAGAAAATACATGTAACAATAATCAAAACTTTAAAATGTTTTCATGTTTGATTCTACAGTTTTACAAATGCATTATAGTGTGTTGATTTATTGAGTGTTTATATACTGCTCATTACTCTCAAATAGGGAAGGTTGAAATAAAGGGTTATGCAACAATACATAGTAGCCTACAAAACAGTCTGAGCAGCAGATAGACTAAATCCAACAATAAAATTAGAGGAACAATATAATAATAAGATAATTTAGAATTTCTTGTATTGTTATTGGGATCAGGACAGGCAGGAGAGCCAGAATATCCTTCATAATATCAGTTTACTGTAAAAAGCTGCTTTTAAATGAATGAAATAGAGAATTCAGCTTTTGACCAAAATACTCTAGTTTAAACATTCAGTGAGTTATATTTAAAGAGCAAATGTTCTGAATCTATAACCTTGTTAATTAAAGTGCCACAAGTGTGAGATGAATATAAAATATATTTAAAAAACAATATTTCTCTCTGAAATGTTGTGCAGCAAATATATAAATCCTTACAAAATGAAAATACTCAGGCAAAATACGTGTATTTGCAATTTGTACTTGACAATAATTGAGTAAATGTACTTTCACACCTCTGGTTTGAGAGGAAAGGGAAGGCGATTAGTGTTGATTAGAAGCTGATTTTATCTCCAGCTGTGTGTATAAAGGTTAGGGCCACTGCCTAACTCCATCACAGCCATGGCTTTCTGCAAACTACTGACTGTGCTGGTCCTGATCCACAACACTGGAGGTGAGAAAGACATTCAGTGTACATTTTGACCGATGTGTTAATTCTTATTTGGATTCAATTAAGTTGGCAGTGGAGGCCAAATATTAAATGTTCTTATTAGAGTTCATCTAAAAATGTGTAGTTTGTGTGTCTCTATCGTAGCATCCTGAGGTAGGCATGTAGGGAATCCTCCCAGCGTGCACCAGGGCCACAGACTCATGGACATAGTTTGATTTTATGTGTTCCTGGTGCTGCTTTTTTACTGGTGTCATTGTGTTTTCCATAATTTCATTGTTGTCATATAATTAGTTATTAAGTTATAATGATTGTTGCACTCTTTAATAATGTGGGAATGACCTATTACAGTTTTTAAAATGTTCATCCCAACTCTGCTGAAATGGTGCCTTTACTTTAAAACACCTGTTTCAGTTAGAATTTAAACTGCATTGTGTTGATTTAATTAGAAAGGATTTAGTGTGAGTTGTGAATCTATTTTTAAGTTGAGTCAAGGTTAACGTTTTCCTTGTCATCTAAAGAACATTATTCTAATATCACCAGAAGGACTACCTTAATAAACTGACAAACCTTTTTACAAGTCATAATGTGGTAGTTAAGCTGAGTTCAATTGAGAGTTTAATTAACTTTATTGCCATTACAACAAACATTAGGAACTCACCTTGATAAACTCATAGAGCTCCACAGCCAGGACAATATTCAACACAGCATAGGAATAAAATCGTATTAAAATACACAAAGTACCATTAAATCCTGAAAACTAAGCTAAAACAAGAATACACCTTAAAGACCAATAAGTGACCAGTAATTTTAGATGCAATATTAACTATTTTCTTTAATACATTTGTTTCAGCGGCAGAAAGACGACCAAACTAAACTGTGATGAAGAAAATGAGTTACTTTACAGAACTGTGTTAAAGTGGACCATAGTTTCTCTTGAAACACCAAATAAAGAAATAAAAAAATCTTAAGAGCCAACTACGAAAAACATGGTATCAATATCTGGAGTCTTCTCTGGCAAAACAACATACCTGGACATTTTAGGTTGATCTGTGCAAACTATTTACACAGCATCTCTTCCTGTAGTGACCAGACTGTAGATTCAACCAAAGGCAATGTCTGATTTGTCAAATATGTCAAATACTTTCAACTTTATACTTAATGTAACCATCTCAATACTTCTACCTCAACATAACTTTTTTGAAAGTTTCATCATTGCATCTTTCTAAAGGTTTGTTTGGGGCTGAGGTGGAGAGCTCCATCGTTGGGGGGAAGGATGCTGTAAAGGACAGATGGCCGTGGATGGTTCACATAAACATCACAGCATCTGATGGCCACGATAAGTGGCGCTGCGGCGGCTCCATCGCCAGCGATCAGTGGGTGCTGACTGCTGCAAGCTGCTGGGATGAGTAAGTGTGTAACTGTCTTTTTTTCACAGGACACTAATCATCTGCATAACACTGATTGCTTGTATCACCACTGCGCTGGCTTTTACCCCGGAGACTTATGGTAGAAAGAAATACTGGCAAACTGATTACTGTTGAAAAGTTAAAAGTTACTGAATTGATTCAAAACTTCAATTGCTTTCTTTGAAAACATTTGATAATTATACTGAAATCAATAACTATCAATATACATTTGAACATTTTAATACAATTCATGTAACAACAAACCTCAATGAAAGTGTGACTGCTGTTACTTTAACCCATGAAAACTGTTTAACCAGTAAATAAATCTTTGAACACTAAAATATTATAAATAATTTGTCATAAAATACAATGGGTAACTGAGGCTAAAGTTAAAATAGTTGTGGACATAGATTCTGAAAACTAATAAATATGTTACAAAATTTGACATCCTTGATCTGATCTGAACTACAGCAAAATCTACATTACAGCACAACAGCTTTAACATCTTGATCCAGCTCATTATCCTTATCTGTTAGTATTGCAATAATACTGCATAAAATACGCTAACACCTTAAGCAGTGCTCAAAATACAAATCCCCAGAAAAATAAAGATGATTAAGATACAAGGCCGTAGCTGGCCAATTTGTATTTGTTTAAACTTTAAAATAACTGAGGTTTTGGCCACTTCGAGCAGCAAGCTGTAAACACACCTCTGACAGTGTTTAAAGTTGTTTATTCACACATCCAACAGACACACAGAAATATTAACATTCATTTGGAGTTGTGTTTCTTGTGACTTTACCAATATAAAAGCAATATTCACTCTCTTTAAGTTGTGAATTTTGTCTCTTACAACTCCTGTGAAAAATATGCTGCAGCTGAAAATTACACAGTGAGAACTGTGAGAGTGAAACAAAACAAAGTTGCAAACTGGAGAATCAAATCAATGAGCTCTGTCGAGTTGAAGGGAACTGCAGAGTCGGATGATCATTTTCTGTGAGTTCATCACTATGAGTAATCCATTTCACATTACCTGTAGCTGTTTGATCCATAGTCAATATGAATATATTGAGCCTGGTATCAGAACAACCTACCAAAATGTGATGCTGTATTATAAAAATATCAGTACAATTCATTTGGCCTTACACTTTGCCTGAACACACGCCAACCAGACTGTATGAATTTCTGTCACACCCACAATGATGATGTCACACAAATATAAGTGACTAATAGATATATAATCATTATTGGTTTCATCCAGTCAAATGGAAAAACAAGGCAATGCTTAAATGTCCCACTTTTGCAGAACCCACCTACATACTGCAATACAAGTGTGTTGTGTGTGTTAAGGTATATGTACATAATGAAGGGTCATCAAAAAATGCTGAAAAACTAACACAGTATATGTGTGTTTGTGTTGCCAGCCAGCGTAATCCTGACTTGCGTCGATCACTGGTTTTTGTTGGCTCATACAAGCTGCACGAGGCGGCTACACGTTATGTGGGTATAAATGATGTCTACAAACACCCTCAGTACCGATCCTTTGGCGGAGGCTATCAGAACAACATCGCCCTGGTCTGGTTGAAGAAAAAGTTGACTAAAGGACAGGGTGGACGGGTGGAGCTGCCCAAGGCCAACGTCAACCTTCATGCATCATCTGACTGTTGGATCGCTGGCTGGGGCAACATTAAGAATGATGGTAAGTTCTGCACATCAAGTAGGTGACCAAAACTGTTTTTGTACAGATTCAACACATGAGATATAATGTGTTAGTTTGTCCTTCTCAGAATTTAGGGCTCCAAAAGTGTTTTCACTTATTTGGCCTGATTAGGTTTCTCTCAGGACTGTAGGTGTGTACAGACTGAGTTTAGTTGTTATCTTTATTCTATATATATTTTTTAAATTATTGTAATCTCCCTCTCTCTCCTGTTAGTTTTGTTGCACTTATTTGGAAGGGAAAATTGAACATATTGAGTTTTAATGTGTCATGTCAGTGACAGCAGAGCTCAGCCCAAACAACCCTGAGCAGCTAGTGCAGCTGTGTGGGCTCCTAATTGGCAAAATGGCTTGTTAATATGGACCATGGACCCTGCTATGATATGACCCTACCCACTATGAATGATATGATCTCCTCTCTCAAGGCTTAGTTTACCACAGACAGAAAAACATTGAAACATCAAGCCACAAATACCTTGGTCACTAAACTACATCATTATATCACTTATTCTATATGTGTCCATGCAGCTCCACTGCCGTCTCCAGAAACCCTTCAGGAGCTGAAGATTCCCATCGTCTCTGATAAGGATTGTAAGGCAACGTATCCTTGGCTGACTTCTAAAGAGCTGTGTGCAGGGGACAAGGCAAGAGACAAGGACACCTGCACGGTGAGTTTTACTATTTAAGTCCATTGAGTTGTATAATATAAGTTCAATTCTCAACATAAAATCAATCTTAGATGCTGAATGTGGGCAGCTGGGAGTAAATCTGACATGACAGTAACTGATGTTTTTACATAGAGGTAAACTACACACTGAATCAAGCACTTACACAATGAACGTCATGTTTTTTTTGTGTTCTTCAGGGGGATGAAGGCGGCCCGCTGGCGTGTCGTGTTGGTGGTGTGTTTAAGCAGGTGGGCATTGTGAGTTATGAGAGCTGTAAACGCAGTGAGGGCCCTGGCCTCTACACCAGAGTGTCTGAGTATCTGGACTTCATCAACAGTTACATCCACCGCGGCGAGGAAGCTTCAGCCGAGGTCTAAAGTCGACTCACCAGACAACCTGCCTTACTCTTTCTAGTTTTTCTCGGATTGTTCTGTCAGTCCATGCAGTCATTTACACTGGATGACATGTACTCTGCTTTCCTCAACTAAATTCTTTGCATTAAAGCTTTTAAGCATCATTTTCAGTGTCTCTATGTGTTTTGGAAAATTTCTGTTCAAACCCTTGTGGAGTAAGTTCAGCACAGTCAGATGGCACACTGTATTACGTTCTAGCAACAAACACAGTCCACATGCTTTGGGCATATTCACAAAAACAGACATTTTTATCTACACACAGTATACACCCCTCCACTCCTGAACTAACACACTAACCCTTCCTCTCACACATATATCCTCAACTACATGTTTCTTTTACTTCATATGTCTTGCAGAATTCATCTCAAGATGAGATGCCACATTTTATGCATTTTTCAGATATTTTCTGAACAGCTGGATGCATTTCCCTGAAATTAACGCACTTTCAATACATGTGAGAAAAGTGTTCTCTTGTGTAGCTCTGAAATTAATCAACTTTTTCTTAGTGACATTTTTTAAAATCTGATTTGTTGGTCTTGCTGGCAGCTTGACTCAAGCAATGGACAGCTGATCAGTCAGTCCACCACTACAGACTAAAATATCTCAATAATTATAGGATAGATTGGACATTCATGAATCAGTATGAGTTTAGTGATCTCTCATCTAGTGCCACTGATAATATAACGTTTTGTTATCAGTGAAATCTACAAACAACAATTGAATGTTTGACAAAATCATCTTCACTCAAGGTTACCTTACCAGGATTTCTAAAGCTTTTACCTGCAGCTCATGGTCTTCCACAGCAAATGGAGTTTGTGCAGTCGTCATTGAGATGACATGACAACAGTTCAAAATCCATTTGTTCAGTGGCCCTGAAGGCAACACACAGAAAATTGCTCCAAAGTACTAATAGTGGTCAAGAACTCCACAGGGTTCTTTTAAAGCAGCTATAATGTATGAAATGACACTGTGTGATGTGAGAAGTGTCACTAGTAGTGATGAACCTACAGAGAATTATCAGCGACTCTGCAGCTCCCCTCAGCTTTACACAGCTTTATAGTGAGTTTCAGACTCCTAGTTGGTTTCTCTGTCTCTGGGCAAAATATATTGAAGCTGCCATGTGTTCTGTAGATCAGCTATGTGCTTAAAGGGAGCAAGTTACTTACACAGAGTGTCTATACTGACATTATACTGATGCTGGTCTGTCTGGAAGAGAGTGATGCATCTCTATTGACTGTCGTTTCACAGTCAGCACTTCTTTCACTTTATGTCTAATACTGGCTTACACTGCCATTTGTCCCTTTATTTATTCTACACTTCAGATGTAGATGTGATAATTAATCTTTAATTGAGTTGAAAAAACATGTGTAAAGGAGAACCCAGCTTCAGTCAGTGCTTTTATAAAACAGAAACTTGCCAAAAGCCAGTCCATTTGCACCAACGACCTGTAAATAACAGATAGACAAAAGCATTAGCAACTCATCTAAAAGTAACGTTTGTGTTTGTTTTTACAGGAGACACTCTAGCTGGGAATTTAGTTCATACAATGAGTGCGGTGTCTTGTGATATTAAAAAGACAAGATCTTTTTCTAAATGATCTGTGCCTTTCTGGTCATTTTAAACCCACATTTAACATTTATAAGCAGGATATAAACACTTAATTCACAATAATGGTTTGACAGAATAATGATAACTTGTTTCATGTATTCATGAGTTTTGAACACATTTTCAAACTATTTTAAAGTGTGAATGATTATTTATTAACATTTAAAAGTGAATAAATACTGTTAGTAAATAGTTCATGTGTGTACAGTCACAGTATACTGTTATCAAGCTTTCACTAACTGTTTATACATCAGTTACAGATGTTTCATGAGAGGAATTCTAACACACATGACCTGGTCAAAGTTTGATTGAAATGTGTACTGTCAGGTGTGTAGAGACAATAAGTAACTGCAGGTGGACACAGAAAAATACTCATATATTTGAATGGAGAATGTGAGCGAACCGCTGGGTGCTTGGGCCTTAATAAAGGAAATACTGCAGTACAGAGCTACAAATTTTAGTAGTAATATTTATTTTTCTGCAGCACTTTATCACTAAACTGTCACTCTCACTCCATTTTCCCCTTCCCCTCATAGGTCATCCTCAGTGCTGAATTATACATATAAGACTCATAATTATTGTAAAATGAATGATAATAACACCAAACTTCATACAAAGTTTGTATAAATGTACTGTATGTATATAGACCTTTCTGCTGTATCCTTCAAAAATGAGCTCCATTTAACGTGACACCCATCCCCCCACTTTCTTCCCTCCCTCTCCCTCTCAGCTGGAGAGAAGGATTTCAGAGCAGTCTTCTAGTGGAAATATCTTCATAAATCCCATGACTTTGGCCAAATCTCACATTAAAAATCACATTCGTATAGGAATTTTCGTCGTGAATCCATTCATACAGGTTTGAAAGTGGTCTGACTTATAGTTTAGATGTCAGACGCCTCAGTTTGGCACAAAGTCCATGCTCAGAGATTGCCTCCCCATTGGTTTACATTGTAAGGTGCGATGTGGCACTTCAACTTTCGGGGCTTATAATATCTAAACTGGTCGAGTTATTACAAAGTTTTTAATAACTTGTTCAGCATAGTGTGATAAGTCATGTATTAAAGTTTGAAGCCGATACCATAACGCTCTAGGAGGAGATAGCGTTTCTTGGGGGTCTAAAATTGGCACAAAGTCGTACTTTGATGGGCATATTACGGACTTCCTGTTGGATTTAGGGAAGGGTGTCAGCATATGATTTGTAGGTCTTGATGAGACGAATAATTGAGTTTTGGTTCGATCTCTCTACGACATTCCTACAGGCCGTGGCTGCCATATTAGATACATAGGTGGCGCTATAGGGCACATTTTGGCACTTTGGGGGATAATTTTCACATTTTATCAAATTTTTCACCATACCTGATGTGCGTACCACATTTGGAGAGTTTTTCAACATGTGTAGGGGGTCAAATTTAGTTTTGAAACGGCGAGATAAGAAAGAAAGAAAGAAAGAACCACAACAGATACAAGAGGGTCTTCGCTCCTTTGGGGCTCAGGCCCTAATAAAATGACCGTCATGACCGCTGCCGTCAGTCACATGATGACCTTTCACCTGAGGTCATCCGTGACGTACCCTAACAGTCGTAACTGAGTTGCTGCGGCAACCAGGGACGCTGCAGACAGACGCTCTGCGGGAGAATTTCATTTCGCTCTAAAAAGGGAGAACTTCAGCTGCCGGTAAGCGGGGTTTTGCAGCGGTGTTATGTGCGCGTTGTTTGGTGTATTTACAAGACGAAGTGAAGTGAACGTGCACGTTTGTTGTACAGCCTGTTCAGTTAGCCACCAGCTCACCACAGTGTGCTGCTTGAGTGGAAAAAGTATGGGTGCTTTTCATTACGCTATGTATGTAATGTGTGTATTGATTGGTCAGCTGATCTGACGGGACAGTAAACAGTCGGCTGTTGTCGTCATACAGCAGATCAGCAAAACTACCTGTGGGACAGGAATGAAAGTACCAACAGCAGCTGATCATATTTATTCATAAAATGAAAATTACTGAATCATGAATCAATCACAAAAAACACTCTCAAAACTTGTGACTTTCTTTTCTTTTCTCCATAAGCCAAAAGGCTTCTCCTTTCTTCTTCTCCGTTTCAGTGTGTCTCCTACAAAATCATCACGTCAGATTTTCACAAACTAAATAAGCAACGTTTTATTCAGACATATTCTGCAGGCTACAGCTGTTTTTATTGTTCCTTTATATCGGTTCTGTTCGTTCAGTAATTAACGGGTTTAAATCGTCTATTTGTGTCTTATTCTGTGACAGCCAGACGATGCTATAGATCTATAATCAAATGATACAAATTGGAGCAGTTATCAGGTGTTTTCCTTCCAGCTATCACTATGTATACATTATTAAGTAACAGTGTAAAGTATTAGGCTAATTAATTGTATGAATAGATTTTCGATTCAAACTTTAGAGTTTAAACTGTTACTTAATAAGTTCTACATATTTAAAGCTGACTTCTACATACACCGTCTCCTCAAAATGACACTAGAGTGAGCGAGGACGTCCTGTTTGGTGAATTAAATTCTTCCGTCCTCGCGAAGAGATAGAAGTGAGGGAAACGACATGTTAGCGTAATGAAAAGCATGTTATGACGGCAGCAACCTCCCCAGCAACCCCCTCAACAGCAACTGTACTATGTACCCCATCAGGTAAAACATGTGTGCCTTAGGTCATACTGGTGATACTCAACATACTATGAAGTGATGATTATGAGGCACAAATGTATCACTGTGGTTTTTAGTACCATGGCTGATCTGCATAGCAGCTACAGTTCACATGGCTGTAAGAAGAGGTGGAGGTTATTAAAAAGAAGAGATAAATAAAAATACTGACAGAGAGCTCTGTTTAGTGTACAGTTTGATGTGTCATCACATTCAGTTTATGAATGTTTCTGCCCTTGTTTTTGTTTTGAAATTATGTAAACTTTTTTTGTGAGAGATGTGCACAGATAAGTGAATGTTTGGATTGCTACGTGTGTAGTCATCTTGGCGTTTATTATTGCTGTTATAATGACAAATATCATTTTCATGTTGGAGTAACATCATCAGGAACGTTTGAGATGCTATTTGATAGTTGAGATGATACAGCTGAGTGTGATTTTTGCGCTGCTGAATAAGACTGTTGTGACTTTAAATTGAAAAGAACAAGGTACTGCCAACAGAACACACACACAGACAATAGAGAGAGAATCATGGTCCCCCTCCGATATCATCAGGTGGGGACAATGATATACTATGATGCGATTTGTTGTAAGACTCCATGTTGTATTCTGTTTGAATAAGGGTTGCTATAATTCAACATGTTATGTTGTAAGTAATGTCGGTGTATGGTGTTTAAAAGTCTTGTTCCATCTGCCCCTCTAAAGGTCTCTGCACGGCCCTGATAGTGTGTTATAAATGATTTATTGAGTGTTTATATACTGTTCATTACTCTCAAATAGGGAAGGTTGAAATAAAGGGTTATGCAACAATATATTGGTGCCTAAAAACAGTCTGAGCAGCAGATAGACTAAATCCAACAATAAAATTAGAGAAACACTATGATAACAAAATAATTTTGAATTTCTTGTACTATTATTGGGATCAGGACAGGCAGGAGAGCCAGAATATCCTTCATAATATCAATTTACTGTAAAAAAGCTGCTTTTAAATGAGTGAAATAGAGAATTCAGCTGTTCCTTTTGACCAAAATACTCTAGTTTAAACATTCAGTGAGTTATATTTAAAGAGCCAATGTTCTAAATCTATAACCTTGTTAATTAAAGTGCTACAAGTCTGAGATGAATATAAAATATATTAAAAGCACAATATTTCTCTCTGAAATGTTGTGCAGCAAATATATAAATCCTTACAAAATGAAAATACTCAGGCAAAATACGTGTATTTGAAATTTGTACTTGACAATAATTGAGTAAATGTATTTTTCCACCTCTGGTTTGAGAGGAAAGGGAAGGCGATTAGTGTTGATTAGAAGCTGATTTTATCTCCAGCTGTGTGTATAAAGCTTAGGGCCACTGCCTCACTCCATCACAGCCATGGCTTTCTGCAAACTACTGACTGTGCTGGTCCTGATCCACAACACTGGAGGTGAGAAAGACATTCAGTGTACATTTTGACCAATGTGTTAATTCTTATTTGTATTCAATTAAGTTGGCAGTGGAGGCCAAATATTAAACGTTCTTATTAGAGTTCATCTAAAAATGTGTAGTTTGTATGTCTCTATCGTAGCATCCTGAGGTAGGCATGTAGGGAATCCTCCCAGCATGCACCAGGGCCACAGACTCATGGACATAGTTTGATTTTATGTGTTCATGGTGCTGTTTCTTTACTGGTGTCATTGTGTTTTCCATAATTTCATTGTTGTCATATAATTAGTTATTAAGTTGTGATTGTTGACATGCTTCCCGATGTGAGTGTTTGTAGTCAAATGCTTTTATTATAAGAAGGGACTGGTTAAAAAACCTAAGAGCTGATGGTTAAAAACCCCGGCTCCTCCTGCCAAAATGTCACAACACAATATTGCACTCTTTAATAATGAGGGAATGACCTATTACAGTTTTTAAAATGTTCATCCCAACTCTGCTGAAATGGTGCCTTTACTTATAAACACCTGTTTCAGTTAGAATTTAAACTGCATTGTGTTGATTTAATTAGAAAGGATTTAGTGTGAGTTGTGAATCTATTTTTAAGTTGAGTCAAGGTTAACGTTTTCCTTGTCATCTAAAGAACATTATTCTAATATCACCAGAAGGACTGATGAGTCATTTAGTGGAGTTTCAACTTCAACATACCTACTCTTATTAGTAAAATATAATTTGCTACCTTAATAAACTGACAAACATTTTTACAAATCATAATGTGGTAGTTAAGCTGAGTTCAATTGAGAGTTTAATTAACTTTATTGCCATTACAACAAACATTAGGAACTCACCTTGATAAACTCATAGAGCTGCACAGCCAGGACAATATTCAACACAGCATATGAATAAAATCGTATTAAAATACACAAAGTACCATTAAATCCTGAAAACTAAGCTGCAACAAGAATACACCTTAAAGACCAATAAGTGACCAGTAATTTTAGATGCAATCTTAACTATTTTCTTTAGTACATTTGTTTCAGCGGCAGAAAGACGACCAAACTAAACTGTGATGAAGAAAATGAGTTATTTTACAGAACTGTGTTAAAGTGGACCATAGTTTCTCTTGAAACACCAAATAAAGAAATAAAAAAATCTTAAGAGCCAACTAGGAAACATGGTATCAATATCTGCAGTCTTCTCTGGCAAAACAACATACCTGGACATTTTAGGTTGATCTGTGCAAACTATTTACACAGCATCTCTTCCTGTAGTGACCAGACTGTAGAATCAACCAAAGACAATGTCTGATTTGTCAAATATGTCAAACACTTTCAACTTTATACTTAATGTAACCATCTCAATACTTCTACCTCAACATAACTTTTACAAAGTTTCATCATTGCATCTTTCTAAAGGTTTGTTTGGGGCTGAGGTGGAGAGCTCCATCGTTGGGAAGAAGGATGCTGTTAAGGACAGATGGCCGTGGATGGTTCACATAAGCATCACAACATCTGATGGCACCGATAACTGGCGCTGCGGCGGCTCCATCCTCAACGATCAGTGGGTGCTGACCGCTGCAAGCTGCTGGGATGAGTAAGTGTGTAACTGTCTTTTTTTCACAGGACACTAATCATCTGCATAACACTGATTGCTTGTATCACCACTGCGCTGGCTTTTACCCCGGAGACTTATGGTAGAAAGAAATACTGGCAAACTGATTACTGTTGAAAAGTTAAAAGTTACTGAATTGATTCAAAACTTCAATTGCTTTCATTGAAAACATTTAATAATTATACTGAAATCAATAACTATCAATATACATTTGAACATTTTAACATTAACATTTTAATACAATTCATGTAACAACAAACCTCAATGAAAGTGTGACTGCTGTTACTTTAACCCATGAAAACTGTTTAACCAGTGAATAAAGCTTTGAACACTAAAATATTATAAATAATTTGTCATAAAGTACAATGGGTAACTGAGGCTAAAGTTAAAATAGTTGTGGACATAGATTCTGAAAACTAATAAATATGGTACAAAATTGACAACTTTAACATCTTGATCCAGCTCATTATCCTTGTCTGTTAGTATTGCAATAATACTGCATAAAATACGCTAACACCTTAAGCGGTGCTCAAAATACAAATCCCCAGAAAAATAAAGATGATTAAGATACAAGGCCGTAGCTGGCCAATTTGTATTTGTTTAAACTTTAAAATAACTGAGGTTTTGGCTACTTCGAGCAGCAAGCTGTAGACACACCTCTGACAGTGTTTAAAGTTGGTTATTCACACATCCAACAGACACACAGAAATATTAACATTCATTTGGAGTTGTGTTTCTTGTGACTTTACAACTGTAAAAGCATTTTCACTCTCTTTAAGTTGTGAATTTTGTCTCTAACAACTCCTGTGAAACATATCTGGCTGCTAAATGCTCCACAATGTTCACCAGCTAGTTGCTAATTAGTCCATTTGCTATTTGGTGCTAAGCAGGTAGTGTAAAGTGGGTTTTTAGAGCCTTTTCATTGACCACAGCTGTCTGCTGCAGCTGAAAATTACACAGTGAGAACTGTGAGAGTGAAACAAAACAGTTAAGTTGCAAACTGGAGAATCAAATCAATGAGCTCCGTTGAGTTGAAGGGAACTGCAGAGTCGGATGATAATTTTCTGTGAGTTCATCACTATGAGTAATCCATTTCACATTACCTGTAGCTGTTTGATCCATAGTCAATATGAATATGTTGAGCCTGGTATCAGAACAACCTACCGAAATGTGATGCTGTATTATAAAAATACCAGTACAATTTATTTGGCCTTACACTCTGAACACACACCAACCAGACTGTATGAATTTCTGTTACACCCACAATGATGATGTCACACAAATATAAGCGACTAATAGATATATAATCATTATTGGTTTCATCCAGTCAAATGGAAAAACAAGGCAATGCTTAAATGTCCCACTTTTGCAGAACCCACCTACATAATGGAATACAAGTGTGTTGTGTGTGTTAAGGTATATGTACATAATGAAGGGTCATCAAAAAATGCTGAAAAACTAACACAGTATATGTGTGTTTGTGTTGCCAGCCAGCGTAAACCTAGCTTGCGTCGATCAATGGTTTTTGTTGGCTCATACAAGCTGCACGAGGCGACTACACGTTACGTGGGTGTAAATGATGTCTACAAACACCCTCAGTACCGATCCTTTGGCGGAGGCTCTGTGAACAACATCGCCCTGGTCTGGCTGAAGAAAAAGTTGACTAAAGGACAGGGTGGACGGGTGACTCTGTCCACGGCCAACGTCAACTTTCATGCATCATCTGAGTGTTGGATCGCTGGCTGGGGCCACATTGAGAATGATGGTAAGTTCTGCACATCAAGTAGGTGACCAAAACTGTTTTCATACAGATTCAACAAATGAGATATAATGTGTTAGTTTGTTCTTCTCATCTAACTATACAGAGTTTGATGGAGAATTTAGGGCTCCATAGGTGTTTTCACTTATTTGGCCTGATTAATTAGGTTTCTCTCAGGACTGTAGGTGTGTACAGACTGAGTTTAATTGTTATCTTTATTCTGGACCATGGACCCTACTATGATATGACCCTACCCACTATGAATGATATGATCTCCTCTCTCAAGGCTTAGTTTACCACAGACAGAAAAACATTAAAACATCCAGCCACAAATACCTTGGTCACTAAACTACATCATTATATCACTTATTCTATATGTGTCCATGCAGTTCCACTGCCGTCTCCAGAAACCCTTCAGGAGTTGAAGATCCCCATCGTCTCTGATAAGGATTGTAAGGCGGCTTATCCTTGGCTGACGTCTAAAGAGCTGTGTGCAGGGTACATGGCAGGAGGCAAGGACACCTGCACAGTGAGTTTTACTATTTAAGTCAGTTGAGATACAAGTTCAATTCTCAACATAAAATCAATCTTAGATGCTGAATGTGGGCAGCTGGGAGTAAATCTGACATGACAGTAACTGATGTTTTAACATAGAGGTAAACTACACACTGAATCAAGCACTTACACAAAGAAGGTCGTGTTTTTTTGTCCTCTTCAGGGGGATGAAGGCGGCCCGCTGGCGTGTCGTGTTGGTGGTGAGTTTAAGCAGGTGGGCATTGTGAGTTATGAGAGTCCTGAAGGCTGTGGTCTCAGTAACCGCCCTGGCCTCTACACCAGAGTGTCTGAGTATCTGGACTTCATCAACGGTTACATCCACCGCGGCTAGAAAGCTTCAGCCAAGGTCTAAATTTCCCAGAAGCTGAAGCTGTCCAGTCGACTCACCAGACAACCCGCCTCTTTCTAGTTTTTCTCGGATTGTTCTGTCAGTCCATGCAGTCATTTACACTGGATGACATGTACTCTGCTTTCCTCAACTAAATTCTTTGCATTAAAGCTTTTAAGCATCACTTTCAGTGTCTCTATGTGTTTTGGAAAATTTCTGTTCAAACCCTTGTGGAGTAAGTTCAGCACAGTCAGATGGCACACTGTATTACATTCTAGCAACAAACACAGTCCACATGCTTTGGGCATATTCACAAAAACAGACATTTTTATCTACACACAGTATACACCCCTCCACTCCTGAACTAACACACTAACCCTTCCTCTCACACATGTATCCTCAACTACATGTTTTTTTTACTTCATATGTCTTGCAGAATTCATCTCAAGATGAGATGCCACATTTTATGCAATTTTCGTTCATTTCCAGAACAGCTGGATGCATTTCCCTGAAATTAACGCACTTTCAATACATGTGAGAAAAGTGTTCTCTTGTGTAGCTCTGAAATTAATCAACTTTTTCTTAGTGACATTTTTTAAAATCTGATTTGTTGGCCTTGCTGGCAGCTTGACTCAAGCAATGGACGGCTGATCAGTCAGTCCACCACTACAGACTAAAATATCTCAATAATTATAGGATAGATTGGACATTCATGAATCAGTATGAGTTTAGTGATCTCTCATCTAGTGTCAATGATATTTTGACATGTTTTGTTATCAGTGAAATCTACAAACAACAATTGAATGTTTGACAAAATGATCTTCACTCAAGGTTACCTTACCAGGATTTCTAGAGCTTTTACCTGCTGCTCATGGTCTTCCACAGCAAATGGAGTTTGTGCAGTTGTCATGGAGATGACATGACAACAGTTCAAAATCCATTTGTTCAGTGGCCCTGAAGGCAACACACAGAAAATTGCTCCAAAGTACTAATAGTGGTCAAGAACTCCACAGGGTTCTTTTAAAGCAGCTATAATGTATGAAATGACAGTGTGTGATGTGAGAAGTGTCACTAGTAGTGATGAACCTACAGAGAATTATCAGCGACTCTGCAGCTCCCCTCAGCTTTACACAGCTTTATAGTGAGTTTCAGACTCCTAGTTGGTTTCTCTGTCTCTGGGCAAAATATATTGAAGCTGCCATGTGTTCTGTAGATCAGCTATGTGCTTAAAGGGAGCAAGTTACTTACACCGAGAGTCTATGCTGACACTATACTGATGACATTCATCAAATATATGTAAAGACAAAACAAAATTAATTAATAATCAAACCGGAAACAAAACACTCGACATTAAGTTTTGAACAGTGTGTCACAATAGATTTCACTGCAGGAGCAACACTTAACCAAAACTGCAAACAAGCAGAAACCTGAATCATCAGTCAACTCGCTGACATCCACATTTAGATGAAGCAAAGAGTGATAGTTCATGTTTCACTTCAGAAGGCACTGCTAGATAAGATAAGCATCCTGACTCGTTGCATGCTGCTGATGCTTAACTACATTGTTGGTGATACTCACCTTCCATCAGTCAACATTTGACATGCTGATGAAACTGTTTTTATCTGTCTAATTCATAAATGCTGTAATTATTTATCCACAGCAAACATCATCAGCAACAAGAGGAACTTGAACGTGAGGATTTTTTATTTATATGTATTTATTTTTTTATTTACTCTCAAAGTTAGAACAGTTTTAGTATCAGTGCTTTTTGGACTGGTTTGACGTAGGCGGGGCTCAGCTGAAAAAAGATGATGTCACATACTGTGCGCCAATCAGGATTTAGCAGTTTCTGGATTTCAACTGTTGTTTGCTTGTGTTGCCAGGTTTCTGAGTGTTACATTTGTCATGAATAATACCTAAAGGTGACTTTTTACAAAATTGAACTTAGTGTCCTTTATTGTTATGTCATGATTATTTAATGTCATAAAAAAATTACTTGAAACCAAGTTTTCAGGGCTTTTAAGTGAGATGAGACAATAAATAACTTTTCTGTGTTCAGTTGAAAAATATGACATTTTCAGGCTAGCTTAGCAAAAGGCTACTACAGGAAAGAGCTAGCCTCCACCAAAAGTTTTTTAAAAAATCCTCCAAAGCTTGCTTGTTCTGTTTTTTACATGTTGTCTTATTATCAAACAAGCTAGTCACCAAACATCCAAAAGTCATGTGTCACAATATGTAATTTTTCACTTCTGATACAGTGAGTTAAGTTTTTTGGAGTTTCATTTATTTCCACTTTTGATAAGAGTTGCGCTAGCTTCCAAACTTCGTGCTAAGCTAGGCTAAACACTTACACAGATGACTTTGATATTGAGCTGCTTAGATGACTGTAGGATGGTAAAGAAGTACCTTTCCCAAAATGTTGTGGTATGACTTTTTACACTGTATGCACAATTACACAGGTAGCACCTTTAAATGCATCTCTTTGGACCGTGTAGTCACTGGGCATGTCTTAGACAACAGCAGATGGAGCACCACTTTAATCCTTCTCTCCCCCTTTTTCGCCTTATGAGCTTGAGTTCATATCTGAATAGGCAGTGGTATTTCTCATCAAAAGGCACAAACATGAGACAATGTACTACAGGCAAACTTTTACCAAAAATAAATAGTTCAACTAATGAGTTGAAAATGCAACTACACTCATGAACTTAAATGAAAGAAATAAAATCTGTGAAGACAGGGTTTTTCTCCATCAATCGGAATCTTTTAACTTTGGTGGCTCAGTAACAACTTTGCCCCAAAATTCATCCTCCCAATAAAATCTTTGTCTTAAAAATAAAAGATGAGGAAACTTCCCAACTGTCCCATCAAAAAAAAAAAAAAATCCCAAATTGATCATTCTCTAGGAAATCCACATCACATAAAAAAATATGGTTTTGGTCTGCTGATCGATGTCCATCCATATTACATCATCAATCCCGTACAGACAGACACTTATCACTGAGGTTACCTAGCAGCAGCTGTGTTGTGAGTATACTGTACATCCTCACTAATCATGGCCACCTCTACTTAACACATGAATCTGGTTACCTGCTTCCATGACGCTTAATTACCCTCTGAGTACATCTCACTATTGGCTGAATAAACACATCAGCTTGCCAACTAATGTCTTCAGCAGCAGCAAAATAAACCAAAGTAGCCCCACACAGCAGCCTTGTTGCACTGATCTGTACTATAGTGAACATCTGGACTGAACTGTTCTTCAATGGGTAACACAACATAATGAAGATGGCTGAAATGTTCGTGGCACAAGAATATTGTGTGAACCTACTTTAATTTTTGATATCAAAATGTCTCTAGGATGTTTTAATATGAGATGATCCCCAGGTGTCTATCAGAGAGTCTAATCAGAGAAGTGGCCTTAACTGAGTTAGTCATAACCAGTGACAGCTCAGAGTCATATTGAGAGTTTGGTTTGTGCATGTAGAGATAGTCATTGTCCTGCTCATAGTGGCAGCTGTGCCTTTGACTGCTCCTGCAGCTCTGTGAGTGGATCTGAGAGAGGCCGAGGAGAGCTGCAGCTTCTCTCCGTCTCTGTGCCCTCCTTCCTCTCGTCCTCCTTCTTCTCATCCTCCTCAGCTTTCCGCTTCTCTGCCTTGGTCTTGAACCTCAGTCCGTGGCCTGTCAACCACAGCAAATAAAGACTATTTCAATATCAATCAGTTTTTTTTTGTTTTTTTTTATAAATAATGACAAAGCCCCATTTGTACTGGATTTATGTCTCTAGGGGAGGGGTTATTTTGACTTACCTGCCTTGGTCAGTGATTTTAATCCAGTCCTTTTCACTCCCTCCCCAGTAATAGTTGCAGGTGAAATGACCTACTGTTTTTCAGCAAACTCATTGATCCTCCTGTAATTTGAATCCCGTCTGAAATGATATATCTTAAAGTGGACCTCTGAGTTTTTTCCATGGGAAGAGCTGTTTTTTTTTTTTTTTTTTACCAGGTGCGAAATTTGACTTTGGTGTGAAAATGAAGGAAGTCAAAACTGTTGTGCTAATTTGGTAGATGGAAACATACTAATACCAACATACAGGGTTATTTAAGAGCCAATATAGTGACAGAAAAAAATTAACTATCAGAGAGCAAAATCCCATTAAAGCTCACATGGGTCATTGTAATGTAGATACAGGTATTTCTTTTGAGCTCTGGTTTTACACCACATTTGTTTACATTTTGGCAAATTGGCTCCAAGTATGCTGAATTAGCTATTAGCAATTCATGTTTACAATGTGTCCATGGATGTACAGACAACTATCACTTGATTACTTTGATACTGAAGAAACTTAAAAATGTGATGATTCTCAGTCAAATTCTGAAGCCTCTTTTTTCTCTGATTTCTATAGATAATGATATCCTCAGGAAGTGTAAGTCACAGCAAATCATATCACATGTGTTCCATGTCTGTGTGTTCACATTTGACTGTGAAGGAGGACGATTTTTGACTTAAACAGCATCTTTGCCTCACCTTCAAATCTCCAGTGCCCCCCTGTGGAGGCTTTTGGCTTTGTCCTGCTGAATGTCCATGTCTATGTCTATTACAGACCATATCCTGTCATTTTCCCCATGGTTAAATCATCGAGGAGCACAGAGAGCATTTCATCCAGTCTCAATGGGGTTTTAGTCTCACCAACAGTCAAAAAAATTCCAATTTACAACGATATAAAACAGAGAAAAGCAGCACATTTTCACAACTGAGAAGATGGAAACCGCAAATGTTTGGTACCTTTACTTGATAAATGACTTAAACTGAACAGTCACTGATTCATTTTCTGATCATCGACTAACCAGTGAATTATTTCCGTACTGGTCGTCTTGTTATTGTTTTGAGAATATCTGTTTAACTGCAGTTGATGAGAACACACAGGTTTGCAGCACTCATCTGCAGATTTTGCTGAGACTGTTATTTGTTGTGTGTGTGTGTGAGTGTGTGTGTGTATGTGTGTGTGTGTGTGTGTGTGTGTGTACACACTGACTTGGACAGTCTGCCACCTCTTTGTAAGCCTTCTTCTTACAGCAGCCTCGACACAGGTTGAAGACACACTTGTTTCCCTGCAGTGAAAAATAAAACTTGGTTTAGTGATAGAACACATGCAGTTAATATATATTGTTTCTTTTTAAAAGTTGGGACAAAACATAATACAACACATACATGCATGAGTGTCATGCATAGATGCCTTTACAAGAGGACATGTCTTCATTTTTACACAAAGAGTTGATTTAAACTTTGAGACGCTAGCGGGGGACCACTACTAATCAAATGAAATGCATAAAGACACTGTGTTGGTTGATTATACTGTCTGCTTACCTTTGGGTTCCCACACTGCTCACATTTGATGTACTTGGCTGCAGGAAGAAAGAAGAGTGATTGTCAGATTCTGCTTGTATGTTTCAAAGGAGGAACTCGGCTGGTTAAACTCACGTTTCTGCTCAGGACAGAAGTTCTTGTTGGGGTTGCGGGATCTCTTCTTCTGCTTGTTTTTGGAGAGTGTGTCAGCTGTCCCATCGGAGTCCTCCAGTGCCCTCTTCTGACACACCGTCTTCTTCACCTCTGAACCCTGGCTGTTACCGTTGGCAACCGGGTCCTTTGGCCTGTAAGGCGTGTAATCAGTCCACAGTAAGAGGCTGTTTACGCTTGGTTTAAAATGCGTTTCGGTGAGTTCACACCTGTGTCTATCATGCGTCTCCAAGGTGTCCAGCTGACCACTCGTGTTCAGACTTTGTTAATGCCTATGTCACTTCCGCTAGAAGATCAAAGGGCCCGGCGCGCAGTTATTACATCAATCTGTCGCCAGACAAGCACTAGATTTGTTTCACACGGGCTAGCTAAGAAAACAAAAATGTTTCAAGAACTAATATAAATATTCCAACTGTTGAGATTGACAGTAGAAAGTCATTTAGAGTTGGCACGCTGTCACCAAAACAATCACCACGTCCTGCATTGATGACAGATTTTCCTGTTATGTCCTTGTCAGGAAAGCATCAGGATGCATTAGGGTTTACACTACAAAAGATATATGGTCAAATGTGTCCCAGACCACCTCAGCAAGCAGTTTGAGTGATCGGATCACAATGTGTCTCGATGGTCGTTTACACTTGTATTTATCGTGTAAACAAGGTCTAAGAGACACTCAGCTGTACCTCCCTATCTAAGCTTGTTTACTATGGAGTCGATGTCTCCTACGCAGATCAGTGATAACTGTATGAAGCTCTCTCTGTGAAACAATTATAGACAATAAAAACAAGAGAGGGTGGTGACTCACGCTGGTCTGATGTACGGCTGGCAGATCCAGTGGGGGAAAGACAGACTGCTCTCCTTCTCTTCCACATCCTTTCCTTTAGCTATCTCCTCCTGTAGGGAGACACATACAGCGATTGGTGTAGAAGACCATCTATATCTCCTTCATCCTGCATGTATAAGTACACCTGCTGTTTCTGATCTGGTTCTGGAGGTTTTAAAGTCTCCCTGCTTTTTGTTTTAACCCTCTCCCTCTCTCTGGTGCTGCTGAGCACTTTGCTACAGAGCGACAAATTACCTGTTTCCACTTCCTCTCTTATGCATTTTTAAAACCGCTGTTACCTGACAGCGCAGCCGCAGCTGCTTGCTGATATCCGCCAGAGCCTCGAGGGTCTTCACCTTGGCCAACTCCTCCCTCAGGTCCTGGTGGATCTGTAGCCTAACACACACATCACAAGGCTGCAGATCAATATTCAGATTCAGAGCTATAAACACTTTGCCTTTCGACATGTTGAATGACCTAGTTTTCTAACATAACCCCTTCAATAGCATGCCAACATTTACTAATTAGCACTAAACACAAAGCTGAGGCTGATGGGAATCATAATCCAAAGTATTGGACAGATATAAATTTTGACCTGATGATGGCACTAGAGATTAGGGGATCATCAAAGTCATTACCTTTCATCCTGAGGGAGACGTGTGTGTCTGTACCAAACTTAATAGCAATCCATCTGATAGCTGTTGAGATATTTCAGTCTGGACCAAAGTGGTGGACATGGCAAAACAAAACAAACTAGGTTTATTCCAACTATATTAAATACATGTTGCAGCTTTCTAGTCTTTCTAGTCAAGTTCTACCAAAGGTCCACTGGTCCTAAATGATTATCGTACTGGTCCCAACACATAGTAGATATTATTTGGATGGAGTCTGGTCTCTGCGTTACAGAGTGAGCCTGTTACATTATGAGTGCTACATCATGGGTTGGTTGTTGTGAGTTTCCTAAGCTGTGTTTAAAGTTATCTTTTAGAGTTAGTCAGTCCTAAAATAGTTTCATCAGCCCAGTCTGGGTTACAGGAGTTTGTGACGGCTCCTGTAATGCGTTTTGCTGTGAAAGAGGAAATAAATATTCGGGCCAGTAAGGTAAATGTATATGTACACAGAGGGAGACAGACATACGTGTGGTGCCAGAGCTTGAACAGGTGGGCTCGTACGTAGGACAGGCTGCAGGGGGGGTGCTGCTTAACCACCTCTAAATACTCCTCAGCCATCTCCCACACCGGGGGGCTGCGTCCTTCAAACAGTGCAGGGTTATGGAGGTTCCCCTCTAAAAACAACACAAAAATGTACAGAGAATGCGTTTAAGAGCAATGCATACCCTGAGCATAAACACACATTTTGAATCATTGTTATTTATTGTCTTTTAACACCAATTAGTTTAAAAAAATGTCTGAAAGGAACACAGCTTATTACAAAATGAGACCTCATGGATACATGTTCCAAACCTGCACTCATAACTCCCTGCACTCCTGTCTCCTGAATGCAGCGCTCCACATCACTCAGGTGCTGAATGTTGCCATTAGCAAACACGGGAATATTTATTGCCTTCCTGTTGCAAAAACACACATCAGGTATTAAAAATATGTTTTCAAGTATGAGGCAAATGTTAAGCACTTCGAGTCATTTGATTTTATATTATATTATATTGCATAAAAAAGCAGTAGATTAATAGTTTTGGACAATTGGAAGGGTTAGATAAATCTGTTTATGCTCCGCTTGAACTTAAGTACACGTGGAGTGAGGGTAGCTCACCGTACGGCCTTGATGTGCTCCCAGCTAGCGATACCAGTCATTGCTCCTTTCTGGTCTTTGGTTCTGCCATGCACAGTCAGCAGCTGGGAGACAGATGGAGGATCAACAAAGCCACATTTTTAAATCCTTTCCTCATAGCTAAATTTACAGACAAATACAAACATTCTGACATATTTCTAATTGTTTAGAGGACAGTGAATCAATCTGTTAAAAAAAAAAAAAGCATACCTGACATCCAGCTTTCTCCAGCATCTGGGCGTAGCGGACTGTCTTTTCAATATCCTTGAACACACGGATCTTACATGTGATGGGCACCGACAGCTTTTCGTTGGCTACCTTCACTGTAAAATAAGAGGAGAATTTTAGATGTTTCAGGCTCAAGTGGCACACTGATGCAAGAAATGTGACTTTTTTTTTTTTTTTTTAACAATTTGCAGGTTTTAGAATTTACATTTGATCTTACATCATCCCTGAGTCCAACACTTACTTCCTGAGATCATGACTTGTCATCATAACAGACAGGAAATAGTGAAATTTCTTTTGTTAATGTGTTTACTGAACCAAAAATATTACAGATTTAAACACAAACTTACCCATTTTCTCTAATAACTCCCATTCGTCTTGTAGGAAAACTCCATAGTGGCCTTAAAAACAAGCAGTAAGACAGGTTAGTCTTCCTTTCACTCTGGCATATTGAAGATTAGTGTATTTTCTGAGACAACCAGAGGGAGTCATCAAAATCAGACATTGAGGGGTTCATTTCTGTAGGAAGTGTGTGTACCTCTTTTAGCAATCATCTGTGGACAGCCCAGGTTGAGGTCGATGGCGTCGCAGTAGTCCTGAGCCAGCAGAGCCGCCTTAATGAACACCTCCGGATCATTGGCACAAAACTGACACACAAGAGATGCAACACTGTGTTTAACATCAATACTATCAGCACAGAGTGAGGAAATATATATGTTACATGAATCGCCTTATGATAAGCCTGTGATGACAAAACAATTGCATATAAAAACCAGCTCTTCAGTCTCTCATCAGTAACAATCAGTGATCCTCACCTGTGTGATGAGAGGTCTGTCCTCCTCACAAACCTCATTGTACAGGTTTTCTCTCCTGTAGTTGGCGTCACGAACAAACACCTGAGCGTGCAGCATGGGGGTGTAGCAGAGGTGAGCACCGTGCCGACGACTCAGCAGGCGCCAGGCCAGCTCGCTCTGGTCCACCATGGGTGCCACCACATAGGTTGCCTCCTTCAGGGTCTTCCTCCAGAACTCAAAGCCCTGGAGCTTGGCCATTACAGGTGACTTCACCGGACCGGGAAGGACAAAAAATGATTAAAGACGCTGCAAAAAGCTGAACAAACACAGACTTCACCGACTAAGCCGGGCTTTCAGCAGGTATCCGAGGAAACAGCTGACAAAAGAACAAAGCGACTCTACCTGAAGAACCAAACTAAAGAGGCAAAGATGACAATATGGCTAAAACAGATAATGAAAGGTGATAAACTACAAGTGGAGAAAATAAGAAAGGTTTGAAAGGTGATATATAAATAAAGTTGAATTGATGATTGATTGATTCTGGAGTGTTGTGTTGTTGCTCTCTGCTCTTTACAACCCTTCTCTCCAGCTTTTAACTTATCATTCGTTACAAAGAGTTAAGTTTGTTAGTTTCAAACCAGCAGTCAACACTTGAACTCTGAGTTACTGACAAAAGGCTGATACTGTTTAACACTGAGCTAAATGTGACTTGTTTGTGCACAGACAAGAGTCAGCTGTACCTGAGTGAGATGTTTTGGGCTTAAAACACTGAACTAGGATGTAGTTAAACTAGCTATTACACATTAAAATGTTGCTGCTTAGCCACATTTTCACGTTTGTAACAGCAACTAATATTTTATAGGTTTCAAGCGTTTTCGTGTTTTACTCTCTTACATTGTCTGCCTCGATAGTTATTAGCATTTACTACTAACTAGTTATCTCTTTCTGTGCTGTAACTGTTAAGAGTCAGTTAGCTGGCAAAGCTAAGTGTGCTCAGTTGACATTAAGTTACACAACTATAACGAGTTTTGACAGGAAATGTAGCACATTTAAGTCTCTCTGGGTGCATCATGCACTGCTCTGCTCATGTACTAACTGTACTTATCAATAAATACTTAGATAGTTTGTTGTTTCACCTGTATTACTGTGAGATTTGGAGAGTATTCCTGGCGCAGCACTTTCCAACAATGTGTAACAGTGAAACAGCACCGGTGCGACACTTTGCTATTTCCGCTCTTCTTCTTCTTGAAAATGGTTGGTGTTTATCTCATTTGGTGTAATATCGCCCCCTTCTGATGTGGTGCAAAAGTACTCAGACTCTTTTCAAGTCTGTCTTAAAACTAAAACAAGAGTCAGGTGCTCAAGTGAACATTGAAACATGTTTTTCTTGCTGTAGTCATTCCTTCTGTTCATACTGACCATTAGAGGATCCCTTCATAATTACAATGTAAGTGATGGGGGCCAAAAGCTACAGTCCACCTGTAAAAGTAATGAAAGACCAAAGGATTGGCTTATCATTTTAATATACAAATGTGAAGAGAGATCATTACATTTTCTCTGTAACTCTGTGTGCTTTTGGACAGACATGTTCTTTTGTTATTGTTGAGGGGCCTCACTAGCCTTCTCCATCCGGTTTCATGCCCAAGAAGGTAATACTCTGGGTTTTGGTATAAGCAGAATACATCAAGGGGTCAAGAGCCACATCTGGTTTGGGGTTCTCTGGGTTCCTATGTCTTAAGAATGTACAACTCCATATGTGTGACATGCATGAGGTGCATGCGTGACCAGATCATATAACATCTCATGGCCTTATACCAATTGGTTGAAAGTGTTTAAGACAATATACGTTGACCAATCACAGATCATTTCTTTGTTCCTCTCCAACTATAAAAGATTAGGTTTGCTTTTTGTTCGGAGAGAAGAAATCATTGTGTGTTCTGTCTCCTTATTGTACAATAATAATTTTTAATCTTCAATCCAGCAGTGTTTTGTGTATTGTTTCATACGTGTGTTTAGTTTTTTCAGACAATTTCCATTTTTTAAATGTATTTAAAAGCTAATTTGAAGCTTCAGTGTCCAAATGAGTCAAATCAAGTTTATATCTTTCAAGGTTACAGTCTTTTTAGTGCCAAAGTTCCTCTTTTTGTGACTATGCTTCCACCACAGCTCAACAGGGAAACACTGTCCGAGGAAACAAAAAGAGGGAATTTGATGCTAAAAATAAATGTGGCAGATATCCACTTGATATGACTAACTCAGACTGATGAAGCCTCATATAAGCTTCACATCAACTTTTAAATGCATTTTTGCACAAAATAACTGTGTGGACACACTGTGGATTTTGTTCCCCATCACTTACATTGAAAGCACATTTGAAGGGGATCTTTTAATATCCAATATGAACAGGAGGAATGATTACAGTGAGGAAAACTTCTTTTACTGTTCATATGGACACCTGACTGTTGTTTTAAGACAGACTTGAAAAATTGTTAATGTATTCTTTAATTCAAAGTAACAATTATTGCATGTACGGTGCAACAACAACCACTTGAAGCTCAATATCAGTAAGACCAAGGAGTTGGTGGTAGACCTTCGTAGAAGCAGGAAGTCCCCAGCCCCTGTCATCATCCTGGTAGAGGAAGTAGGGATTGTAGACTCATACAGGTACCTTTGGGTGAAAATCAAAAATAACCTGGACTGGTCAAACAACAAAGATGCTCTCTTCACAAAAGGGCAGTGCAGACAGTTCATCCTCAGGAAGCTGCGTTCCTTTAAAGTGCGCATCAAGCTATTGTATCAGCAGAATTCTAGTGTTTGGTTGAGGTGGAGCTAATTTAACTACTTGGGTAGAGTCTATAAAATTTCATCTTATTTTATAACTAGGCATACATGATTAGAAATGTTTTGTGTGACAAATCTTCATTTTCAAAGTAACTAATAAAATGTACATTATTTTACCCTGAAACATAATGTAGAAGTATAAAGTAGCATCACATGGAAATATCCAAGTAAAGTTTATAAACTGTACCTAATTACAGTACGCAAGTATGTGCTTGGTTACATTCCACCTTTTAATAATAATTGCCTACTTAATGTAACCTACATGGATTATGGGGTTACAAAACCCATATGTGATTTAGAGATGTAATTACATGTTGTTCCCACAAGGGGCGCATATACATTGTACGCCTGTTGTGTTGAGGGAGCGACGTGCCCACTCTGTTTTACCGCAGCAGCACTCCCAAACACAGCAGACATGTGAACGTGTAAACAACAGGAAAAGCGAGCATTTCTTGGTATGAAACTCCGCAAAATTGTCATAAAAGTCCATAAATGTCCATGTAACAATGCTAATAAGTTGCTCTTTTAACAGAAGTCCAACTGTGAGCGAGAGGGAAACAACTTCTGTCAAGTTATTAATGTTGAGAACCTCCGGTGAGTTGCCATGTTGTCTTCTAGTCTGTTGTTGTTTACCACTGTGAAGGGAAGCTGCAGCAAACTTACTGTTGAGTCAAGATACTTTTCATAAAAACCAACCGGTGATTGTAAAAATGTGGTCTAATGTTTATTACATGCTTTGGTGCAACTGTATCATTGTATTTATAGTCTGAAAAGATCGCTAGCTGTTAATCGCTAGTCGCTAGCTGCTAACGGCTAAGCTAGTCGCTAAGCTAATCGCTAGCTCTGGCAAATGGAGCTATTGACACCGTGTTCGTTCTCTTTATACATCCTTGGTCAAAACTCTAAAGGACCATTGCACTGTTTTCCAATATGTTTTAATGGGAATTGTGCACTTTAATGTTTTAAATGCCATTAAATGGTAATTTAACCGATTTTGGTTGCTAGATATACATGTTAAGTGAATCATAAAGGATAATTTAGTTCATTTTCTTGATTAAGTCACCAGTACATTAAAATGGTGCATAGAAATGTAACAATACAACAAATAATTGGGTAAATGTTAAAATATTAATTGTTTTGACATAAGAAATTCATAATAAGCAGTCTGTTACTTTAAGTATACAAATGTTAATGTGACAGAGGGAAAATTCATTGTAAATAATTTATTGTTAAAGTTAAAAAGACATCTGTTTTAAAGAAATTCATGGTAAATTGTTCATGTTAAAATTACCAGTTGTTAAAATATGGTCATTGTAGTATAAGTATATCCTTAATTGTTGGTTATATGATATTCTGAGTGAGAAAAGAACTTAATGAGATCTCATCTTTGACACATAAAGAGAACTGAATAACTTATTTTCCTGCACTATCTGTGTAGGTTGGTTTTTTGTGACCAGATAGAATCAAAGATGGCGAGCCCAGCTCGTGACCCTGTGGCTGGTTGGAGAAACGGTGTTGGCCAGACCGTAGGAACTGCCCACAGAGGACATCTGATTTAAAGTGATACCCATTTTCATTGGGTTACAGATAAGACACACATTAATTATCCTACCCGGGTAGTAGTGATAGTAGTGACATTAGACGTTTGGAATGGATACAAAACAACTTTGGACTGAACTCTTGAGCTCTTTAATCAGAAGGAGTCCCCAAATTAATTAAAGGGACATTTAGTGAACTAAAGAACATTTCATTGGAGGTTTTCCACCTCCATAAAGGACTATTTCTGTTTATTTTCTGATTTGATTGATTTATTTTTTATTTTCCATTCTTTAAAACTTAAAGTCTTGCATATTATCGTGTATGAGCCGAGGCAATAAATTGTCACTGTTCAACCATACATTAATTCATTCCCTGAATTATTCAAGACAACTGCTCATCGGACCTAGTTAGATGTTAGCGTCTTACTACTACTGTTGGTTAACACTGAAGATGCTACATTAACAAATTTTGCTTCAAACATTATTACATGTTTCTCAAAGATGTGTTTGAAACAGTGTTTGCCTGTTCACTTAATGGGTTCAATCACTGAAATATATTCTGCTATGTGTTGTGTTTACAGTGCTTGTTTGCTCCGATGTCTTTATTCACCATCATCTTTTTCATAATAATTGTTAAAATAATTATGCAAACAAACAAATAACTGAAAACTAATTGGAGATTTTAACAGGAATATAGGCCTCATATTGTGTATTTAATGGTGTCAAATTCACACAACCAGCTCATACCCCAAATGGGTTGCTAATATCGCTCATAAGATACATAAGCTGACTTGGTTTATGATGACATTTTTACAAAAGACAATTAGACAGTTGGGTTGAGCTGGATTTTATTCTCTCAGAATAAATATGTATTTTCACACAATGGATACAGAATCTTGTAACAGAAAAATTAACGTTTGAAATGAAAGTCCAGTTCAGTCGGTGTTGACGGATGAGAGGTGAGTGAAAGTGTTTTAACAAGGCATTGCTCCATTTTTACAGTAATGGTAACATGAAATGTAACCTTCTGGAAATAAATCCAACATATTGTTAAAGCAGCAGCATGGTTTGTGTGTACACTAGGCTCAGAGGTGAGGTTTTCTTAACTCCTGCAGCTTACTCACACATAGATTCAAATCACAGTGAGTTGTGTTTTTCTAGGAGAAAACTAAATAAAAGAGCAAAAATAATGAGGTAAATACATTGTCTTTTATGAAAGCACAATGATCTGTAACATCTAAAAATCAAATATCAAATATTTTTGTATTTAATGACCAGTCATATAAAAGCATTAAAAAAATAAAATAAACTTTTTAGTAAGCAGTTATTGCAGGTGGATTGTTAAAGAAACTCACCATTGTTTTGGTAGACTGTCCTGCTGACCAGAGTACCTGTTAACTGATAAAATCATGGCTCTTTTCTAAACTGGGTGACACTCCACTTGAAGTCCCACACACTGTTCTTCACTGTCAAATACATCCGTCACCATGGATACTAATAGATGCATTGCTCACCCAGCTGCTGTGTTATGTGCTGTGTCCCTGCAAATGCACCACCAGTAACTGACTATTTTAGGGATGAAGTGATATTTTTCCTTTTTATTTTAACTTTCCTATGCTTTCTCATTTTTTAAGTCTACAATGAAAAGGCAGTAACAGGAAAATATAGCAGAGATTAATGTGTTTGACCTAAATAATATGAATGAAGCAGCAGGACAGAACTTAAATGTGTCTGTTTTCTTTTTTCTTTTCAAGCTATGACTTAAAGGAATACTCAAAGAGATTGAATTGATGTTTTCATCTAATTCTTACAAAAATAGCAAATCACAAAATGTGAGATTTGTGAAATGCTTGGAGCCCACTATTGAACACATTGTGTGCTCCAGTCTCAGTATAGAGTATTCCTGTAAGTAAATGCTATTAGCAATAGTGGGCTCCATGCAAACATTTAAGGCAGCAATATTTTTCATTTGTTGACATGGTCACAAACATTTGCTAATTTACTCATCCAGCAGACACAGAGCAACATTAACATTCATTTAAAGTCATTTTTGGAATGAATGTACAAGGAATGAAGGTACAATATTCACTCTCCTTGCTGTGTTTTTGGTCTCACCAGCTCCTGAAGGAAATATCTGGCTCTGCAGCTGCTAAATGCTCCACTATGTTCACCAGCTAGTCCCTAAGTGTGTCCATTTGCTGTTTGGTGCTGAGCAGGTAGTGTACTAGTGTTTTCACTGAAAACATCTACCTTTTGCTGGCGCTGCTGGAAGCAAGGCTGATAAGAGCGGTGAGAGTTAACCCAAACAGTAAGGTTGCAGGCCAGAAAACTAACACAATAAACTGAAAGACTGTATAGCTGTAGGGAATTGCAGAGTTGGGTGATAATCTTTTGTGAATCCTTATAAATTATGCATAGTCATTTTACCCTTTGATGTAGATAAAAACATTGATCGGTGGAGCTTTAAACATATTAACATCAAGTAAGTATGTTAAAGGAGGCCTGATAGCTGGACAGCCTACCAAAACCTGATGTATTGCTGCAAGTAATTATGGTATATCCTGGTCACAATTCCAACAGTATCCTAATATTTTACAACCTGGGTCATTATTTCATGATTTCAGCCACCATTCCACCATCTGATTACATTTTGCTTTTTTTTTTTTTAACTTGTGTGAAACTAAATACAAACCAAGTAGAAAATAAACCAAATTTTCCTTTAATATTCTGTTTCACTGAAACACACATTAATAATACAGACATTACAATACATATAGGCAACATGAGTTTGAGGAAAAAGCAATCTACTGGTCAGTTCAGTTCTATTTTTGCCCTGCTGTTAGCCATGTCTGTCGTCCTTTGGTCCTTAGAAAAATACTGTACTCCACTATTTCTTTCTCATCTTTTCTTTTGTCTACTTGTAGACCACAATGTGACCTTTTGTGACCCAATATATCCTATAATTTATTACAGTAATTTATTATGCATCCCTGTGGGGATGAACCCTTTTCAAATTTATCACCCCATGGGCCCCCCTCTGGTGCCACCTCCAGGACAACTATCACATTTTTAACCTTCTAAAACAAAACTCTAAAAATAACACAATAATCAGTTTATTGCTAGATTCAACTAGCAATTTCATATTTTACAGTGTAATAAATGTTTAACCCCTAGTGGCAGCTAGCCTGGCTTTAAATGTTTACTCATGTTCTTTTGGTAAGGTAACAAGTGCTTTTTGGGGACAAATGCAAATTGTCAACACATAAGCTTGATATCAACATTTAACCACAGTCACATATACAATTAAGTGCTGCTCAAAGTCTGTGGAGTGAAAGTGAAGCAGCGCAAATGAAGCTACCTTCAACCTACAGGTTTTCGTTTACTGTATTACAACCTCTAGATTTTAAATATCACACTTCAAATATGCTTTGGTGAAATATCCAAAAGACTGTTAATATCTCCTGCACAGTGATTATAACGATAACAAAGATGTGGAGAATATTTGGGCCTTGCTCATAATCCAATGAAGAATCACAAAGCTATCACAAGACCAGCAACAACCTTCAAACTGCAACACTGACAGATGTAGCATCCATTAGCAACCATTTAATACTGATACAATATAAACCACTTTTCACTAAAAACATTTAAGTCTGTTTTAACCGTGAAAGCACAGGCCATGTGGGAAGATGCTTTCTGCTTTGATGATACCAGGTAGTGATGTGAGCTTTTAGCTTTTTGTCAGCAAGCAATAACCATGTTAAGTGTTCTTACTCAAGAAAGCTGCTCTGACTCTTTTTAACACATTGTAAGAAAAAAGCAACCTTGTGTATTTAAAGGATAAGGGCTGGAACTATCTATAATTTTCTTGTGTCAACAAATCCCATGAAAATACGAAACCAACAATGTTGTTAGTCTGTCTCTAAATACTTTCTGACTTCCCTACCCTGTCTGTGGCATTCAAGCCCATTTGTTCCTACAGAAGACGTTAATCTATTAAAATGTACGTATAGTCTTGTTTTTAAAAAAGCTGCGTTATTTCCTAAAACAGCTGGTCACTGTAGTTTTTAGCAAACATTACTCACACAGAGTATTATTTTCTGCATGGTTTAATATATATGTTTCTTGAATTAAGTGTGTGGACCATAGACTATACAAAGATAGAGGTAGCAAGGTGTGGCGTCACCTGTTGGTTTGCATTGGAGCCAGTTTGAAGCCCAGAGTTGCAGCTCATGGTTGGCGCCATCTTTTCCATCTATAGCCAGGATCTTCAAATAATGAGTGCAGGGTGTTGCCTTCCATGCTTTGGAAACACGCCCCGCTAACTTGGACCCAAACTAATGCTAGCTTACTGACAGAGAGGAGGTAGAGCAGCAGTTGAGCCAAATGTCAACCACAACTGTTAATCAACACCCACATGGCAGAGCTACTATAAATCTTCAAATCTTATTAATGGAGCAATAATTTCCAAAATGACCACCAGCACACTTATTAGAGGCCATGAATTTAGAGACTGAGACTATAATGACTCATTGAAAAAAAATGACTATTTCTAGAGAGAAGTTGACGCTTTTGCCAATGATTTTCTGAAGCCAGCATCTAGTGGCCGTCGGTGGCATTGCAGACTAATATACTTCCGCTTTGAATTCTGCCTCTTGCCATGGTAGTTGCTGCTTGGTATGAACCTGTTGCCTCATAGCGACCAAGATAGCTAGAGTGCTAGTACATGTAAGCTAGCAACCCTAGTTAAGTGTTAGTAAGCCTGCTATCTAGCTCAGACAGCCACTGTGATTGACTATTGCTAGTATATTTCCAGTTGGCTAGTGTGTTAGTGATTTGCTTACTGGTAGTTCTTACATTACTGTCACTTGATTCTAGCAGTACCTTTTCATGAGGTGCACAAAGGAACTTCACTGTGCCCCTTTCTGGTGTGCCAGGTCTTTAGTAGGATAAAGTAATTGTTGGCTTTGGTCTTTTCATAGGATTTGTTGGCACAAAGAAAAATAAAGAATATTGCCAGAATGATCCTTTAACTTTATTTGCTGGTGGCTACATACAAATAAAACTCTTGATTTAAACTGTATTCACAAGGCAGTGCTATAATTGTGTTCTTCTATTGTCTACTATTGACCACCACACTTCAACATCTAGTGATAAAATATTGCTGACATACATAACTGTTACTATTTCCTATGGCAGTGACATGGATCAGCCCCCCTGCAAAGGACAAACATGAACACCTGAATTGAACACTGAATAATGGGAAAAGCACTACTATCCAGGGTGCTCATGAACACTTCAAAGTACACTTAATCCTGGGTTATTTAAAAAAAAGGAATGACTATAGCCTGCAAGTATAATCTCATCCAGTGTTCTTCATCCTTGCTCATAGGCATGTTTCAGGACTTGTGGCCACCTCACCATTTTGTTGAGGCTCTTTCAAAAACCTTTCCACTTCCTGTGAGCCCACTGTTACACTCTCAGGCCTGACCTCCTCTGCTTTCTCTTTGTCTTTCTCCTCTTCCTCCTTTAACTCCTTCACCATCTCCTTCTCTTGCTCCTCTCTTGCTCCTTTCTCCTCTTCGTCATTCACCTCTATGGCTTTGCTGCACACCTCCACCTTGGCACTGTCTGTAACTGTGACATTCTCCAGATTGTCTGCTGGCACTGAAGGCTTGTTTCTGATAAACAGGAAGTTACAAGTAGCCAGAACCACGGCTGAGAGGACCACCTCACTTCCTGCCAGCAGGAAGACATACATGTAATTCTTGGTGGCATCAAGAAGCCGGCCTGGAAAATAGGAAAGAGACAGAAGGAATCAGATGAAAGGATGAAATGGGAGAACTACACAGAGTGATATAATTAAGTAAAGCTGGTCATCGATGAGATAATGCTAATTTACATGCACAAGTAGAAACTCCTTGATAACGCACAGCCTGCAGCAGTTACAGCAGACTTGTCACAACTAGTCTGTCTAAAATTTGGAGTACTAAGGAATGAGAGGTAAACTGGGTGACATGCAGCTATTTGCATGGGTTTTGATCACATGTCAGTTTGTCAATATTGAACAATACTGTAGATGGAGATGGATCTTTGCTTACTGACCTGCACCAGGTGGCCCCACCAGCACAGCAATAGACTCCATGAGCAGGACCAAGCCAATGGCACTGGAGAACCTCTCAGTACCAACTATTGCCATGAGAACCTCAAACTGCAGTGCACCCACCATGCCGTAGGAGATGCCAAAGAAGATGCAGAAGACCACTAGAGATGTGTAGCTATTAGCCTGGGAACCAATGTGAAATGCACTTTGAAGGGTTTGTTTTAGTTTTATATCAGTGGGTTAAACCTTTTCTTTCCAGTTCAAAAAGAGGATTTACCTACCTGTGATCCGACCAGGTCAGTGATTCCATTGAAGATCAAAGCAAAGCTGAAGAGGTAGACGCAACGAGGCCGCACCCATTTCAGTCCGGCGATCACCCCACATGTGGGCCGTGCAAATATGTCAATGAAGCCCAGGATAGTGAGCAGCAGAGCTGATTTGGTGTCCTCATTCCCCAGTTCCTTAGCATAGCTCACTACAAACACTGGAGGCACAAACAGCCCCAGTACCATGATGGATGCTGCCACGGTGTAGATGACAAAGCCACAGTCTTTGACCACAGAGAAGTCCAACAGTTTGGCTTTGGGCTTCTTCGTCTTCTTCTCTGACCCCTCTGTTCCCTCTTCTTTGTCCTGTTCCAGGACCTTGGCCTTGAGGCTCTTAGGGGCGACCAGAGGCTTCATTAGTGCGGCGCACACACAGCAGTTGAGTAGAATGCCACCCAAGATAAGGAAACCTCCTCTCCAGCCATACTGGTACTGGAGGACCTGGCCCAGTGGTGAGAGGCAGCACAGGGCCACAGGGCTTCCTGCAGCTGATAGCCCATTGGCCAGAGGACGCTTCTCACTGAAGTAGCGGTTGAGCATAATCAGAGATGGTTGGAAGTTCAGGGCTAACCCCAGACCTACAGCAAAGGAAAGAAAGTTTTATATTCTTATACTTTCATTTCCCATCATAAACTTACATTTAATCGTCTAATACTTTCAGATCCATTGTTTTGGTGCCAATGTGGATTTGTAATTTCCCCAAAAGAAGAGGTCAATCTGCCTCTAATGGGCTTATATACACTAGTGTGATGACTGATACTTTGTCTTATTTGTGAGTGATATGCATGATATCAATATGCATAGTTGTAAGTAGGAACTGTTTAGTAAATTCTCCTCATCAGTGCATTTGAGGATGTCTGTATCAATCCTAACTACTCCACACAGTGTTTTTACATTATGTAGGGGGCATACATGTTCACGCTAGGAGTTAAATTGCTCTTTAAAGCCAGGCTGTGCAAGTTTTGCTGTGATAGAAGTCACTGTGGTCACAAGTGACAAATACAGGTAAATGGTAAATGCTAAAAAACAGTGCAATATAGCAGTAGTAGTAGTAGTGAAGACTTGTCAAGTCATAGAAATGACTCAGTAATGTCATTTACTCAACAATATGAAGTTAGCTTACATTAGCTAACACTAGCCACCATAAGTTACCAGACCAAGTAAGGCTATAACGGCGAAAACTTTGACAGTACAATAATAAAGAAAGTGCGCATTTTATTGCTCATGAATTCAACTTTTCCTTTGTAAGAGGAGGACTGCGCTTAGAAAGCAAAGCAGAAAAAGAGCTTCAGGCAAGACCCACTCACACATCTGGTTGACACTAGCTAGAATCAAAGTGGATTGTCTGTGGAATCAAAAATTGCATGCTCCTGATTAGTAGAAAAGCATCCTCTACTACCCAAAAATACTTCTTCAGATGACAATCATGCTGTTTGTTGTACTAATAAGCATAATCTTGTCCTCAATAACTCTATGTCTCTGCCAGTAATGTTAGCTAACATTCTTGTAAGGAAAAAAGTCCCAGATTTATGGACTAATTAATTGCATTAATGTCCTTTTATTTGCAATAAATTTTATTAAAGATTCAATTTTGCGGTCCTTAGACCTTCATCAGGTAAAACTCACTTCTCTTGCCTGTTGACATTTCCTCCTACGCACCTTCCTACAAGAAACTGAAGGTGTGCATGAGCCTTTACAGTTAACATTTGGACGTAATTCATCTACAGTCCCACTGAAACAGCTGGGACAAACCACAAAAACACACAGGCAAGCACGCTGACATTTATAAAAAGGTAATCTAATATAATATCAATGGTTGTTGATGTAGTGCTAATGTTACTTTCAGTCTGCTATCTTTCATGTGGCTATATTTAGGAATTTGACTAATCACGAAAACTAGAATACAATGTCTCAGATTACTTAGATATGAGTAAAATAATATACATTTTTGTCAAAAGACTGAGATTCAACTAAATCAACATGGTGCCAAATTAAAAAAGTGCCAAAATTAACACTGTTGGTGACAAAATCCACATTCCTCGCTCCATTCTCAAAAATGCATCAAACTAAGCTACTGTAATATGAGGCTTCAGCAGTCTGAGTTAGCCAAATTGAGTGGATATATTCCAAAGTTACCATCTTTTTCGTACAAAATTCCCTCTGTGTTTCCACTGACTGTTTTCTTGCTGAGCTGCACTTTTACACACAAAGTGCTGAAGATTCACATAAGCTTCAGCAGAATTTCTGAATGCATTTTTGCACATAAATGAATGTAGGAGAAAAATATTCCAATAATACTCATTTGATAAATGTATACTGAGATAAATGTCAAGTTTTTAAATCATAGGGCTTTAGAGGAATGTATCCTTATATTATGTCACTATTAAGATATATCCTAATGTCAGCTTGCAGGAAATATAAACTTTCAGCAGACAGTCAGACCTGTAATGACCCCCGTAGTGAGGTAGATGTGGATGATGCTGGTGGAGAAGGAGGCCAGGATCATTCCCAGAGAGGCGAACAGGCCTCCCACCATCATCACCGGACGACAGCCAAAGCGGTTCACCAGCACACTGCAGAGAGGACCTGAACACAGTGTAACACACTCAGTCAGGCTGTGTGTGTGTCTGGGTAGTTTGTTGCTTCTTTTAGTGTGAGAGACAGCATGTAAATAAGAGAGCTTCAAAGGTTTTGGAGGCTGAGAAGATGAAGTTGATATTGATCTTCTCATCTGAATCTGGGTATGGCAGCATACAGTAGAGTAGTTGGACCTTTATATTAATATGCTTAATATGCTTATTCTTTTTCTTGCAGAGTTAGATGGGAAGTTTGAAGAATGTAACAAAATCTAACTACAAGCACCTCTAAAGCACACTTTATCTCGTTATATCTCAGTCTCCATTGGTTGCCTGGCAGCTGTTCCCAGCCAAGTAATAGTCCTGTACATAACCCCCTTTGTGGACATTAGCTTCACAAAAGTAGTGTCTACTGTTGTGTCACCTGCTGTATGTGTGTATTGTGTGAATGTATACAAGCAGTAGCCTACCTGTGCCATAGAGCATGGCCAGCAGGATAGAGGAGATCCAGGCGGTGTCGCTGTATCCCACCCCAAACTCCCTGATCAGCTCTTTAAAAAAGACACTGACCGCTTTAGGGAAAGCGTAGGAGAAGCCTGTGATGACAAAACAGCCAGCAAGCACCGCCCAGCCCCACCCTCCATCTGGAGCCTTCACCCCCCCTGCACCCACATCCACTGCCACGCCTCCCATGGTGTTCTAGGGCTGTGTCTTAGTGGAGGCAGACAGAGAAGCTGGAGAAAAAATGAAAACAATAACATCGAATTCACATTTGAAACTGCAAATGCATCTAAATCAGTTCTGCACCATGAATACTGGCCATCAGCAACAAGCCACATTTAACATCACTGTTTATCATAACCATTTTCAGATTAACTCTGATACAATTATTACTCTCTGGAATTGCCTGAAACTCTTAAAGCTTTATCTTCATTAGAGCAGAGCAACACCCTCCACTCTTACTGAAAAATAAATATATATATATATAATAATAAATAAATAAATAAAATCTCAGACTTTGGCACCCTCTGGCTGAAATATAAAACAGACTAAAACATACATATCTGTGTGTAGGGATACACAGAAGTGATTGGTTACTGTGGGACAGAGAGGCTCAGACAGGTTGTGATATGCACACCTCAGAAATCTTCACAGCCACACATAATGTGTACCAGCCGTCCTGGCGTCAAATACTGCTGATTGGCTGAGCAGAAGATTGGGATTTTCAGGAGCACCGAGACCAACCTGCGACTGGAAATAAAACAAAGAACATCAGAAAATTAGTCTATCTCTTTATTTCAGATATTCCAATTTTTTAGGTCTGCGAATGGATGGAATTAGTTTCCAGGTTTCTTCTTCAATTCCTTTATATTGCATTCATTTTGTAATACAAAGGGACTTTTTCAGGGAGCAAATGAACGTTCGCTAAGCCCCGCACCACTTATTTGCTGATAAGTAATAACCTTGGTAGCTTTATCACTGGAAATTCATAGTAATTTTTGAAACAGTGGGTCCTTGATTTCAGACAGAGGTATACAAAAGCAAGCTTCTTATTTCTAGCCAGTGACAGTCTGCATGCTGAGATGGTAACTGTCCTAGCAGCTGAAGCTAGCCAACTAATCAAGCTAACATTCATGAGTTGGTTTAAAACGTTGTCATCAGCTGATTTTACATCTTTCAACGGACTCATTTTAAAATGGTAAATGGACTATACTTATATAGCGCCTTTCTAGTCCTCCGACCACTTTTTTACACTATGAGTCACATTCACCCATTCACACACATTCATAGGCTGATGGCAGGAGCTACCATGCAAGGTCCCAACCTGCCCATCAGATGGAATCTAATCATACACACACATTCACACACTGATCAGGAGCAATTTAGGGTTCAGTATCTTGCCCAAGGACACATCGACATGTGGACTAGAGGAGCCGGGAATCGAACTGCTGATCTTCCAAATTAATGGATGACCCACTCTACCTCCTGAGCCACAGCCACCCCTTAAATATATATTTATGTTAGAGGACAGACTTGTTGCTGACTAGAAACTCTGTGTTACTGTTCTATTGAAACATGACCCAGCCACACGGAGATTACCATCACTGTTAAGTCTGTATACGTTATCAGGGAAGCCTAGTTAAATTGTTGGTAGTCATTACTAACCTGATGTATATATATTGTATTTCTCATTTGTTTCAGACCACCTACCTGCCTTTGATACATGCCATAATTGAGTCTACTGTACTGCTGTGCTGAAATAGGGATAAATCAGTCACTAAATGGTTAAAGCTCCATCCTGTCTCCAAGCATAAGATCAGACTCTAAAATAATCATTTTTGGCTGTTTAGTTACATAGTTGGCAAGACAGCAGATGCAATCATCAACCTACAATTCATAGATGACTCCCTGTAACTCCTGAGCTTCAGCCACCATTCTAGTTTAGAAAAATCATAAAGCTTTTGTTTTTTACAGATTCTCACAGGGAAAATATTTTGAAAATTGGTCAAAGTTGTGGTACAATGCTTTACTTTCGAGCTACATCCACTAGTTCCTCAGTTATGGGACAATGCAGCAGGACAGTCAAATCAACGAAGGAGTTTTTGAGGCAAAACAATGAAATGTTCTTAACTGACCAAGTCTGACACCTGACCTCAATCCAACTGATCACACGTTTTACTGCTGAAGACCAGACTGAAGTCAGAAAGCCCCAGAGGCAATGTGAAGACTGCAGTATAGGTGTGGCAGAGAGTCACCACCGAAGATATCAAGTGTCTGCTGATTTCAGACAGTCATTGACTGCACAACAATCAAATATAGTATATGGCTTTATTACCTTTGTGAGACCTCATTTGGGTCACTCTAAGGTGATAAAGAAGCTTTCTGTCGACTTAAAGATACCTTTTGGAGTTTCTAACCTCTAAAAGCAGTTTTTTTGGCATTAAAATGGCCAAATATCCAATAATTACTTCATTCAAACACAGATAGTTGCAGTTGCACCCACATACAGATTCCAATATTTTCCCCCCATCACCTTCAGTCTTTTGTATTTACAAGCCAGCAGTAAACAGAACAACAAGTGTGATTTACTGATACACTGTATCCTATCATGCTTGGTAATGGGCCAGCACTGTTGTCTGTGATTTATAGCTCCACTGGGTCTCTGCAGCCAGACGTGGCTTTTACCACTACAACTATACATTAGTACCTCAGCCAAGAACACCCGCACATGCAGGCTTATGTGCATAAGATACAGACCTATGAGTTCAAATTTATTAACATCTTAGTTCTCTCTGGATTTCTAAAAATCAAAGCAGTGAAGACATCAGCTAATATACAATTTCTTGAAGAGCTAAAGGAACGAGTTTAATGCAGGCTGAGCTCAGGCCAAAACAGCCAAGAATCCAGTGTCTCCAGGTAACATGATCATTTCAAGCCTCACGCTGACGGGAATCAGACGTGACCAGCCTAAAAAAAACTTAGGACCAACAGAGCCTGTGTGTTTCAGTCAGTCCCTGTGGCAATATGCTGCATTATTAAACAGTCATACACAGATTTGAAAAATATCCTGAGTACATTGTTTAGACTGCAACATCTGCCTTCATCAAAATGTCCTCTGAGTCTCCTTGGATGGAGGATAAGTCTTGACGTTACAGCTTGTGCCAAAATCTAACTAATTGATGCTGCTCAGGTGCACTCTCTGATTTTAGCAGACAGTAGTTCCCCAAAGTCCTAAAATAAATGTCCAGCCAGCTCAATGTTGACATAAAAACTTGAGTTGAGTTTGAGTTTTAAAACATCAACAGTGTGCTGGAAATTTGGGGACACTAGTGGGTGCATTAACAAAAATGTACCTTTAGGCCTTGAGGGTAGATTCAACAAGTCCAAAAAGCAGAAAATATTTCAATAACATTTAACTTTTACAAATAATTTATCTGCAATTAAAATCTGTTATTCTGAGGGCCCCTACTGACCCCAGTGTGTTTGCAACTTTTACATGGTCCATTCCTCCACAGGATTATAGGCATATTCTTAAACATTGCCAAAAGCATCTCAGGTCAACTGCACAGCTGCTGTCCTAAAAGCCAGGTCCTCCCATTAAAAGCATAATTCTCTTACCCAGAAGGCTAATATGTAATGTATAATGGACGGTATAATGAGATAATGTTGTATGTTATGTAACTTTACATGCTGCATGACACTGGCTCTGACCCCCAAATGTTAGCTATTCATAGGAACAACAAAAGCACACATCAGCTGGGATTTCAGTGAGGCAGGTTATATTAACAACTGATTAGCTGATTATGTGTGATGTGAAAATTGTATCTTATAATGATAAGCCCACAGAGAATTATCAACCAACTCTGCAGCCCCCCTTCGCTCTATGGAGTATTTTAGCCTCTTTGAGATCATTTGGTTTTCCAGGCTGCAACTTTAATGTTTCAGTTCATTCTCACTGCTCTCATCAACTGTTTCCAGCACCAGCAGGCAGCAAGAAAGCTCTGATAAACATATTGTACACTACCTGTCCACCACCTAACAGCAGACAAAGTTAGCAACTAGCAAGTGAACATGGAGGAGCCATACACAGCTAACAGGAGAGTGAATTTTGGACTTACATTCATCAGGTGTTGATTAACATTGACTTGAATTTAATGCTAATGTTAGGCTGTGTGGGCTTGAAGTGTAAATAAGCAACTGTTAGCTTGTCCTGCTGCCCCCAAGTGGCCAGAGATGAATGAATGCATCTTTAAATGTTTAATGTGAAAACAGTTAAGTGCATTGACAACAACAAAAGAATAATTCAAGGTATTGACACATAAAGTGCTAGTGCTCTGGGACTTAGCAATGGCATAAAGAAAACTGAATGTGTTATCATTCATCATTTTTAAGTTAAAATAATTCAAATTAGTGTATTGGCATGTTACATGACACACACTAACCCTAACCATCCCCCTCCTCATGCCTAAACCAAACGGGTAGTTCCGGGTCTGAAAAGTGAAGCCAATGCGGAAGTGCCTTAAACCTGCATCTCTTTAATGGCCATCAGGGAACGACTCCACTGGCTCCAAAAAGAAGTCTGATTGTGTAGAAGTCTATGAGAAAATGACCCTACTTCTCACTTTATTTATTACCTTAGTAAACAGTTTCCTATGATTTCCCTATGATGTTCATTTTGTTAATTATGGCCCTATTTTAATTTAAATTTGATGATAAAGCAGGGTATGCTTTAGGGCGTGGCTACATTGTGACTGACAGGTCGCTATTACAGCAACAACGTTGGTTAGGTAACATAACCAAGGTATAACCTCAGATTCAGAGTATAGGCGTAGCTCTCACTATTTCAGTGTGTTCTCAGGTCATGAAAGTTAATTGTAACAGTTTGGTTGCCTAAAAAAGTCTTGTTCAGTGTTTGGTTGTACTAAAAGACCCTCTAAGGAATCAAATGTTCATTTTTTCCCAGTAAGTACATTTTGTTTTAATGGTTTTAAGCCTGTTTTTCACTAGTGAAAATTAGCATTAGCATTATCAAAGTTAACCATAGACTGTAAATGCACCGTACTAACCAAGCTAGCAGCTAGCGTTAGGGTCAACTCCACCCTCTTGTCCAATTATGGTCACTTCTCATCACTTCTGGCTCCAAAAATCCAAGATGGCAATGATCAAAATGCCAAACTACATGGCTACGTCCATTATTTTTATACGATCTATGGCCTAATCCTAACTAAGTGAGCGTGTTGTGTAGTAAAATGGGTGTGTCATGTAGATACTGGAGTTCACAATGTTGGGTATATACGTCTGTATAAACAAATCAAATTGATATTTTTAATTTAAGAAAGGTTATTAATAATTATAGTGATAATAATTTCATATCTATCACTTTAGTGTCATGCCCTTCACATGAAAATGTTTTCAACTTTTTTCCATTTAGTTCTCTCTGAGTAAATTACTCTATATTGTATAAATAGAAATTTCGAGTTTCAATACTATCACAAACAAATCCCGAGTTGTTCAGTGTTAAGTAACGTCACTCCACACATCATCCCTGCATGAAGATACAGTATTTAATGAGGAGTCTAACCTGTTCTGTCTGGATGTCGCTGCATGCCTCAACTCTTGTCACGACATGTACCACTGGCTTGCATCGCGCGAGAAAACGTGCATCACAAATGACGAAATATGGTCCCAAATAGCCAATAAAAGGGTGTCACTGGGAGTGTGACAGACGCCTCCCTCTGCTTCACTCACACCAGTCCCACACCACAGACATGCGTATGTAGGCTATATAAGAAGAGAGAGCGGCCCAGACTGCTGAGCTTCTTACCGGGTGATGCTGAGAGCTGACCCTCCTCCTGCCTCCTGACTCCTGCCTCAGCACCGGAGCCGCGTTTCTCCCTGCACGTCTGCCTGCAGAGCGGCTGCCCCCGTGCTGCTGGGTCCTAATGCCCCCACTTCACAGGCCTCCCACTCTGCTATTTTGGGCGTTTTGTTTATTTGAACAATGTAGGGACTGGTTGGCTCTCTCTCTTAGGTCTGGGGATTTATCCAAATAAGTGCTTATAACAAGATTAAGATCAAGGACAATTGGGAGCCTAAAATACTGGGATGCAGTATCTTTGATTAAAGACCAGACAGCATAGATCCCAATTGCACAAAGTGGCTTGACAGACATAAAAAGGAATGGTCAAAATCGAATTAGCTATTATAGTTCCTAGAACGGGTCAAGCTCCAAAAATGCCAAAGCATACACTTCCCATAATGCAACTGAATTATGTCTTTCATTAAATCCTCCCTGCTTCATAAATGTCCAAAACTTTCTCAATACTATGCATGTGGTTTGTAACGCAGGTTTTCTGATTTCAATTTGTAGTCTCCTGGCCCAAGCTAAGCCCTCATGTTGTTTTCACAGACTTGTCAGAAAACAATATAGTACAGTTTACATGAAGTGATCTTGATGTGTAAAACCAGTAAAGTGCCCCTTTAAAAAACTGGGTTTTATTGTTTTTATTAGTGAAACAACCTGTCTGGCAAACTTGTTTAGCTAGTTTCTTATCACTCAACTTAAAGGACAGTTTTTCAAGTCTGTCTTAAAACAACAGTCAGGTGCCCAAATGAACACTGAAATAGGTTTGTTTTAAGACAGACTTGAAAAATTATGAACCTATCCTTTAACCTAGAAAAGCAAATTCAGATTAGACATAATCCTTTCCTTTTCAATAAAAATAGTTTTTATAATGTTTTTTTTTTTTTTTTTTAGCTATGTTTGCACTCAACATACACCTGCTGTATTTAAAAAATATATCAAACAGATGTCAAAGTTAAATAATAATTATGGGCACAATGGGCTACAGTAGATTTTGACCTTTTAAAAAACACACAAAATATTCTCAGAAATTATTCTTGCCACAGAGCATGAACTGTTTGGCCACATGGGGGCAGTAGAACAGGCTAAAAACACAATTTATATTATCATCTAACAAAGTTGTTGTGACTAATATGCTAGCAAACAATTATTCATTTACACTTCCAGGGAGGAAAGGATTTTGGTGTTCAGCTGCTAAACGCTAAACTATGTATGTTCACAAGCTAGTCGCTAACTGTCTAGTGCTGGGCCGGTGCATCATCACTGAGACTGAACCATAAAACCAAAACAATGAGCTGAAAGATGCTAAAATGCAGTTGGGTAATAATTATCAGTGGGTTTATCATACCTTTCACATGATGCATTGTTGATATAAAAATACTGATTGACTGCAGCTTTAAGAACTAGAGAGATTCATGCTTTGGGGTATGTTTGCTTGATTGAAAGGTGTCTTCTTGTATTACAGTCAGCTGGAGGTGTGTTGCGCTCTTTCCTGTAATGCTCTGATGGACAGAGTGTTAATAATAAGGGGATAAATAAACTGCTGTGCTGTTGCTGTGGGGAAGAGACTGTGGTTTGCTGACGTCAACACTCCACTTCCTGTCCCACTTTAACTCTGGACAGAAAGCATGTGTTTTTGTGTGTGAATTGTCTCTCACTCACACTATAAAGTCACCCCAGCATTTATCTAGTCATTTCCCCCTGGAATTATCCTCCAGATGGCTTGTGTGAACGTGGATGCTCACATGTTTTTCTATTAGTGATATACAAAGACATTTTCTTCATGTATAGAACTATAAGCCAAATAAATCAATTCTATTTTTTTATTGTAATCCACATTCACATTGTTCTCTGTATCCTTTCCCTCTTTGGTTTGTGGATTTTCAGTGTGGCAGTTATTCTTATCCTGAGCTGGAGATCCTGCAGGGAGGAGCAGCGTGACCTGTTGTATAACTGTCCTGACTGTGCAGCAGGATGCAGGTGCTCAGGTTGTCCGACAGCACCGCCCAGTGGTTACATCATGTCATTGCTGTAAGGAGTTATTTCCTTTCAGCCCCGCGCTGGTTTACTATTACGTGCAGTTTTAAAGCTGCACTGTGAAAACCTGCTCTTTTGTGACACCTTCTGTTCGAAGAAGCATTTATTTTTTATTTATTTATTTTGGCTACGTGGGAGCAGCACAACGTGTTTAAAATACAACACTGACATAATATCAGCTCATGAAGTTGTTATAGTGAGCATAATATTAATTACCAGTAATACTAATATTAAAGTTCAAAAAATATGTTTTTCTTGTTTCTCTCAGTTGTGAGTTTTTTTGACCTTCACTGTGCAGAATGATGTACGTGCAGAATTTTTTTCACATTCATCTGCTAAAAGTGGAAAGTTTCTCTGTGCTCATTGATAATCCAATTTTAAGGGGCGGGCCTACAAGCAAGATAGGTTACATCACAGTTTGGAGGCCAATCCTGGTCCAATTTACACGAGTGTGATGTGGAAACTTGAAGCCTCCGGTGCACATACACTGAGAATGGACTTTATACTGAAGTAGGAGACATACTGTGTCCAGCAGGAAAATATCTGAAATTAAACATATTTGCATATTTGTAGAATCCGGAATTTGTAATGAGGGAGAAGGAGTACTGTAGATATCATTTTAAGGATTTTAACAAGACAGCTGAACTTTTATGTGGAAAACCATATCAGACACTTACTTTTATTCAAATTGAAGTATTTTATATACATTTTAAAACATATCTGGAGGGGATCTTTAACAATAATACCAAGCCAGCCAGTGATGGAGCTCACATGGTTTTTCTACAGTGTATGTCTGTATTATAGAACCAGCTCCTGTAAATTGCCAGGGGCTAAAATGTCGTCCTGGATGCTTACTCTTATTATAAGTGAGAAAGGGAAATATTTAGGCACAGCATGCCTTGAGCTAAATGCTTATGTCGGCATAGGAACATGTTGATGTTCACCACCCTTAGTTTAGCCTGTCAGCATGCCAATATATGCTAATTAGCACTAAAAGTAGTTTTACAGGTATCTGGTTACAAACCAAGGTATTGGACAGATTAAAAATTGCACCTGAGTCATGGGTTCACTAAAATCATTAGGGTTCATGAATGTCTGGACCAAATTTCATGGCTATTCGTCCAATAGTTGTTGAGATATTTCTGTCTAAACCAACGAGGTGGACGTATTTAGAGTGGTCATCCATACAGCCATGCAGCTAGGGTGGCTAAAAAAAATCAATTTGTGTAACTTTAATACCAGCATATGTCTGTTTTGAGAAGTGTGTGAGTCCCCTTAAATGAGGATTTTTCCCCCTTTAGTTCTGGTGATTATAGCTGTGTGCACACTCTGGTCCAGAGCAAATCATAAAATTTGGTAGGGATATCAGTGGTCCCAAGATGTTTGGGAATGATTTTGTTTTCCTCATGACCTTTAGTCTAGTGTCAGGCTAACCATTCTATGTGTACTTGTTGAACTTCTACAACACTTGATCTATGATATAAGGTTTTCCATGAAATGTTAATCTTATGGAGAAATTTTCAATTAATTTTACTGAAAATTCATGCAAACAATGGTAAAAACCCTTTAAATTTTAATGACACCATCACCTTTCCTCTAATGCTACTCTAAGGAGTGTACAGGATAAGTTCACCCAAATCATACCATAAAAGGTTATCCAAAACCACCCGAAACATCCAGTCCAGTCAATAAAACACAACAACTACAAGTACTTATTAATTTATTTACACAATTTTAAAATACACAAATACAGTGGCATTACAAATGAGGAGCAAAAGTCTTAAGGTGGGGGTGGAAAGACAAAGATTTCCCATGAATCAACAGTAAGATGCATTGTGGGACATGAGCAACCATCTCCACTGTAGTTAAAAGTAAAATCAGACAGGAGGTGAAAATAAGAAATAACTGAGTGAAGCAGACATGAACGACAGACTGAAAAAAACTATTATACCATGTAAAGTGTACTTGCATTTATCATAGCCATCATCAGTGAGACAAGTTAATCCATCACTTTTTTTGTTTGTTTTTCAATCCCACAGGTGATGTATATTTAAAAAAAAAAAAAAAAAAAACCTGCGTTAGCAGGAACTCTAATGGAGTGAAGCATTCCCTGTCCCTCCATACGCTGTCATCATCCCAAACCGGAGAGCGGCTCGTGTGGACGTGGTAGACAGAGTAGGCACATCCTATACACAACATCAGAACAAACACGTACAAATAACCACTACAACCCCTTCCCCCTTCAACTACAGAAAATGGCCTACAATACTTTGCAACCAGTCTACCACATCGAGAAATTTCTACTTCAAAATCTGCAGGATTTATTGGTCAGGTCGGCCGACCGAGAGGAGCCGCACGAGGCTCCAGCTCCGATACCACTGGGACTCAGCCATGACCTCGTTTCTTAAGACAACACTCCGTCCAAACCTCTCCAAAACCTCCCCCAGTTCCATCCAGCCTGATGTTAAAGCACACCTGGCCATTTTCCACCTGGACTCTCACATCATTCATCTGATGGGGATGTGCCAAGCTGCTCTGAAAGATCAGCGTCAGATTTAATCCAAGTCCGATGATCTTTTTCAATCCCTTGTTTATCTCACCTTACTAAGCTGTGTCTATGCCAGCTGTTTCTAAGGTTCATAAAAAGATTTTTAACTGAAATGAGTCCCCTTATTATGGGGTCAAGCTCCAAAACACAGGATTATGGATTTCCCATAATGCAGCTTTTATCAAAGCTTCTTCAGACCCCTAGAAGACATTGTACAACTGTTTTCGCAGGCTGAGTAGTACTCCCTGTAAATTGATTTTTGATGTATAATAACTGGTGGAGTGTCCCTTTAACACAGAACCGTACAGGACTAATGCTGATGTAGTTTGAATGTGCACTGTGTAACCATGTTGTAAGAGAATATCAAAGGTAATAGAATAATTTTACCAAAGACCTATTTGTTTTGCTCACCAGGAGGCTTTTCTCCAACATAATCCCCCAAATGACAAACATTAACCACTGTTTTGCCTTTGGCCTACAGTTTTGATGCTCTCTGTCATGGTTTTTCCAGCTCCCTGTTTGCGCCGGGCTGGCTAACTAAAACATTTTAAGAAGTGCAATATCGATAGTGAAAGCTGTAAATTGTGGCAAGTATCATTACATTGGAAAAGACATTATTTAAGCGCTTGTGAGGTTGGTTTTTGTGGTGTCTACTGGGCTAGGAGGACTGTGTTGGTGAGCCACATCCAGACAAGGTGCAACGTTCTGAAATTTTGGTCAAAGTTGATGAGTGTTGAACAAGGACTAGGTAGGAAATGGTTTGAAGGTATGCTTGAAAAAAATTTTTAAAAAAAGAAGCTGCATTTGGACTCAAAGTGGAAGCAGATGGAAAGATGGTCTGGAGTGGCGTTTAGGAGGCAAAGAAGTAAAAGAAAGAAAACCCTCGACCCCACCCGTTTGAGCTTGTACAACCCTAGGACAGAACCACACAAACACACAGAAAACCACATCACTATGCACCGGGTTAAAAACGACGTCTCATCCATTCAGTGTGGACACATCGACCCTCCCGACTATTTCACTGCTCCATTCACAGCTTTCCCAGGCAGCACACTGCAGTCACAACCTGAAGACGGAAAGAAAATGTGCTGCGTGTTTTTGGATCAACTATAACTTCCTGGTTCTAACACACCTGAGGAGGAAAAGAAAATATGGGATAACCTTTGAAAATAAAACATTAAAAGGCCTTTAGTCCCATTTTAAAAACTAAGTAGGATTATACTACCTTAAATTTAAACCTAAAACATCTAAAAACAAAAAAAGGAAAATGTGTCAACTTGTGGGATTAAAGGAGTCTTTCAGGACACAAAAGAATTTAGGCACTGTCCTTTAACACTGTCTTCTTGCTTTTCATAGTTAAAAAAGTCCCACACATTAACAACAATTAACAGACTCATCCTGATCCGTTTACAAACCCAGACAGCTTGTGACTTTGGGCCAGTGGAGCTGGTGTGAGAGACATTTTAATGCTAACAACAAAAATAAGTAAAACCAAAGTAAAAAAAAAAAAAAGGATGCCAGAGAAAAGTGAATCCATGGCTTCATCAACAGTAAGGAGGGTGGGGGGGAGGAGGGAGGGTGGGGGGGGGGAGGGGTGTTTCCACATCTTCCATGGGAGTAGAAGGGAGGCTGTGGCTGCTACTTTGCCAAGATGGTTCTCTGTCACACACACACAAACACACACACATTCCTGGTTGTGCATCTTTTCCCCCCCGTTGAGTGAACAAGAGCGCAGCCAGACTCTTGTGTGTGGGTTGTTAAGTCTTCCGCGTCCTTAAAGAGTCCTGTGTATATGTACGTGTGTGTGCGCGTGTTTGTGTGTGTGTGTGTGTATGTGTGTGTGTGTATGTGTGTGTGTGTGCGTGCTGCAGGTGGTGCATGTTGAGGCCTCCGTGGTGCACGGGTGGATGGGAGGGTTTCACCGTGGGGCTGCAGACTGGAGGCCGCTGGGTGTGACCCGGGACAGAGCCTGATAAACACAGATGGAAAAGGATTTTTATGATGATGTCACCAGCAAAAATCAATATCAACCAACAGTAAAGAGTAAGTTACTTCACAATAAATGCACTGTTTTGCGTTATTAAATTATAAGCACAGTTGCTTTATTATAGTGCCAACTGAGTCTGGGCTCAGCTACTGCTAAAAGCTAACACTTTAAACAAGTTGGCCTCTGGAATATTTACACACTGTTATTATATTTTATGTCTTTTTATATGCATTTACTGTTTTTCTGTAATGATTGTACTTGTATAACCAGAGTGACAATAAAGGAGACTCAGGCTGACTGGAGTAACGGTCACTGCTTTACAATTTGTCCAGTAAGGGAAAAAAAAGACACTACAGATCGTGCGAGTAGTGACAGTTCTGTTATGTTATGTATGTTACTACAGTTCTGTGAATTCTGGATGATTTTCTGGACATTCACATGACTGAAAAGCATCTGGTGTAGACGGTTTGGGGAAACAATAGAGAGACATTGGGCGGTTTTTGAATATGTGAAGGGGATGTGATCAAGCCAAGTTGATCTTACTAATTTTGTCATTAGACCCCTACTGCAGGGGCCTCAAGCATTGTGATTTGTTGGAATTTAAAGGTGCCCTGTGGAGTTTTATGTGGAGCACCCTGTGGAGTGTTTTTCACCAAAACACATTTTGTATATCGCTGAGGTTTAACTAATGTGTTGAGTGAATTTTATTCCACATTTAACACTTCTAACGCTGAAAAGTATTGTAAATCCTGCAATTTTTATATCCATGTTTGCTGGCTCACACTCTTCTTCTTCACTGCCTTTTGCTGGTGCATAGCTAGGTTTCTTTGTGCTTTACCGCTACCAACTGTCAATACGGAATACCAAGGAACTAGTGGCAGGAATGTATATCGCATTGAACATGTGCGTCATATGAATGTGTGATACAATCTGGAACTCACAAAAACATTCCTCCATTGCACTACTGACAATCAAACACTGGTTCCTTTAAACGTCTGAAACAAGAAGTCAACTTATATTTTTTGCAAGGAAATCACACAGAAAGCTAAATCCTTCAGAGTAAATCTAGACCATCCTCCCCTCTGGTCAGAGATATGTTTCCCAAAATTATGTGCGACATGTTCAAGTTTATTTATCCCACATTTAATCAACACTGAACTCTGACACACCCTAAACTGCTCCTAAGTACCTTATCTTATCACCGTTCTATTTATTACAGTGTAACCTTTTATAGTAGTCTGTATTGCTTGTGACGTAACAGCACTTTTAACATAACTGACTGTCTTATTGTTTTATTGTGTTTTTATTGAGGTTATGAAGGTACACAACAAGGTCCTCTTATGGGAAATAAAGATCTGAGCTTGACAGATGCAAACAGTCTCTATGGAAAGTGAGGTCTATAGCAGTCATTTTAAAATTGGCAAAATCACATTGTTTTGGTTTTTTTGTAATTTGGAAACATCTGCAAACCGACCCTTTAAAATGAAATGAACTTGCTGCTTTAAATAGACAAGCTGGCTGAGCAATAACAATGCCAGTAACTGTCTGGGTTTACATGTATACACAAGAAATAGTCATAGCCGCGCATATCAATAAATGCAAATGACTTTAATTATTCATCAGCATTTGGATTATTCATGAGCTGCACTTTAAACAAGATAATACAGCAGCAGAGATCAAAGCAAAAAGCAGAGACAAAACAAAAGAGCACTTTAGTTCAGTGTGTGTTAGATACACTTGATCAACTTCTTGATCAACACCTAAACTGGTCAGTAGAACAACAGCGGTCGGTTTGTAGGAGACTGAAATAGATGTCAAATTAAGCCTTTGTTTTTCATTTTTAGTGATGACTGGCTGTGACACTCTTTGACCTCCTGGGGGAGCACAACGTCTACAAAAATGAAAAAAAACAAAGCACCTAGTGAAGCCATTAAACAGCAGATTGCTGCTGAAGTGACTTCAGCTTCTCTGTTCACATCCGCACTAGCAGAAGTTTGGTGGGAGATCCTCTTAAACTACTTCCATAACAAGACAGGTGACTATTCACACTCAACATGTTGGACTCCTACTAAAACTACTGCTGCTATTGAAGACTTTGTGTACTATTCAGTTTATGGACTTAAATATTTTAAAGGATGAACACTGACATGTCTGCAACTACTCTGCAATATCAATCTCATTTGCTCTCTTCTTGCTTTGTTTGCTGACTGATTCTAACACTCTTCATGTATGTGATTTATTTCCAACTGAAAATGAAAAAGGGGGAACCAACCAACACTTGGTACAGGGCCAAGAGGAAGTGCACTGTCCTTTAACACTGCCTGACAGTGTTTTGTATGTTATGTTCTCTTGTGATAAATGGTTCCTATTTGAAGTTGTGCCAATCTTCAGCAACTGACCACAGATGATTCATTCCACATTTACATCATATATATCTGTTACCTGTGAGGTGGACATGCGGGATGTGTCCTGGCGTCCCGTCAGGTCTGAGGAGGAGATGTTGACAGGTGCTCCACGATGAAGACGCATGCTGACCTTCCTCTCCTTCTCCAAACCTGAAAAAGGTACAAGAAGTCAAATTATTACAATCAGGGGAAGCAAAAGATTAAGTAGACTGTGTCTGTTTAAAAAGCCACAGAGTGAGTTGGTAACTTTGTGTTTGTTTTCCACCTGTGTGACTCTTTACAACTTTGCTGAATATACAAGTCTCCTTTTTACAATATGAACGGACATCTTTTCTAGATATAAATTGCAGCATGTGAAACAACAAACATGAGGAAAACATAAATTGAAAGATCTGCATTTTCAACAGAATACAGCAACTCACACCAGCAGATGAAAAGATGTGAAGAGACACCTGACTTTAAGCCCCTGCACAGTGTGCGATAAATGCAATCTTGCTGAAAACTGCACAATGTGAAGGGGCTTTGAAAACTCTATGTGAGTGTGTGTGTGTGTGTGTGCTGACCTGTGTGTGACGCAGGGTTGAGTGGTGAGGGGGCTGCGACATCCTGAGCTGCTCTGGCTCTTCCTGAGGCAGAGGCCATGCCCCTGGCCCCGGGGTTCCTGCTGTGCCTCAGCCTCTCCTCCCGCTCCCGGCGCTCCCTCTCTGAGTCCTCCACGGCTCTGTTGGCACCCTGAAACACACACAAACACACATTTTAAGGTTTGTCTCTCAATATGTACAATCCTGTAATTTGGCTATAATAACAGAACTATGTATAAAGTTACAGATCTATAAATCAACTTGGTGGAATGAACTGAATCCACTCTCATTGAGATAATACAACTTACAAATTTGAGCATGTTCCAGTCGAAGACGTAGTCGTAAGAGAAGCCTTGTCTGTGGAAGAGGTTCCTGAAGAGCTGGCGGAGGTATGAGTAGTCGGGCTTGTCGTCAAACCGCAGTGAGCGGCAGAAGTTCAGGTAGGTGGCAAACTCAGCTGTAGGGTCAGAGAGGACAAGGAAACTCACAGTGAGCTTGCTGGCACATACTTCAACACAGACAATACAAACACAAGAACCGTGCAGAGAACTTTCCACAAGTGCTGTGATGTAATTTTTTTTCATGTTTGCCTTCTCTGTCTGTTCTTCAGTTAATAAGACTTTCAAGAACTCCTTTACAATGTGCATTAAAGAGGTGCTTTCAGTCACAGCAGTGAGGATTTGGTTTGCATCAATGTGAGGACACAAATCTTAAAATCCTGCACTGATGTAACAGAAGATGAGAGGGAGCAATCAAACTTACATGGGTAGCCTTTGCAGAGGACCTCAATGGGCGTCGACATTTTCTTCTCGCTGATGCGTTCATACTTCTGCCTCTTGGTGGCAGCTTTGAGGCCTTGCCAGGGCAGAGAACCCAGGTTGAAGTACATGAGGACGTAGCCCAGCGACTCCAAGTCGTCCCGTCTGGACTGTTCTGTAGACAGAGAGAGAGAGAGAGGGGAGACAGTGAGGATCATCAGCCTGGAGGAGTCTTAAAAGACGTTTCTACTCATGGCAAAAGTCATCATATTTTGGGAGCGGTCTTACCGATGCCCAGATGTGTGTTTATGGAGGCGTAGCGGGCGGTGCCGGTCAGGTTCTTGTTCTCGCGGTAGGGGATGTGCTGGTGTGTGCGGGCGTCACGGTATTTCTTGGCCAGGCCGAAGTCGATGATGTAGACCAGGTTGCCTTTCTTTCCCAGCCCCATCAGGAAGTTGTCTGGCTTCACGTCTCTGTGGATGAAGTTCTTGGAGTGGATGTACTCAATGCGGCTGATCTAGAGGGAGAAAAGCAGGAGAACCTGACGTCAGCTACAAGAAACATCTGATCATCCAACATCCAATTAGTGAGCTTAAAAGTTAGATGGAGCTCCAGTGGCAAGGTGAAGTAATGTTCAGGTTTGTAGGACTCTTTTTGGATCAATCCATCACTTTAATGTGGAATAACAGCCTTATAGTGCTAATGTAGGAACAGTTTTATAAGAACACTGCGTTTCTTATTGTGTAAATAATGTCCCAGAGATTCAAGTCTATTGTTATTCTTTTAGCTCTCTTTAAAATGTGGAGGCTGTAAACATGACCTTCATTCAGATGTTTGGCTCTATTTACTGTAAACCTCTTCATTCAATTTTCATGGCCTTCCAAGATGGTACATTATAGATGGGACATTTGTCTTGATGAGAGTTAGATGAGAAAATTAATACTTCTCTCATGCTTGTACGATATCTATGAAGCTACAGTCAGCAGCTGGTTAGCTTAGCTTATCATAAAGACTGGAAACAGCTAGTCTAGACGCTGACGTAGTCTGAAGGTGACAAAAATCTATCTGCCAGAATTCAAAGTCCTTTTAATTCAAAGTTCAAACTTCAAGGCTTGTGGTGGTGGAGCTTTTGCTCTTCTGGTTCCAGGTTGTGGAACAGATCTTGCTCTGAAGGTCTGATCAGAGAATTTTAAATCTCATCTAAAGAAACATTTATGCTCAAAGGGATTTTATTGATACTTACTTGCCCTGATTTGCTCTCACTGTTAAGCAACTTTTGCTTTTCTTTATGATAAATATTTATCTTGGTGCTTCTTACTGTTTTTTGTAAATGTGAAGCACCCTTGTTTTGAAGTGCTGTGTAAATTAAGGCTTTACTTGCTTACTCTAAAGCTCACTAATTGGCTACAACGTGCTGTTTTTACACTTCGGTTTTTGTACAGATTAAATAAACAAGATATAACGTGTTAATAAGTGAGCTTTAGAAGTGCCAGTAGGTGGATTTTGTTACTTTTGGACAGAGCCAGACTAGCTGTTTTCCTCTGTGTTCAGTCTTTATGCCAAGCTTACCAGCTGCTGGCTGTAGCTTCATATTTACTGTGCAGGCATGCCAGAAAGTACTTAACTACAGAAAATACTAATCGTTCCAGCAACTAAACAGTCCCTGTGCTCTCTAGCTCTCACCATCTGATCGGCCAGCAGCAGGACAGTCTTGAGGCTGAACTTCCGAGAGCAGAAGTTGAACAGATCCTCCAGACTGGGCCCCAGCAGCTCCATCACCATCACATTGTAGTCGCCCTCGGCCCCGCACCACTTTATCGTCGGAATACCCACTGCAGGAGGAAAGAAGGGAAAAGGTTACATTTAGTACTTATTTACTATTTACATGGAAAAAGTGTTACTACAGAGCATACAGCTGACAGGTTGATTTACATTCACCGTGATGAATCAATGTAACGGCAGTTGTGTTTAAGAATGTCGTCTGGCTTTACTTTAGGTTGTGTTATGTAACTTGTACTCCGAGCAGGCCACAGCAAGTTCGAAACACTCTAGAAGGTGCATGTAGATACAAAGATATGCACACAAGCACCAATACAGTGCCACAAGTTCACTTTTCCAAGTATCCAAAATATTTTTTATTTGGGGGTTATTACAAAACTATTGTTTTGTGGCTGTTAAGTTTCTTTTCCAGCAGACATTTTTTTCCTGTTGAACTGTCTGCTGAACTGTGACTGAAGTGAAAAACACTCAAATGGCAAAAAAAAAAAAAAAAAAAAAAAAGTTTGTGGTTGAGACTTACTTTCAGATTATTTTAAAAATGTCTGATACGGGCCAGAGTCATGTGACCATTGAGAACAAAATGGCTAAAACGTGAAATCATGCTCATACTGTCTGTGCATGCCCCCACACACAGGAGGACTGTTGCAGCACAGGCCAGCTGGTTTAGTAGTAGCTGGTAATTGGCTGACGTTGCCAAGGCAAAGAGGCCATCTGGCATTTCCTTCTACAGGCAGACAGTAACAAAATGCTGCTGCTCAGCACCTAGTGCACACACACACACACACACACACACTCTGCATCAGCTATTTATATACGTACAAACGCAAATACATCCCACAGTCTGGGTCACCCAACATGCCCCATTAAATCCTACCATGCTGGAACAAAAATACAAATGCATGTGTGCACATAGTTGTGCTGACAGAGCCGAACCGTCTCTTTCATATGCTTAAATAGTCAAGCAGACCGTTTGCTATGAAGACTGAAAAAACTAATAAACATGATAGAAGGAAAACTGGTCTGAGTTTGAAGCGTGCCATGGTGGTTTTGAAAATGCAGTTGTCAGTTTTCTTCAACAAGTTGTAAAGACTACTGAGCTGGCAGAACATTTAAAGAACCAGATTTTTTTTTAGCACCCAGCAGCACCCTTAACCCCACTGTTCACACATATTGATGCAGGCTGTCTCTTGCCTCTCCCACGCCGCAGGCTTGTGGGCATGTTAAGTGTGGAGTACGTAACTTCCACACACAGCTCAGATTGGGTAAGGATTTTCTTACATTGCCAGTATCACTACACCAGCAGTTCTTTTCCAGAGCAGTATGTTTCCATGCATAGCTTTTAGCCACCGGAGTGACGTGGCTCTATGGATGGTACTGTCGGTCTGTCAGTCAGTCCTTCCCTCACTTTATCTCAATAGATTAACTGTCATGACATGAAGTTCAAACCTTCATGGTCCCCAGAGGACAAGTTGCATCTCATCTGGTAGACAGCTGAGAGCTGCTAGAGTTTATTTAAGTGCCCGACAGCTAATTCAAGATAGATCATTCAGAATCAGGAGGCTGACGATCGAGACAACCGACTCTTCCCTACATTTGTTTGAAACACTTTTATCTGTTTAAGAGGAATAGAAAACAATTTCTAGAACAAACTGAAACAAGTATCTCCAGGTTGTCGCCTGCTGCCTCGTCTCAGAGGACATTAACACAAAATCAAACCTTTTCCAGCTGCTGAAGTCGTAGTGCGAGCATGTTTTAAGAGGTTCGACTCACAATGAATGGCATCCTGTCATGTCTGTATATTAGAGTCTAACATGTTCTCCCAGCTCACCATTTACAGTTGAGTTTAAAAACATCCGCAGTTGTCAGGGGGGAAATAAATGCCACTGTAACAAAATCTGACTCTCTTATCATTACCTACCTCTGGTTAGTCTGTCAGAGATACCCAACATCCATCATTTTCTATATACAGTAGCTAGTGATTAACAAGATGGATTGATAAGTGTTGGCTTACATTTTGAAGTGCTTGTAAATATTGATGTGAACCACTTAGTTCCTAAAAGCCCCAGCAAGACTTTACGGAGTTGTACGTTGTAGGATGTGTGTGTAAATGGTGTGTTAGAGTGTACTGTACCTCCACCCTGCATCATCTTGTAGATTTTGCTCTCTATGTGGAGCTGTGGGTGTTTGGTCTTCACACATTCCAGTTTAATAGCCACCTCCTCTCCGACTGAGATATCAGTGCCTAGACAGAGACAGACAGAAGGGTTAGCTGCATGACCACACATCACATCATTTTGCTTTAAAAATGTTACATACAGTAGTGAGTGCACAGATGTTCACAAAGGAATGGAGTATAAGCAGTTAAATGAGTACTGCTGTCGGGTCAAAGTCCAACGTCAATGCCGCCTTTGTATCTGATTCATCCAAGCTCACTAACTCTATGAAACAAGTTTAAGATGATAATAGTTTGCTTTGTCAACAGGTCTCAGGAAACATCAATCATTTAAGCCGTTGGTGATTAAACTGCTGAGGTACACAAAGAAATATCAGTGGTTGTTAACACAGCAAACTCAGCCAGTCTGCACTGTAGCTGCTCTTCTTTCATGTATCTTGTTCCTACTTGCATGTGCAGCCCAGATTCCTAACAGCTATCATTACATCTTCATCTAACTCCTCTAAGGGACAAGAGAATTTGGGGAATTTTTCATTCTGAGACCACTCTCAGCTGCTCTCTGTGATCTGACAAATCAGAGCTCCAGCTGCGTTCTTCCTAAATATGGTGAAGGGGTCCAGTTCCCTCCATATAAACACAGTAACTCGACTCCAGGTTATGTAATCCCATTTCAGTTGAGACGCACACACACCCACACGGCTCATATCGTGTAGGCTAACAGCAGCACCAATGGTGCATCATTGATCTCTCTGTATGATGTCATCTGGACGGGCTGGGCTGCACTCAGCAGGGCGGGGCGCACAACTGAGGCCATGAGCTCAGTTTAAAGCTGCTATGTTGTATAGTTTACGCAGAAGAAAAGTTTCAATAATGCAGGAGAAGAGCCTGTGCTTACCACGCTGTACAACATGTAAAAAGCTGCTGTGGACAAGTTTTGCAATGATGCTAGTGCAACGCTATCCTGCTGCAGATCATCTGAACTCCACCTAAACCTAAATAAAATAGCATTGATCCGCCTCTGGCTGGCTGTCCAAATCCATATGCCAATCAGTTTGGGTAGTAACTTTAAAAAGGTCAGTTCACCAAATCACAAACAACTAAATTCCAATCTATATTATCGGGGACATATTTTGTTTCACCACAGAGTGTGGAGTGGTTATGATTACAATGTTAAACAGTAAAAATGAGAATTATTTATTAATGGACTCCATTAATGGGCACCAATAGGACGAGGGCTAAAATGCCTATTATTTCCTTAAACACCATTTATCCAATGATAAAACAGTTTTTACCATATTTCTTACTCACACTCAGCCTCTTTGATCTTTTCATTTCATTTCTTTGTGTGTAGGTTTGTGTGTTCTTGTGTGTTTTATTTGATTTTATTTTTTATAACCTCTTGATATAAATATTTGTTGTATTAATGAAATGCTGGATATATACTTATATATATATATATATATATAATAGAAATAATAATACGTAGAAATAATGAATCACAAATAAAGTGAGAATCATCACTGTCAGGGCAGCATTTTTATTTCATAATGTGAATTTTCACAAGGAATTCAAAAGAAAGACATTCATTTTATGTCCATCTACCAATAGATGAACTGAACAATGTTTCAGCTCTAGTTGACTGATACATCATGTACACCTACCAGTTACATCATTTCACCTCCTTTAAATCTTGCCAATCACATGACATTTACAATGATATCTTATCAGTGAAGTTCTGTATTAATCAGAGAGTCAAAGTCTAACATTAAACTTCCAATGCAGTTTTATGACTGTATTGGTTTTATAGTCTGACTGACAGGGTCCCTGTCTGAGTCCATGAACAGAAAATGATTTATGATGTATTTGCTGGTATCTGTCACTTGTAGATTTGCTTGCTTATTCTGTTTCACATCACTGTAATTTAAATGTTAAGCAGTTTATTAAGTAACGATTTCAAGGCCTCATTTTGGCTCTAATAACATGTTATGTCCGTCTGTCATTTATAGACTAAATGATTCAATTAGAAAGTAACTGACAGTTTATCGATAATGCAAATAACTCTCACTTACAGCCCTAAACATCATGTATGAGATTAGTATTAAGACCGCTGTTTGCTTGTAGATTTAACAGGCTTTACTTTCTATTTTAGAGTCAGTGAAACATACATACAAAGACATCTGACTCATAACGACTAGCTCTAGTTTTGTGCTCAGCTAATCAATATCTCAATCAATCGGCAGCAGTGGAAATGGCTGTAAAGGCTCCACGCAGACTGAGCAACACATTTCAGTGTGTTGGCTGCTTTCTTGCATCATAGGAATGTGATGTGTTTTTTTCTGTTGAGCATGTGTATGTGTTATAGGTAAGATGGTGTGTACATGTGCAGTGTGTTTTTATCCTCAACTGTGCTGGTGAAACATGTTCAGACACGTCCCTCCACACTGCTTCACAAACAGCAACATAGGAAAACTAGGAGGTGGAAGTAAGTGTATGTAAAAGCATTTTCTCATCACTCATCACTTTCTCATCACACATTAATTGTCTGGTCTACAAAATGTTAGAAACTGTGGAAAATGACATTTGCATTTTCTCAGAGCACACAGTGATGTCTTCAATTTGCCTGAAGACATTAAGAGATTCAATTTACTGTCATATCTGACTGAGACTTGGCTGCATATATGACTTGTTTGAAAAAATGATTAATCAATTATCAAAATAGTTGTAATGAAGGAGAAGGAAGTTGCAGCTTTAACATGCTATAAAGACACAAATGTTTATTGTTCATAATTAAATATTCTCATGCCATTGAGGCGTTCCATTAGTTGCATATTAATCATCACGGCAGGAACTTGAAATGATCAAAGTCAACACAGAAGCCAAGCTCTCATTGAAGTCATTCTTAAGTGTCACTTTGACATTCACAGCACAGACACGGGCAATATGATAAGAAGGATGATGTGATGCCAGGCAAGTCAGACCAGTCACAGAACGCAAACACCACCCCCACCACATCAAAACACTGTGGCAACAAACTGTGGGAGGTGTACGCTAGCAGATGCAACATGTTGCACAGAGAATATCAGAGTTAGAGTGCGAGCTTCTAGTAACTGCGGGGTCTGTTCTTCAGGACAAGAACCACAACAAACAGAATCTGTTACTGCAGGACGTCTTAATGCAGCCAGTCACCAACTCTGGAAGTCATTCTTCCTCCAGAGACGCACGCACTGAATGGGCCCCCTTCATTTAACAGACAAGATTTCACAACTCCCAACGTTTCTGAGAAGCAGCTGTCTGAAGTGACGTCAACAAAGCCACTATCAACACCATGCAATGGTTTTTTTCACACCATCAAACCACAAAGCAAAAAAAAACAAAAACACGACAGCACCGAAAAGCCTCATGAAAAAGTCACCAGCTTTAGGTCATCTCAAGTTCTCTGTTATTATGGCTCTACAACAACCTCATTGTTAGCTCTGCATATAGAAGTGGACCCATCCCTTTTAGCATACACTGCAGGAACCACTTCAGTTTACTGAGTATCACAAGCTAAATATCTGTTACACAAGGCCTAGTCTAACAGGCAAACTTAGACAGTGCTGCACTGTGTAACCACATAATTTCCATTACCAGATGCACACACCAAAAAAAGACACTGCATTAAAAAAAACACACACACACAGACACACCAGGCGTTTGCATTTGTGGAGGCATGTTGCTTCAGGTAGCACTGAGAGGATGAAATATGATCCAGTGAGTCCAAATTTGAGATCCATGAGTTTGAAGGTCTTCTAAACACTGCACAGTAACGACTGTGCAAAGTTATCACAGCAACAATCATTTTATCCAACGTCTCAACACACACGAGCTTAACAGGACAATTACGTTATTGATGTTATAATCTCCTAGAAGTGTGTTCTTGTACATATTGAGCCCTAATGAGGGGCTGCATTTCTTCACGCACTGCCTTATTTACCATTAAAATCCAATGAATACATACTGAGCTACAATCAGGTGGTGCCACAAAAGGGAAACTATATGGGGTGTATTTTATGTTACACAAGACTTGCTGAGCAAAATCCAGTTAAGGGAGTTTGGACGATGACAAACACAACTTCCTCTCCAGCTTGTTTCAACATGCACCCAATGTGCACATCATCCACCAGCAGATAACGCGACAGGAGATTCAACAGGAAATCTTTGTGGAAGTACAACTAGACTCAGCCACTTCACTAACTGCTTCGTGCAGACTTTGCATAAATGACATTTTGCTATGACAAACCTCTGAAAGATTACAAGCTATATGACCGGTCCAGAATATTTTACTGTCCACATTTGCACCCAGTCACAGCACATTCAGTACGAGGCTTTGTTCCAAGAGCTGACCTCATAATTTTCTCCTCCTGCCAATAACAAACAGCCTCTCACACCAATACAAGCAGAATCCACCACTCAGACAGCCCCGACACACCGAGCTGCTCGCACACTGTCAGCATTATTAAAGCACGCTGCGTTCACACACTGTGTGGGAGCGCAGTTACTGTGAAATAGAACTCTATCTAATATCAGGTACTGACAGGTCATACGGTCCACTGTCAATCTTGTTTTCTCTGCACAGTGTAGAATTCATTTCATTTTTTGATATGTCTGCTTTGAGCTTGAACTTTTCCAAACACAGAACGCTGCCATCAGACTTCAAAAACTTGAAGCGCAGAGTGTGTGAGGCACACACCGTTCCGGCTGATTAACTATGTTACGTTATTAGTCACCAGAGTGGGGGGTGGGAGAGATGAGTGGAGACAAAAACACGGAGTGATTATATAAGCAGCTGGCAGCTCTTACTGTCAACCCAACCAACAGGTCATGTGGAAGACGAGACTGAATCCTCTTGATACATTTATTAACCGTCCTTCTCTTGTGGTTTGAAATGCTTAGTTTAAAGAAATATGAGGAGATATGAGTTTCATCTGTGTGAGTAGAAGTGGGATGTCTGGGATGTGTTTTGCCGAGCTCAGAACAAGCTGTTGGTGGTTGCGTTCCTGGCACCCCATGATGTGGGTGCCAGGTTCTGATAAGGAAGAAGAATGCGTTGAATAACAAGACAGATCTCTGGCAGAGCTGCATTTTCAGCCTTTTTAATAGCTCTCCATCATGAGTCCCACAATGATATAAAAGTGCAATGCTAAATCTGTGGAGTACTCTCAGAAAACATAACAAGAATTGAGCTTTTTTTTAATCTCCTTTCCTTTCTTATCCTTTTATCGCAAAACTGTCAGCAACATAAAAAGTAGCAGCAGCTTAGCTTGTATATCAACTAACAACTGAGATCTTGGGACAATACATATATACATATACATACATACATACATGACAGGGTCTTACTAGATCAACAACTATTTGGACATTTAGCTATTTAGTCATATAAATTGTGTACTTCACATTTTTGTCTATCAATTTTTCAACAGCGTCTTTTAGATTCTCTTGTGTATCTTTTCTACCACGCAGCCATTGATTTGCATTCAATTTCATTGGAGTGAAAATCAGACTCTTAACCACGCTGAACATAAAGTGTGCATTATCACTGCATGGTAAAAATGCCACCAAAGTTTAATAACATACAGCGATAACTGATCAATGATGGACGCCTATAATATTAGGAAAAAAATGTGTTGAAATCTATAAAACACAGCAGCATTGTTTGGAAAATGGTTAGCTGTGATGTTCAGTATATGTGATTTGTAGCCAATGGGCTAAACATGCAAATCCACAAGTATTTTTAAAATACATTTTGCTTAAAGTTAATTCCTTCTAAGCTTAGTATTGACATGATACTGAATTAAAATAGTAATAAGTAGCGGGACCTTAGGAGTGTAGGGCCTATAAAAGCTCACTTTTTCAGTGCTTGTGCGTATATATTTGGGTCTCTGATGTGCCTACTAACACACAAACTGTGAAATAAGACCATCCGGTTAGTTTGGATGCTCAGTACTGTTGATATTCAACAAGCCATTCAGACTTGATGTCCTTTCTTACGTAACTTGGGGCTTCACTGAAACTGTACCCCTCCCCCCTCATGCCTTTATCTGAGCCACCACCCACTACATTTCCTGAGGTCCGCCATGTTTTGCTAGCAAGCACCGCCGCCAAGCTAAGCTAAGGGCAAAACATTTGCGTGTATGGTGGGGCTGGACCGAGTGCCGGCCAGCTCTGGAGGAGCGAGCCAGGGAGCAGAGCTGGAGAGATCTGCTTTGCTGCTGTCTCATCTTCTTCTAAGTGGATTTATCTTCACACTTCTCAACCTAGCCAGAGCTAAGTTAACACCGGAGAAACACACCACCTCAGCTGCTGTCATCAATAATAAACATGAGTTTATATAATTTTAAAGTTATGTGTATAATCAGTAACATCGCGGCCATATTTATGCCTTTAGATGACATTATTTTGAGTGTGGATGGAGCAGCTACAACGTTAGCATGGCTCTGATTGATCTGAACTCCATTCAGAAGCATTTTAAAATGTGTTTGCTTGTCGTCTTGCAGACAGACCTAACAAAGCATGAATTCAGACTTTTTACAAATCAGCATCATGATGTAGTTATTTCGGCATCCATTTGATCCATTTATTGCAATTAATCACAAAAAAATCTAAGTTATTGTTGGGTTCATTCAGGCTGAGCTCCAGTAACTTCACTGCGCTGGTCTAGTCAGTTCCTGCCGTTGCTCGCTGGCTGTTTGGGGCGAATAAACACAAATGATCTTGCGGTAAAACTCGCGTGAGTAACGCAAGGCTTGTGGGGTGTTTGCTGCACCGCTCATGGGCACCGCTATGTTTTCTCTGGCAGCCATGTTTCTCCAGGGTTCATGCTCAAGAGTTGCCATGGTAGCCAGCACACCCCGTCGAAGAGGGGGGTGAGGTGGGCGGGACAGGCACTCAAACCAGCTGTTCTGAACAGGGCTGTTTATACAGGATGAGAGAGCTTCTGTGGTGATGATCCTTGTGGTATTTTGACCAAAGCATGTCAGATACATTTTATTAAGACCCCTGGAACTGTGTTAACTTGTGGTAAAGGGGTATAATATGTCCTCCTTAATTAAGAAGAATGAAATTAAAAAACTGCCTTAAACTCATACTATATCCAATAGTAAAAATACATACAAACAAAATTGCACATAATCCAGTTTAATACTTAAGAAACAACATTGCATGAATATTGGCTAACAGCGCCATTCAGACGGACTGAGTATCAGTAATATTCAGTGATATCACACTAGCATCATGTTGTGGGTGCTCAGGGTCAGGCCTGCGGATTTGTACTCTCTGAGTTGATTAGATGTCAGTGATGAAGTGACACAGTCCACAGCCAGTAAACACACTTCATGAATTAACAATGGCTCTTCTCTATTGTAGTTCAGATGACAAAGTCTTAAGCTCAGAAATGTGATCAGCTGTTCTCAACCACTGTTGCCAATAGCTGTGGACCTCCAATATGGCCACCATAGGATGCATTACAACTCAGTGTCAGGAAGATGCCCCCAATGTCTAATACATTTAGTGTATATTCTAATTAAAGAGCATATTTATGTTTTCCATGATCTCCATGTCCAAGCATAAATGATGGCGGCATCACAGCTTGTGGCCTGTCGTAATCCACTCTGCCTGTGCAGTGAATTATCTTCAACCAGCACAGATAGCATCCAGCATCCCCCCAACCTTTACCTTCACTGGGGAGGCAACACATCCAATCAATTATTACAAAGACTATCAAATCAATAGGCCACAGCCCCTGGCACTTTGTAGATGAAACGGAGTCATACATGAACAAATCCCCTCTAGGCAGGCACTGAACAAGCAGCAGGATTTATTAACCACCTTAATGTCAAACACACCTCAGCTGATACTCACTAGGCCTTGGAGCCTGATTTGATTAATCCTCACATACTGTTCATATGCTGAACCTTCACCGTTTCCCCTCATGCCACATTTCTGTACCACAAATCATTCGTATATACACGTCATCAGTCATTAATGAATGTGCGATTTATCCTTATAAAGCTTTCAGAGTGTTTATTCTTTAGTTTTTTACGCTTTTATTAATGGAAACATTAAAAAACATTTATAATCACACTATATAATGATCCTATGTTACATAAAACAGGAGAACATAACAATTTCAATTAATTATATTAAATGTGTGCAATGCAACAGTATTTGTGAATGGTGATTTTTGAATGAATATGGGTCAAACACTCACATCAGCTGCTCAAAAATACCTTTAAAAAGTTGACATATTACCATTTCAGTATATTCAGGGTCACATTAGAAGAAGTCATATAAATTCAGGCTAAAAAAAATAATGTTTAGGGTGTTTTATCTGCTCTCAGATGTAAAAACAAGTCAAATTTGATCCTGAACGGTTAAATGTATAGTCCCAATGGCCAAAACTGAACACAATATAAAGTCTAACACGCTGAAACATTTTTTCAGAAGATTCAAATGACTGAAATTAATCTATATCTTCTGGAAACCTCTCAGGGAAAGACTCCTCTGTTTGAGAACCACTGATCCCATCTTTTCCTAAGAACAGAGGAGAAGACTGGCCTGCTGTGTTTAGGAGGTGGCTGTTCAGCATCGGTGAGCAGGTTACATGTCATTTATCACTTCGGGGTATGAACTGTAAAGCTTTTGGCCTGGTCAGTTCCTCTACACCTGCTGCTGCTTCCAGGTGAGTAAAGACAGAGATGACTCACTCAAATATTATGAAACGCGTACTAACTAAGTGGTGATAAAAGGTTTAGCTACACGGCAGCCTTTAGGCCCCATTATTGTCGTTAATGCAGCTAAATTTGGAAATTAATATCACATTATGGTGGCCCATTCACACAGAAAAATACAGCAGTCAGTGTGGATTATCACAAGCTAACAGACGTCTTGTAACTGCCGCTTTGCTAGACAGACTGCTATCTTAAAAGCTAATGTTGCTAACACTAAACACTGAACAGCTGATTATTGGCTCGTTCAGGAAAGCAACCAGCTGGCAGGCTGTTACAGCTTCGTGTACCAAGTTAAGGTGATAGAAAACAAATAAAACACTACAGCGAGTTTATTTAACTATAACTTACCAAGGTAGATGTCTCCAAATGATCCACTTCCAATTTTCCTGCCCAGTCTGTATCTGTTTCCAACTCTCAACTCCATGATAAGCGGTCTGTGGTCGGCCAGCAAGCTCGCTAGCTCCAAAATATTAAGATAAAATGTTCCGTTTCAAGGTCCAAGCTTTTTTTCAAATTAGAATAGACAAAAACATCCGACACAGAACCTCTTCAAGCGGTGAATTGTGTCTTGTCTCCGGATGAAATCAGCTCTCACAATCTTTCGCCACTTATTTTAAAACGCTACTAACCTCATATTGCGGCAATACGGTACTTGTTAAAAAGCTTGAAGTGTGTACTTTATGCTCTCGCTATTTGTGATACGGATGAGTGTTAATTCTCCAAGGATGAGGATGGATTTAGAGGAGGTTAGATTCACAGTTATCACGGACCCTCTTCCCTCTCGGTGTCTCCGCTCTCTGTTCGGATCCTGCTCGCTGATCTGCTGCGTGATGACGCAAGACACTGCTGCGTGATGACGCAGAACACCGCCGGAGAGTGTATCATTAAAGATGAGTCAACAGCTACCGCCGCCGGTAACAGCTCCACCCAAACCCTAAACCCTCAGCTGTGAACTAGAGTTCTCAATTTAATAAGCTATGGAACAATTCTACTGAACTCCTGAGTCATGTTTGTGAAGTAATAAAAAACTGAACCTGAAAATAGCCCGCGAAAGAAGTAACTACAGGCGTTTAATTTTAAGCCTACCATTGAACATTTGGTTTACCATTGATTTGATAAGTTTATATGATTCCTGCCCCGCTTTTTCTTGTGGGTGTCACCACTTTAACGTAGTCTTCTTAAATCCTATTTATATGTATCTTTGTTTAAATATTAGTGTATATATATATATATATATATATATATATATATATATATATATATATATATATATATATATATATATCAAGAAATCCTATCAGTGGCTGGAAAAGGCTGGACTGAAGGACAGCACAGAAGCACTGATCATGGCAGCACAAGAACAGGCACTCAGTACAAGATCAATAGAGGCGGGGATCTACCACACCAGACAGGACCCCAGGTGCAGGCTGTGCAAAGATGCTCCTGAGACAGTTCAGCACATAATAGCAGGGTGTAAGATGCAGGCAGGAACAGCGTACATGGAACACCATAACCAAGTGGCTGGCATAGTGTACAGGAACATCTGGACTGAGTTTAGGTAGGAGGTCCCAAGGTCACAATGGAAGACACCTCCTAAGGTGGTTGAGAATGACCAAGCCAAGATCCTGTGGGACCTCCAGATCCAGACTGACAAACTGGTGATGGCTAACCAACCGGACATCGTGTTGATTGACAAACAACAGAAGAAGGCAGTGGTGATAGACATAGCAATCCCAAGCGACAGCAACATCAAGAAAAAGGAACACGAGAAGCTCGAAAAATACCAAGGAATGAAAGAGTCTGAAAAAGATGTGGGGAGTAAAGGCAACAGTGGTACCAGTGGTAATGGGAGCACTGGGGGCTGTAACCCACAAACTGGGAGAGTGGCTCCAGCAGATTCCAGGTACAACATCTGAGGTCTCTGTCCAGAAGTGCGCAGTCCTAGGAACAGCTAAGATACTGCGCAGAACCCTCAAACTCCCAGGTCTCTGGTAGAGGACCTGAGCTTGAGGAAGACACACCACCACCCCCCATGGGAGGGGAGTGAGAAGGGGATTATTATATATATATATATATATATATATGTGGAGCACAAAAAATAACATGAATAAATAGATAAATAAATGTAGAAATACAGAAATGGCCTAAATAAAAGATTATTTATGTAAGTTTAGAAAATAAATCCAAGACATTAAAATTATTTCCTTTTTCATTACCAACATGTATTTATGTTTTATTTGTTTATGCTTATGTTATTTTTTTGCTCATATATCTATAATTTTTCTTTTATCTTGTCTCAATACATTTTATGTATTGAATTTTTAAATTTAATTTTAGAACTACTTTGTTTATTTCATTATTATTATCTTATCCTTGTTCTACTTTTATTCTTATATGTCGCATTTGTGGGAGCAAACACCAAGGCACATTCTTTGTATGCTGCATATTTGGCTAATAAAGAGATTCTGATTTTGATGTCTTATAAGCTAAAACACTTTGAACTATTGAAAGGTGTTACTATAATAAACCTGCCTTACCTTACTTTGCCTTCACTACTAACACTTCAGCTGACACCTCAACTCCTTTCAGTGCTTACACTTCAACGGCTGATACTTCGCAACACTTTAAGTGATTCAGCTTCAACCATAACTCTCATACAACAACTCGGGCAAATAATTACATTAATTTTACATAATTACATAATTAAAATTGCATAATTACATTTGAAAATATTTTAACCTTTTTACATAGTTTTAAAAGCTCCAAACAACAAAAGAATTAAGACCTTTGATAAACTTAGAATGTTTCCGGTGCAATTCTTCATCTTTCGCTTGCACTTGTAAATTTATTCAAAAAAATTTAGACTTTTTTAGCTCATTCATTTATTTTTGCAAGACTTTTAAATCTTGTTCACATATAGGGGATCATTCAGACTCATATAATAACATATATGTCTATGATGTGATCTAAATGCACCTAAGTTACTGACCTCACTGATTAATTGTAAGCTTACAACTTACAATTTCATTTAGCAAGGGCTTTATCCAGAGTGACTTACATCTGAGAGCTGATACAACACAAGCAGGGATCTAGTCAGGACAACAGAGAACAACATGAGAAAGTGTCATAAAGTGAAATTTTAGTCCTATAGGACGTAGGTGCCAACAGGCAGTGCACAGAGACAATGCATAGAGTGAATAGAAGCAGATTTTTTTTTTTTTTTGGTTCTGAATGTTTGTTTTTTGTTTTGTACTTTTTTCTCTTCCTTCAGTCCAAGTGCAGGGGAGTTTGGGAAAGAGCTGGGTCTTTAGTCTTTTCAAAGACTGAGGGACTCTGCGGATTGAACAGAGTTTGGTAACTCATCCCACCACCAGGGGACTACAGAAGAGCAGCACACAGCACTGTTGTTTATGTACCCTGCGTTAATGCTCCTTTGGTCTCTTGCTGGAGACTAATCTCCTTCGAGTAAACGGGTCTGGTCTGCACAATAACAAAAGATTGGCTCCTTTGTCCAGCTGGCCTCAGTCCATCATCTCATGGACAACTAACTGCAAAATTCCTCTAAAACAAACAGTAATATAAACAAAGTCGCTAAACAGAGTTAACTGCAATGTAATATGCTAAAAACTAAACTTCATCAATAGCAATTTCTTTTAAAGAAACACAATAGTTTAAGGTACACGCATACAAAATAAGTGGGTGTTTTACATCGCTTGTTTAGTTACATGCTTTTGCAGGTTGTACATTCTGTATCATGGCTTTGTGTCACGTTTTGTTGGAGCTTTTTTTAAAAAAATTTATCTACATTTTGCTTTCACTCTGAAGGAGTGGGGTCGGAAGTCCTAGCTGTCATTGGGTAAATGCTAGCTTAGATCATGAGTGTATTGGCTTGGATCAGCCGGGGGGACGAACTCTCGCGACTGCGGTTAGAGTTAGTGTTAAGGTTAACGTACAAATATCGCGAGATAGAGCAATCTGTTTCCTTGTTACTCGTACAGTCTGTGAATACTTCCATGGTTTCTCTGTTAAATGTAATGAAATGTCATCGACTGTGGATGTAAACAAGCTTCCCCTTAGAAGGAAACGTGAGGACGGAGGAGATAACGACGATGTGACAAGTGACACAACTGAACCCAGCCGGTATTGTTTTGCTCAGTTACTTCCAACACATGACAGCACTTACTAGCTGCTTGAGCTCCAAGCAGGCGCTTCTTCTTCTTCTTCTTCTTCTTCTTTTTTTTTTTTTTTTTAACTAATTTAGAGTTTTGACAATATTTACCAGCCTCAGTCACTTTCAGGGGTAGCTAGTTAGTGAGTTAATCTATTGCATCATAGCATTTTAAAACGAATAGGTCCATATCTACGTATTTTTACACTTTGAATCATTATCAACAGTGTTGCGAGGTAGAATAGAAAGTGGCCAATCTTGACAAATTGTGTTTATAATAAGCCATCAAGTCTGCAGTTATAAATAAATCAAAATTGCTAATACAAGGATTGTGGTCAAGAGTTTCCACAGGTAAGCAAGAGGGGTTTTACACAATCTGCCAACCCAAAAGTTGTATTACTGGGTAAAAGGCCATCTAGAAAACATTAATAAGTGATTTATTAACCATTAACTTATGAATTGTTCATAAGAGTATGTTAATATAAAGTTGTACCACAATGTTTAAGTGGATGAAATTTGTATAATGTATCAGACATAACACAGCTCCATAAATTTGAGGGACTTACAAGAGATAGGTTTTTTAAAATGGTCCAAATCTGTGCAGCAGAGGCTGAAACATCCTGACTTTAAGTCCCTAGTATGGAATAATATCCAAAAACACTGGATCCTACAATTCCCATAAGGCAACTCAATAACATTGTCATTAGAAAAATGAAACATTGCACATTCATGGTATTTAACACATCATTTTGTTCTTTCACCAGGTTGACGTCTTGTTTGGATCAACCCATGGATTCAAGCAGTATCCATGAAGTCATCAAGTATATACGCTCACCACTACCAGGTTAGTGACTTCATCACCAGTGGTTCACCTGTTAAGACAGTCTAGACATCCAACTACAAGAAATTTGTCATGCTCCTCTTAAATGTTCCAGTGTTGCATCAACAACACACACTATCTGGTGAATGCCAACTGTATTTAAATATTAAATATTAAATAAATATCCTCTCCATCCTAGTCAAACATTATGATCTTGACACTACTGAACCAATCAGCTGTGGTCTTCAGAATTTGGATGAGCTGTTGTCCTGGAAACGAAGCGATGCAAATCCCTTTAACGTGGCAATTGTCCCTCTGGCGCCTCGGGAGCCTTCTCTGGCCAGTAGTCCACGTCGGACCTTGGTGTCTCATGACATGATGGGTGGCTACCTAGATGACAGGTATGGATGCATATTTAGGGCTAAATAAAAAGTTGGTGCCATAACAAAACTTGCCCCAGACCAATAGTACAAAGACACCGGTGTACACATGCTTCTGGCCATGTAATGTATCTTTAAAGTCCCCCTCCACTCAAAAATCTGTTTTGCTCACTGTTGCTTCACTTTGATGTTTGAGCTTCATTGTGCAGAGTGATGTATGTGAAGAGTTTTCACATTCATCTGCTAAAGGAGGAAAGTTTACCTCAAATCTCAGTATAAAACGTCTACCTGCGCAGATGATTTGTGACATCACAAGTAGTTTGGAAGCCAATCACGATCAAGTACACAATTTACACAACTGTGGTGGTGAAATGTGGAGCCTGCAGTGCACATAGACTGAGAATGGACTTTCCAGTGAAGTAGGAGACATCATGTGTCCAGCAAATGACTTCTCTCTAGGTATTGAGAAATCGATATTGTTTTGAACAGACACTGCACTAGTTCATTTCTAATGGAGATTACTGTATTCCCACTATTTTTCTTGATCTTGTACCTACAGTCACATCCATGTACTGTAACACCATGTCATGCTTTCTTCTGTTGTTAAGGTTTGTACAGGGGACAAACGCAGTAACTCCGTATGCCTTCTACCACTGGCAGTACATTGATATTTTCAACTACTTCACTCACAAAATGGTGACTATTCCTCCTGCTGTGTGGACCAATGCTGCACATAAACATGGAGTCGTCGTTCTTGGTGAGCCAAAACCCACCTGAAAATGTGTTTTATATTTGAAATATCGGGTATCAAGATTTGAAAAAAATTCAGCTTTCTTAATCAGGCTTCCTGTCCTTGTGTCTGCTCTGAAATATGACATGTCATGCTGCGATTGACCTGCTCTCCAGGTACGTTCATAACAGAGTGGACAGACGGAGCGGTGGCGTGCGAGGCCTTCCTAAAAGATGAGGAGTCTTACCGAGCAGTGGCTGATAAACTAGTACAGATCAGCCACTGCTATGGCTTCGACGGCTGGCTCATTAACATAGAGAACTTACTCAGTGTGAGTACGACTTTTATACAGGCCCTCACCACAATACAACCCATTGCTTACACTTACATGCTTAGACATTCTAACCAAGTGTTTAGATCTACTTCTAAGAAATAATTTTACCATTTCTCATCAAGTTAAGCTCTTGCCAATGTTGCCAATGTTGATAGATAAACCATCATGACAGTTTAGCATTGTGTTTTCAGCCCCTCACTTGTGCATACATCCTTGGCAGTTAAATGTAAATAGGAAGCCCATCTAAACCAGTCCATGCTCCAGGCTTCAAGAGCTATATGCATTACACCAACATATCTTCTACTGTGTGTCAGCACAGAAAAAGGCGGTTAATTTTAGTTTAACATCCCTGCCTTGTCTGTTAAAACAGTATATAAGTAGCCCGAAAAAGAAGTATATGCTGCTTGCTGCTTTGAGTTCCGGTAACAGATGTTTTCTGGCTTGAATTGTATTACTCATTGTTAATGTCATGTACTTGTATTTGTATGTATTTATCTGTGGCTCAGCAGCTTGGTATGACTGCTGGTCAACATAGCCTAGTATTTATGAGCTGTGATCGAATTTCTTGCTCTGTTATAAAAGACACAGATCACACATCGATATTTTATTTCTACCACAGCTAGATGACTTTGAGACAAAACTTTGTTGCTGTGTGTACAATGATGCAGCTAAAAAAAAGTGCAGTTATTTGGCTGACACAATGAGATTTGACAGGGGGGCTCATCAACTGATGATTCGAATCATTGAGGGGCAGTCGTAAAAGTTAGTATTATAGCACTGAAAGTAATTGTTTTGATTGTTAATTTCAATAAGTGTTAATCTGACCTATAACTTCCTTCTCTCGATAAAAATTAACAACAGTAATGCTCTAAAATTGACTCATAAACAGCATTAAAGATGTTACAGCAGACAGTGGATGTTCCTTGTCTTCAACATCTTTACCTTCATCATGTAGTATGTCATGTCCTGTAATGCAAACAGATTGTGCATGTTGCCCTCTGCTTTCAGGTGGTTGCGGTGAAGAACATGCCTTTGTTCCTGTGCTATCTGACGGACCAGATGCACGAGCGAGTCCCCGGCAGCCTGGTCCTGTGGTACGACAGCGTGATCGAGAACGGGCAGCTAAAATGGCAGAATGAACTAAACCAGTCCAACAGGTAGAGAAAGAAAGACATTTATGGCTTGATGCCTTCCAATCAGAAACCAGATATGACTAGTCAGGTCTGTCTGAAATGAAAATATCTTCTATGGTTTAAAAATGTTAAAATTAATATTATCTGGCCGTTTGGATCTTTAGACCTTACATTATTAAAGATGATTTTAATAATTTTGTCTGGTCATTAATAGCCAGGCTATCAAACACTTCTCCTCTTCATCCATATCCATCTCTCCATAACAGGATGTTTTTTGATGCTTGTGATGGCTTCTTCACCAACTACAACTGGACGGAGCAGAACCTGGAGTTGATGAAGAACTACAGTGGGATCCAAGGCCGCCAGGCTGACGTCTACATCGGAGTGGACGTGTTTGCCCGTGGCGAGGTGGTGGGAGGAATGTTTGAAACAAATAAGGTAGGCAGTGGGGATGATATGTGTCTGTTAATGAATATGAAGAACCTTGAGTTTGTGTGTAACCCCTCGGATTTATCTATTGACTCCCTGGAGAAGACACTGCAGTAGACAATACCAGTATTTTCATATTTTTAGCATGTTTTCTACATTTCACATATACTTTATATCAACGTTTTGCATTACATGCAGTAGATGTTCCGAAACATGCCGTTGTGTTTCTTTTTGAATTGTTCCATTCATTTCAGTGCAACGTGAAAAGACATGAGAGACCTTGCTTGAGTGAAGTTAATGTTGTGTAGTAATGCTGGTAAATGTGGAGACTGATCTGAAACATTGACACTGCTTTTCTACCACGTCTGTAGCCAGGATTTTTGAAATACTGGAGGTTCCCGCAGCAGAATCCCACCCACCAAAGAGGTTTTTGACTAGGCGCCAACCATACGTATACGTTTTTGCAGTATTTTAAAAAAAATCACAAGCTATCACATTTTATTTATTAATTTAACCGTTCAGTTATATTTTCTAAAAATGATATCTCTCTACATCATGGTGTAAAAGCTGTCTCTATACTCACTTACAAGAACATAAAGAACACTATACAATTCTGGTGGAGAATACAAATTTTTTTTTTTTTTAAATTTAGCACTTTTTGACCTAAAATCAGACAAATGTTTTTATGTTTAAAATATTTGATTAAAAAACCCCAAACACAATCAGCCACAATGGTAGAATGTAAACTCTATGATGGAAAAGTAACACACACCAAGGGCTGATCACTGGAAGTAGACTTGAAAGTAGGAAAAGAGTGTCACACACTCTGACCTCATATACATTTCTCTTTTATTATAAGGTGAGGTCTGGTCTGTTAATATAGGCCACACCCTAGGAACACATCTGATGGCAATTATATAAGCATAATTATCACCAGGCCACACCTTGGTAACACATCTGATGGTGATTAGATAATCATGATTATCTAATCACCATCAGATGTGTTAGTAGGGTGTGGCCTATATCCACATACCAGTGCTTGTGTCCTACCATGACTGTTGATCTTGAAGGCCTGAGGGCCGAAACCTCATCTTAATAAAAGAGGAATGCATATGGAGCCAGAGTGAGCAAGACTTTTTTCCTACTCAGAATGTAAACTTGGTCATGCCATAATTCCTCATCATTCTGAAAGATACATTACCTTGGTGTCCTCAGTGACCCTGATTTCTATACAAACTAACACAACTTCAGCAGGAAAAGCCAACCTTACTTCACCTGACCTAACTCAAGCAGGTTTCATAGCATACTGTAATAAAGTGAAAATAATGGCAAAAATATGTTAAAAACACCAAACACTGCTAGTGTACCAGAAAATCAAATTTAACTAATTTTAACTATACTGAGCTTAGACTAAAAAGTCCAGATTAAAGTTGTTTTTGGTGGGCATTTTAACCCCTGAGCTACAGGGGCACCCCCTTATCATAGACTCTGAATCTTCAGAATGTTCTCTTTATTAATTTAGACTTGAGGCTAAAGGTTATTTTGATATCAGGCTCCTAGATTTAACAACCTGCTTGAAGAACTTAGCCTAGCTACCCTTTAGATTTTTAGACAACTATTACACCTATTATTGCCTTGAATTTTTGTACAGACATTCATGGTACCAAGAGAATGAATCCTAATGATTTTAGTGGCTTTTCTGTAAGTGCTGCCATGAGGTTGATTTGAGAGAAATCTCTGCATTACTGTATGGATTGCCATGAAATTTGGTAAACATATTCATGTTCCCCTCAGCATGAATTGTAGTAGAGTTGATAATCCCTTAACTTTTCATCTAGTGCCAACATCACGTCAAAATATTTTGTCCACTACTTCTGGTTCATGATCAGGAACCATCAGTCTGCACTGTGTTTAGTCCTAATTAGCTAATATTATCATGCTAACACGCTAAACTTAAATGTAAAAGTGGTAAAAAAAATGACTTGCTAAACATCAAAATGTTGCACAAACATTGTCATTGTGAGCATGTTAGCACGCTGATGTTAGCGTTTAGCTCAAAGCAGTTTGGTTCAGTACAGTCACACAGACCTGCTGGCTGTAGACTCCTAGTCTTCTTATAATAATATAATTATTTATATAGCACTTTTCAAAGTTACAAAGTGCACAAAAGAAAGAAAAAATAATTAAAAACAGCAATTTAAAACAAAAAAAAAACAAACAAGATCATAAAACAGGAGAATAAAATTAAGTTACACAAAAATATAAACTGTCAAAAGAAGGATAATAAAACACAGCAATATATCCAACATTCATAAAAGCTTCCTGATAAAAAGGTATATAACATTTTCTATAACTACTATTAGTTACTGACATATTTATTTTACTCACTTTCCTTTTGAATCTGTCAACCAAATTTTCCTTTTTTTGTGTGTTTCACTTTTTAGAGTTTGATTTGTTGTCATCCAGATAAAGAGGACCACACACTATCCAGCCATCCGTCCGTCCATCCAGAATGGAACACATCACTGATAGCGTGCACCTTCTTGTTTTGCTTCTCTACAGGCACTAGAAATCATCCGAAAACACAACTTCTCTGCAGCCATCTTTGCTCCAGGCTGGGTGTACGAGACCCACGAAGATAAGACAGAATTCCGCCAGAATCAAGACAAGTGAGATCAACACAATATTTACACTGACTTAAATAGATACATAACTATTGGCTTACAAAGCAGAAGGAAAAGCTGAGGCAGTGTGTATTGGTTAATAAAGCAATGAATAGATTGAGACTGAGATGTTTTTGAACCTTTCTGGTCTGCAGGTTCTGGGCTCTTCTGTCAGACTACCTGTACATCCATCGGCCAGCCTCACCTCTCCCCTTCATTTCCTCCTTCTGCCAAGGCTTTGGGAAGGCTATCTACTGGAGAGGACAGGTACTGAAGTACATTACATTATTCTGTCATTGCTGTGCATTTGCTCCAAGTATTTAGTTTGCTTTTGTTGATTAAAATCACCAAATTGTCAGGGGAATGACATTACTCAGCTCAGCTTCCAAAACCCAATTTCCACCAAAATATCCAAAACTTTGAATGAAACTCCCACCTGTGCGTTGTGCGCTGCACTCACCACCAAAATAACACACAGATAAGCAAGATACTAAACTGCTTGAGCGTTGCCTGCACTTGTTATGCAACAAAAATAAGGCCCAGAGTCCTTATTAACCCAGAATCCATAGCTAATTAGGCCTACTTAAGACAGTCAGCACACAGCAGTTGACCAGCTTTTTGCAATCATTGAATTTAAGGCCCTTCTATACACTGTGCAAGTTTGTTGAACATTGACAATTGTGAGAAAAGCCAGGGTAAATATTTGGTCATCAGTCCTAAATAGCATTGTTAAATTCTGACTGTGTTTGAAATTTTGGACCAAATTCTCACAATGTGACTGCTGCTACAACCCATGTCTACAAACCAGTCAGAATATATCATGAAATGCACTCTGGTTTACGCCAACATTATAAGCACCATCTTTGAATAAAGTAAAAAAAAAAAAAAAAACAGACCGGCGCAATGGCAAAAGCTTGCACAGTCAAATTTTATTAGACCCATTTCACACAATGTGACGTGAGATGAACTAGCAAGATCACTGAAGTCTGTCTGATAGATCTGAGCCATAGTGTGCCTTTGTTCATCCAGCCTCTGGGGTAAACATCACCTACTATAACACTTTACAGCATGTCTGATGTAAATGTAGACATCCCAGTATAAGGGAAATGTCCATAAATCACAAGATACCTTATATTTCCAAATAGTTAAAAGCTTGGTCCATCCATAATCCCAGTTTTCCACCATTACAAAGCCCTTCTGGTCTGGTCTACCTAAGAAGTCTGTGGGCCAACAACTGTTATTTCAGAGTTACCTCTGTGACACACTTGTTGGATATGAGTCTGCCTGTCAGACCTTTTAGATCACCTGGTACAGGCTTACTGGCTGTTGTAAGGGTTAAATTAAAAGTTGGGGAAGCTGTTTAATTTTTAATCTCCAAGCTGCTAGAATATGTTATGCTTTGGATGTGCTCCAATATTAACATATTGTATTATTTTGCGTGTATGCAGTGTGAGGTGAACAGGAGCTGGTTCAACCTGACGGCCCAGGAGATCCAGCCCTTGTACTACCACAAGGAGCTGGAGGGCCAAGGCTGGCTGAGGAGCCGCGGCTGCCCGGAGGATGCCTGGAATGGAGGCTGCTCACTGCTGCTGGATGGCCTCATCCCTGCTGCTCACACATCTCCAGTTTCTGCCACGTATGTGTGTGTTTTTCTGCTCACCTTTACTTCATTTTCACCTACTGAAGAAAGCGAGTGTGTCTGCAATGGGCACCACTGTTCTTTGTGTCTGTTGTGTATCTTGCAGGATCTTCTCCCTCCATGTACCGCTTCCACACAAGACCCTAGTGAGCCTCATCTATAAGCCATCTGCTGGGATCACAGTCTCCCTGGAGCTCAAGACAACAGACGCCAGTCTTTGCACACACATGGACGTCCAGGATGTCAAATGTGAGTTTTTTACAGTCCGTCCATCAACCAAAACCCCCACAACAGCCCTGCAAAAGAAACCCAGCTATAATTAAATGTGAGGCAATTTTAAAGGGGCACTCCACCAATTTTACACATGGTAAGTGAGTCTGTCTTTTGTGGCTCAGGGAGCTTTTTAAAGTCTGAGGAAATAACTGTAATGATGTCATAGTTATGTCATCAGGATTGGGGTTGAGACTTCAGATTTTTAACAGAAAGCCTGTGTTACACATGGGGGTATTGGAGTTGAAAAGACGTGAGCATTTACCAGGCAGACAGGGTCTGATTACAGACACTATTGAGTTGCATTATGGGAAGTGTAGGATCCAGCAATTTGGAGCTTGACCTATATTAGCAGGTGCAAGTCATGATATCTTCGGACATTCTTTTTTAAATCTGTCTCTTGCAAGTCCCCAAACTTTATGGCAGGGTTTTCCCTGCCTTTGTGTTAGTGGCCACCGCCTTTGATGAAAATTCCAGCTTGTGATGTTGACGGAATGAAAAAGGTGGAACTCAACTGCGAGGGAAGTGCAGCACCCGGACAGTCTCCAGCGCGCACACGCTAGAGTTATCTTGTAATTCATCAACTTCATGTCAAACCATTTTCTGGGTTCTTAATACAAATACTGATACTGCAGAATTTGTTGTTTTGCTGATTTCCAACAGCATTTGATGCTCTGCGTTGTGAAATTTGTCTTTTTACATTTACATTTTACATTTTGTCATTTGCTTCATACAGCAATTTGGGGGTGATTGTTATGCTAATGATTATTATTATTATGCTAATAATCAAATCACAACACACAGCTACTTATGAACAGGCGGTATTCATGGAGTTGAAATGGGCAATTTACAAGTTTGTGCAATTTAGAGAGTTTGGTGAATCTGACTTGGAACAATAGTAGGAACAAGCCTCACAAAAAAACAACAACAGTAAGAGAGGTTTAGGATAAGAATACAGAAATGTTTTTGCATGAGGTCCACTGTATTTTGAGAATATCCAACTTATTGCCACTTATTATCCAGTTATTGCCAAGCACTAACTGTTTGTGTTTTTTATGTCTGTAGTGACTAGCACATTTCCTGAGGTCCTGGATGAAGAGCACCAGTTGCGTCAGCTGTGTGGGGACTTGAATCCAGAGGGTTGGGCTGTCAGGTGAGGCATTCTAACAAATAATATAAGTTGATGGACTCCATTACAGGGTCGTCTACAGGGTGCATCCCAAGTCTCTTAAATTGCATCCATGTTTCCCTCTCTTGCGTCTTTTCCTTGCTTCTTAGTCCCTCCCACTGTGGATGCAAGAAGAGAGGCAAGGAAACCAAGCAAGGAGAGAGGAAACGAGGAAATGTGTTTTTAGAGACATGAGATGTCCTCTCCTCTGAAGCGTCATGTGAAGTGACGTCTGTTTCTGATGACAGCAACAGCTGATCACAGCTGGATCAGCTGTCAGTCTGATTTAACAGCTGTAGAAACTTCTGATGGAGTTTGTGTCTGTACACATGCGCACTGTGCTGACACTAATAAAGATTCACAGTTATCACCGCTAGAGCAGCTGTTTCCTCTCTGCAGCCTGTTACCTGTTTAACAAACACCTAAATAACAACCTGCATTCTGCATTTATACTGTGTCCTGCTCAGAGGCACAGGAACCATTTCTACTCGCAGAATGCGTTTATACTATTTATTGATTATTTGTATTTTTTGATATGATCAGGGTGTCTTCTGAACACTGGAAAATATGTATTTGGCTAAACGTTTCAGGGAAAATGGAAATTATGAAACTAATATCAAACCCAACGCTCAGGAATTTTCAGCCCCACTGAATGGAAATGACGATAAATGATGTAAAATATAAATGTGTTTAACTGTTATTATGGATAAAGTTAAAGTCAAGAAGAGTCTGTCTGTCAGTAAGAAACAGTTTAATGGAGGAAATAACATCATGAAAAGAAAAATCTTTCTAATAAATGAAGAAAATTGTTTATGGTTCTTTTGTTGATCAGACCGACAATTAAGGGATTTTTAACCATATAATGAATCAGAAAACAAGTAAAACATAAAACTTGGGAATGATACACTTAAATTTAATCTATAATCTGTCTCCACTTTGCTATGAAACTGCAGTGATGTATCAGATCAGTCTGATCAGCTGCAGCGTCCAATCAATAACTGATATCCAATAAGGGGGCGTGTCGGCTCTCGTGTTTCCTCGCTCCTCGCTCCTCAGAGATCCCTCCTCGCTCCTCGACCCTCGCTCCTCGGAGCAGAAATAAGAGACTTGGGACGCCTGTCAAAACGGCGCACCAGGAACAACTTCCGGTTCAGGCGAGGAGCGAGGAGAGATGAAATAAGAGACTTGAGATGTACCCTAAGTCTTTCTGTCCTTTTCATGTCACTGTGTGCAGGTGTTCGCAGTTGGATCTTCGTGGCTGTGCTCTCAGAGAAGTTTGTTTCAGCATCCAGCGGGATGGAGAGCCCCAGGACACACCTTTCACCTGCAGGGTGGGAGAAATCATGGTGAGACAGTGGTAGCCAGCAGTGTTCAAAGTGTTCTCTACACTGCATGTTGTTAGAGAGCTAGATAAAAGCTGCCACCATAGACACATGTCCTGAATGGGGTGACAGAAGACCCTGTGATGTGACATGTTGACCACAACTATACAGCAGTACACATAAATACACTGTTTATTATTAGTGTGCTTAACCTCAGAGATGCTCTATTCTTGTTTTTATATCTTTATTTATTAGGACTGTCATTATGGACACTGATGTGAATTTGAGATATTTAACATTTTTTCCCACTAAAATGAACTCCTACATTGACATTTCAACTGCTTTCATCTCTTCAATGCTAACACTTCGAATGACGCTTCACCTGACGTCTTTCAGTTTATTCACTTGAACTGGCTCCAGTTTATTTCACTGTTGACTTCCACTTCCAGCTCAGTTGATCACCTTCAACTTCAACTGAGATTTCAACTCTTTTCATTGATTGAACTTCAGTTCCTTTCAACTCTTACATTTCAACTGATGCTTCAACTTCACTCTGTGCTTATACTTAAAGTGACACTTGAACTTCATTCAGGGCTTACCTTTAAACTCCTTTCACACTTCACAGTTCTTTCAACTTTCAATATTTGTATGTTGACTTCCACTTTAAACTGTTTCGGTTTTTCAGCTATTTCAGACTTCAGACAACATTTCTTCTTTCAATGCTTACATTTATAATTTTGCTTCAAGTCCTTTCAGGTCTCAGGTCTTCACCTCTTAACAACAACAAAAACATTTTCCTACCTCTTTTCAGGGTTTGAACTCACATTTGAATTGAAACTTCAATTTCTTTCAACACTTCCATTTTAATGGCTATTTCAACTTCTTTCAGTGTTTGCATTTCTACTGCCACTTCAACTGCTTCAGGATTTCAACTTTCAAATGTTTCAACTGCAAAATTTCAACAGCAAGCAGATTTACATTTTTCCTCAGAAAATGTGACATTTTGTATTTATAAATGTAATACAACTTAAACTGAAATACTTGACATTTCCTCCCTTTTTACTTGTTCTTGTCTGTCTCCTCCCCTGTCCCTCTCTCTACAAGTTCCTGGATGTAGCCGGTCTGCAGGTGCCTCCTCAGATGGTTCAGGGTTTGTGCATATATGACGTGGTGTGGCTGCGTGGTGCTGGCACCTCACTGGAGTCCACCTCCCCCTGCCTGCACCTCAATGCCACTCTGCACTGGGACTTCCCAACTGACATCATACGCCACTTCAAGGTGTACTGGCGACAGCTGAGAGGACCCGATCCCCGAATCCCTGCAGGTCAGCTGGTTCTGGTGGGCCGGGCATATTCTAATCTGTTTAGGGTAACGGAGCTGGCAGTGCCGGAGCCCCCCGGCCTGCTGGAGCTGGTGGTGGAGCCAGTGATCAGGAAAGGCTTCCAGGTCCCAGAGAGCCACTGGGGAAGAAGAAGCCTCAGCTACTCAGAGGACTTGACACAATGACTTTGCACAAATGTTATCAGGATGCTTCTCCTCGACTCTTCCATAAATGGTGCTGTAAGCGTGGCTCTGATGTTACACTCAACATTTCCAAGTTGGAGCACAATAGCCTACAAATTTTGTAGGAAAATGAAATGGAAAACTTAAGAATATGGAATGAAAGTCTGGGAATATTGAATGAAAGATATTTGCTTAAATGTGATGACATCAAACTGGCGCTATGTTTTGTTTCAGATAGGTAATGTTAGCCTATCACACAGGTCATACGTAGGTAGCTGTGAGCATTTATAAACCACTAGTTTGCAAGTGTTTACTGTGTATACTATGTATTTTTAACAGCAAGGACATCACCCAGATGATGATCTGATTTGATATTATGTCAACAAGTAAAGTGTCACTGGCAACTAAAGCGTAATTAACGTTTTTAGGGTTATGTATACCGTAAGCAATTCACAGCACTTGGTTAAAGGTAGGGAAGGATTTTAGTCTTGATTAAATATTGACAAAGTCAACAGTTACTATATGTGCTGACTTTGTCAATATTTAATCAAAACCATGACCTTTCCTTAATGTGATCCAAAGTGTTCTTGTGGTCTAAACCTGAACACATGCAGGGTACAGCATTTAAAGTCCAGTCTCCAGTGTCAAAGACCTGTGCTTTGAATGCTTGCCAACCACTCCAACCACATCTCCATGACTCTTTGTGAATAAGAAATGTTCTCGATGAACATACTATGCACTGAAATTATGTTTCCTTAAAAACCATTTAGTTGTATATACAGTAGCAACAAACACAATAAAATCAAGTAATTATATTCCTTTTTAAGTTGGATAACAATCAGCTTAATTAATCTTTGTTGATAATGGCTTATTTACAGCACACAACTCATTAAAATACACACACACGGTTTGTGCAATCTGCATCTTCAGTTTCATTTCATATTCTCAAGTTTCCCATTAAATTTTCTCATAAATAATTTCCTGAACGTCATGCTATATCCTGACTTCTCATCACTGTCTGGTTGACTACTGGTAAAAAGTGAGCCTACTGACCAAAGAACATGATGAACAGGATCATCTGCTTGAATTATTCTGTCAAGCTTTGTTTCACCCAGTTAAACCAATTCTAAATTGTCTTTTGACAGAAAAAAAACCATTCCAACTGAAGGTCACCTTACTTGCTTTTTCTCAAGCTTTCAACCCTATCTAATGGGGTCCTTATCAGTGGGGGTTTGCATAGTCGTTGTGTAAGCTTCACTTAAGCCAACACAGGTGAGAAGTACTGCAAGTGCTATAGATGAAATAATAACAGCTGTGGAGCTCACATGTTAACAGATACATCCCCATGACAACTGAGCACACTCCATCCACAGATGAAGACCTTCTGATTATGGTTGAAAGCTTTGAAGAAGCCAGGAATAAAGGAATAGTTTGACATTTTGGGAAATACCATTATTTATGAAGTGTATTTCCCAATGTTGAGCTATTTGAAGATGAGATGTTGTAATATCAGTGATGTTATTGTTAACTGATTATCTATCTAGACTGAACAGATTTATATTGACTTAGTATGACTTATATAGATATAAATGCAATCAAGAAGATTAACTGTCTGATCTAACTGGCAATTATAAAACATCAGAATAACTAACCTACCAAGTATACATTTAGTATAGCAACAAATCATTATATGTGGATTTGGTTCATTTCTTATGCAATATATACACCTTTTGATTCACAAATGTGCTTTATAAACTGTATGTTAGATATATGTGTACAATACTATTGAACTATTGAATGAAGTCAGACAATGTTCTGGTGAACATTAAGGAGAATGTTCAGCAAAAAATTGTGTATAACTGAAGGAAATTTTCAAAAACTGTTCGGAAAGACTTTTTTGAAAATTGTTATAGAAGTATAAAACATACATGTAAGATTTGTTAACAGTACTAAAAGAAACCCACAAGATTTAAATTGTTTTATGAGGTGTTCATATGTTTTATGAACATTGAGATTACTTCAAATACAGGAACTACCTTGTTGGATGTGTAGCTATGCAAGTAAAGATACTGTATGAAATGGATTTGCTAAGCTCTGTGTATAAATATTGATATGTGATGTCTTTGGCAACCTCAGCTACTCCACCACCTCACTATAATACAATACCCTACAATATGTGATCACCAGGAGTAGGGCTGGGCAATATATGAATATTAAATTGATATTGCGATATGAGACTAGATATCATCTTAGATTTTGGATATTGTGATTTTGCATAAGTGTTGTCTTTTCCTGGTTTTAAAGGCTGCATTACAGTGTTGTAATGATTGTTCTAGTTGTTCTATTATTTGCCTTTACCCACTTAGTCATTATATCCACATCACTGATGATGATTTTTCAAAAATCTCATTGTGTAAATATTTTGTGAAAGCACCATAGTCATCCTTACAATATCATTGCAATATCGATAACGAGGTATTTGGTCAAAATTATCGTGATATTTGATTATGTCCATATCGCCCAGCCCTAACCAGGAGTTTATTTCAACTCAGTCATACTCAGAGGTAGTTCACTAAATGCAGTTCAGACATTTCAGTTTAACTTCTCATAACAGCTGGCAACACCAGTGATCATTCAGGTGCATCACTGTAAAGGAGTGAATGCTCGTGCAATTTTATATTTTTCTTAATTTAGATCAATTTGTCTTCATTTTGTCTCTCTGTTTATCATTGTGAAAAAAAGCATTATTCATTGTGATTCACTGTTTTACAAAAACATACTGAAAACGTCCAGGGAAGTAGTACTTTTTATAGGCAATGTAAACAAATTAAAGCTGAAAGTCAGAACTTCAACCTCTATAGTATCTGTTTTATTTCACTACAAATGACTAAATACTAGCTGACTGTAAATAGAGCCATGCTAGCAGCTCTGTGAGGGTTTACTTGGGCACAGCTGTGATTTGACCTAAATGTTAATGCCAGCATGCAATTTCTATTTGTTTGGTATCCCTTTTCATGTCAGGAATGGGGTTTGACAGGCTGGCATATAATCTCCACTCTTTGGATGACTTACTTAGACAGTAAAATTCCTGTAATACCGCTATTTGTTTTCAATAATCAAATATCATCAACTTTTCCATGACATTGAGGCAGTTAATTTAGAGGTTAATATCAGATCAACAAATTTTTATCTGCCTAAAAATGCAACAGTTAGTCTAAGAAAATGTGAATAGTGATGTAAAAGCTTGTAGGCACTTAAGATTTGACATCTTTCATTCAAGACTGGAAAAAATACAAAACATTTTCACATTGCACATCCTCTTTTTTCCAGGTTTCTCAGATACAATGTCCTAATAACAATGATCATCTTTGAACTGTTTGATACTAAACCAGAGAAGAAGCCAAGACACTGATTACAAAAAAAACAAATCATCTTTATTGTTGTTCATTGCTGTGTCAGAAAACTGTGATTTTTGATTTGGTTCAGCAGAAAGTGAAATATAAAAAAAGTCAATTTGATCATTTTGATTGTCAGAGCCATTCCAGCTGGCATCGTAGTGGGTGCATCAGACCTGCTGGGTGATCATCTTCATCATCTGCAAAGCCATAGGTCCTTGATCTGAGGGAATCTGTGACAACAGAAAAAGGAAAAAAAAAAAATTCATTTAATATTTCTTATTGAGAAACAAGATAATGTAACAGCAAATAGGCCACAGCAAAGGCCAGCATATAAATGACAAACTGGTTATTTATAAGCAGACCCAAGAACAGGGATATCGAGGCCTGTTGCTGGAATGCGCTTTCTGTCAACCAGAGGATTATTCACTAGTGCTCAGCAAAAAAACTTGAACTACTGAAAACTTGTGTAGGAAATAAGCTCAGCAAATGCCAAGCAGACTACTATATAACCCAAACTTATTGAATCGACAGACACGAGATCAAAAATGTGTGATCTCTTTGTGGGGCAACTGTTAGGAAGAAAAACTGAGTTTGAGAGAGTCTAATTATTTTGAGAAAAAAGTTGTCATGTTATAAGTAGTTGTTAGTTTTAAGAAAAAGGCCATAATATTTTGAGAATTAAGGCATAATTTTGGGAGGAAAAACAAGTCATAGTATTACAAAAAAGGTTGTTATATTTCAAGAACCTAATGTGGTGTTGTATGATTAGATTGGACTACATGTATGGAAGATTTAAAATGCCTTAATAAAAATAAGTCAAACACAGAAATTTGTTTTTTGGAAATGGAGACACACAGCACGCGGTGTGGAACCATGGGTGGAGCTCATCAGTGCTGACACAAGCAGATGGCAGCCATGACAGACAGCCTTTCACATTAATACAGTTTCCTGTTCTCTCCTAAAATTGTGAATTTATTCCTGTAAAATAACTTTCTTGAAATTATAAGAAAAAGTGGCCCCACTAGTCCATCGCAGTATCTGTATTCCACATTGAGGATATTTTACAGACTACACCACTTTAGCTGGTGTCTTACCATGTGACCGGCTTTCAGGATCCAATAGAAGGAAAAGTTCTTGTAGGTCTTGCAGAAAGCTCCGGTAACGCCTGGGGAGGTGGGGTCATCCAGGGCGGTCCACTTCAGATTGTTAAATCCAGATAGCCCGTCCCACTTCAGCCGCTTTACCCACAACTCCTGACCTGGAAGAAGAAGAAATAGACATTCAATGTGGCAGAGCTGCATTCTATACAGAAATGAAACACCTGGATGGTGTAACAGACACTAACAGATGTACTGAATAGGACCTGTGTTTGGTCCTCAGAGTGAACCGTTCACAAATCACTCAGCTGCTCTGAATGTGGAACAGAAGGTAGTATGCTGAATAAGTTACCCATGGTGTCCACTATGAGATCCAGCTGTCCATTGTAGACAGTGACGTTGACTCCAGCGCTCAACAATTGGTCGACTATATCCACCACCGGCTTCATAAAGTCTCCTGACATGTAGGTGAACACATCCTCTGCCTGGCCTGGACACACAGTAAAGCATTATTGTCTTCTGAATTTGACAGATTTGGTTTCATATTTACTTGGCAGATTAAAATGTGCGCAAAAAGGAGGAAGAGAGGGGACTCACAGTCTACTGACGGACATATTTACAAATGTAGGTCTGTCTGTGACCAAAGCATATAAGGATCTGTTTCACAATTATTTAAAAAGGTAGACCTGGATAAAGCTGGCTGGCAGAATCAACTCTGTAAAAATGGTGATTATGCCAAAATTCTTATTTCAAACAATACCAATACTTACACCAAAGTCATATTTCTTAAACTTACTGGACTTAAACATCTGGAATAAAAATTTGCTCTGGAGTATGGAGGGTTTGTTCTGTCAAATTGCATCATTATTGGGTAGCCAATATCCCTAAGCTGGTGTTTTGGGTCTAGGTGGTGGTGGATGAAGAGCTCCACCTACAGGCACACATGGAACAATACTCTTACAATTCAGTATTACTGAGCTCTCTGATCTGTGCGTGGCTGCCATTTAAAAAAAAACAAAAAACAAAACACAATCCTATCGTGAGTGCTGCTCTTAAATATGGGGCTAGTTTGGGATTTATTTTAACAGGGCTCATATTTTGGGTAGTGGTCAGTTTCCTGCCCCCCTAGATGACTGCATTCCAACTGTGAGATAGAAAGAGGTGTAACCTGTGTAAAGTATTTCTTTAGAGAATAGTTTTGTCTGATTGCAAGTATTGCAAACAGAGTTTGGCATTCCCCAGTCTAATCTCTTCAATAATACTTAAGTCAAACAGTGTTTTTCCACGTGTAGAAAGACAGACTTTTGACTCTTACAACAGCTCTAGACCGCTTGTAAATTTTGTTCATACCCAAGAGAAAATTCTGCATACATAGTAAATGAGTGAATGCCATATATTTTCTCAAATAAATATGTGCCACTTCAAAAGGAATCTGTTTGCTGCTTCTGTTATTCTCCCTTACTGGACATTTGTATGTGTGTTAAGTGAATCTGTGCGAAAGGTTGTTTGCCAATTTATATTATGAAAATCCCCCCAAAGTATATGGATGATAGATACAGTACCTCCCCATGTGACATTCTGGGGGATGATACCCAGTTTCTTCCTGATTGGCCCATTCATCAGCTCACTCAGTGATTGGCTGTGCAAGGGTCGAATATGGCGACGTGTTTGCAGAGCTGGTGGAAAGAGGAAGAACACGTTAAAAGGTCAAAGTAGACAAATGAGTGTAAAAGGATTTACATTTAGACTTACACGTAATGAGCACATTCATTCACAAAACCCCATTAGCTGTTTTAAGAGATTTTAAAATTGTCGAGTGGATGCAATAATTTGGCGCAGTGTCTTACAGATGAAGTCCTCTCCTGTTGAAGAGGTACGTTTCTCATCCGGCTCCTGCGTGAGGATGTTGTAGAAGTTGACTCCGTTGGTGTTCTGACATGAAAATCAAAGAAAGACTACATCACACCTCATGATCCCTGAACGCAAACTGGATTGTAATGATGGAATGTTTTCTTTTATTCATTTTAATTGATACACAGCCACCATTAAAGTTTACAGTATACATCAGTCAATTTCACCATTGACAGCAAATTAGATTGTATTCCTTAGTATTTACTGATATATGCTATAAATAGCTGCCTTTATATGAAAAAGTTACAGCATTGAACAATGACGCCTAACATTTCCTTTGCTCTACAGCAGCTGTGGTTTTTCCTGTGTTGTACCAACCTGCTCCACCACCGTCTCGGCTACAGACCACAGCTCGGTGGCTTTCTTAAACTCTTGCTGCTCCACGGCTTGCTTTACTGCCTCTGCTGCACCGTTGACATCGTTCAGGCCATTATCATCCAGCAGTGACTGCACAGCAAAGAGACCAAATCTCAACACACCAGCTTGCTTCCAAAATCTTTCAAACATTTAAATAGTAACATTTGCCTACTGTTTGTTACTTACAGTAGTGTAGAGGTATGGTCCCCACGTCATGACAGAGTCTGTGGATGAAGCACATGTCTAACAGTGAGTAGTTTGGTCTTCTCTACACCTAGAAAGTGAAGATGAACTCTGCGGCCTCTTTTATTGAAACCAATCAATATAGTGTTTTACTTTTCCTGTATTGGCCTGTGATTAGCTAGTGTGCCTACTCATGCGGCATCTCAAGGGGCTTTACAAATCAGTACAGTATACAACACCCTCAATTCTTAGTTCATCAAGCATGGGTTAAGTATACCGTGTGTGCATTTTTCAGACATGCGACACACTTACCCAACTGGTGCTGCATGAACAGATGCTCAGGAGCGTGGCTACTGGGACATCCCCTAAGAATCTACAGCCATTCCTACAGCCCAGCACCATTCCACACCTTCCTAACCATGTTATTCCTTGGCATCTTTTGTTAATACATTTACATTTGGGTCAAAAATCTATAGTAAAGTCTAGTGAATGATAGTAGCTGGTATAGTAAGAAGGGTTTCACCTGAAGACTATGGAGACTTACAGTAAATTTAACTTGTGCTGATGCTTTGTACACACAATGAATTGCTGAAAATCTAAGTTTAAGGCCTTGCCATTGTGTAATGTACATGTAATTTAGCAGTGCCTTAATTAGTGTGTCCCATAATCCAGATGTGCAGCATTTCATTGGGCTTGTTTTTGATATGAAACATGTACAAAGGTTGAGGTATAGGTGTAAAGAGAGACTGATACTGACCCAGTGGGGAAATCCATGAGTCCCCAAGTGCCACACCAGCAAAGTTGCATTTCACTTTCCCTTGTGCAATGGCCTGGACAGACAAGACACAAAGTTAACACTCACAGCACCTGGTGTTGACCTCTTTATATTTTCAATGAGAAAATGTAGTTTGTCCTGAGGGTGGCCCTTAAGAAAAGATTGTAAAATAATTAAAATCAAAAAGGTTACAAGCCTCCCACTGTAACACAGTGGTACAAGGAAATCATCCAATGGAGAGGCTCAGTACTAGGATATAGGGCAAAGGGGAGGGCTTTATGAATATATAGCAGCATTTCATAAATTATCACAAGGATTATTTACATATATGGAGAACAGCAGTGTTCCCAGTATGGAACCCTGGGGCACACCTTTTGACACAGGGAGGAAGGAGGAGGAAGACCCAGCAAACTGGACACATTGTGTTATGGCTGACAAGTCATTTGAAAACCAACTAACAGCATGTCCAGAGAAGCCAATATTGTAGAGTCTATCTGCCTAAGCAACATGCTCAACTGTGTCAATAGCCTTGGAAAATCAATAAAAAAAAAAGCTGCACAATATTTTTTGCAGTCCAGCGCCTCAATAATGGCATTCACCACTTTGATAGCAGCGGTTATTGTGCTGTGTTGTTTTCTAAAACTTACCTGATGTTGTGATAGAATACCATTTGTGTCTAAAAATTCTTAAAGTTGTTCACTAACAAACTTTTTTAAAAACACATAACTTAGAGATCGGCCTGTAGTTTTTAACAACTGAGGGACCCCCTCCTTTCAGCAAAGGGAGAAGATAGTCAGGAATCTAATTGTTGGAAAGGGTAAGATTAAAAATATAAGTCAGAGATTCTGCTATAAAGCCTACAGCTAACTTGAGAAAGCAAGGATCAAGCTTGTCAAGAACTGTGGATTTGTTAGAATCCAGTTGCTTTAAGGCTCTATGGACATCTATCACATCAAGAGGAGTAAGATTGAATGGTTGAAGCATAGAATTAATTAGGGGTGGTGAAGAGTGAACCCTTTGCTCATTAGGCTGTTTTGGATCAGGATGTTAAGACTGAAAAACAAAGTGAAGAGAACCTGAAGCAGTTAAGAATGTCTAATTTATCAGACATGAGTCTTTTACAATGCCGGCTGGCAACACATTCGTGGTTACACTCCGAAATGAAGATTTTATTAACTTCCAAAGTCCTACTTCTCTAAAATAATTTCCTGACTTTGCAAGCCAACTGTTGCAAAGTCAGGAAACTGTTCTTTGGATCATGTTTTTTTGCCTACTCATCCATCACATGACAAGTCTTTGACACAGGGACTTTCCAATACCATTGACTTCACATGGACTTGAAGGGGATTTTGAAAAGAGAGGTGGTTACATCCTGCTGTCAGACTCACCTTGGTGAGTTCCATGGAGATAGCTGCGGCCATCTTCCCTCCATATGACTCAGAGAAGATGTAGAAGGGGACACTCTGCAGATAATAAAATAATTATCAGTTCAAATTTAATAGTAGCATATAGTGGGGCAAAGCAATGTCAGTGATTTTCTTTAAAAAAAAAAAAAAATCTAAAAGGAGATGGACTCAAAGCAAACTAGAAAGGAATTCCAGCTTGTATTGTAATAACATTCATTATTTCTATTTGTAAGAACGTTGCTTCTTGACTTGGCTTCTTTTGTCCCTTTCACAAACAAAGGCTGGCTAGGCTTAGTAGCTGGTTACCTGTTAGCTATAGTTACTACCTTGCTCCAGCCCTGACTCTAGCTGGCAAGTGAGCCAGCCAGCCTAACCAGGCTGTTGTTGGTTGGCCTGTGTCAGCTAATATCGTGCAATAAACTCTACTTACCTAAACTTTCGTTAACATGTTCAATTTGATTTTTTTCCAGCGTAATATCACAAGCATTACTGAGAATAATGATTAGCTTGGCCATAAACAGTGTCCAAATCTGACTGACAGATGACCTTGTTTGATAGTCAAGTTTAGTCCTGCCAAAATGGCAATTTCATTCAGCGAGATTGAAACATTCAAACTCTTGAGTGTTTGGACTTTTAGGTATGAGCACCTTAGGTTTGTTAGACCAGCTAATGCTGCCCCTGAACACTTGTGGGTCTCTGGTGTCTTCCAAGAAATTAAAATCAGAACTAACATGTTCTTTGCGACTCCTGTTTCATTGTGGAGTAATGTAACATGCTTCAGTGAAGACAACTACATTGTTGTGAGTGTCCAGCTGGCATACCTGAAACTCGGTCTTCTTGGTGAAAAAGTTTTGGAGCAGTACCAGCATGTCTGAGGCCACCATGGCCACGTCGGTTGCATAGCCGTCTGGCCTTTCGGCGTAGCTGAAGCCAGTGCCCACGGGGTTGTCTACAAATAAAAGACTGGCTGCCTGTACCTGTGAGAGCCAACACACAGAATCCTCATGTTAACCTGTATGTCGTTAATTTCAACAGATTTTACTTGGAGAATTATTGCAAGCTAAATTACAAGTTACAAAAGGTGTCCATTACAAGATGTTGGGTAAAGGTTTTCAAACACAATGCAAGTAATGATTCATCTTTAGTGAAGCATACAGGTCTCCTCTATATTAAAAAAAAACAACCTTTAAAGCATATCTCTGAGTGGACTGTCTTGCTTATTCCATGATTTCTGATCACTAAACAGCAAGTTGAACAAAAAAAAAAACAACACCTTAAAACCATTAATCTTACCCAGCTCGTCTTCCTGGGCTGTAGGTTCCTATCCAAAGGTCCAATCTCTTCAAAGTTCCCAAAACCACTTCCTGATCCTCCTGGTCCACCCTGACGACACATGAGCAGACATTCTGATCAGGTTCAAACATTAAGGTGTTGGTGTTACTTAATACAGCAAAAGTAAGTAAGTAAAACTTTATTTATATAGCACCTTTTTTAAATGCAGGTTACAAAGTGCTTTACACTGACATTGGCACACAAAGAAAAGAGGGCAAGAAAACCATAAAAGACACATTCAAGAACACATACAGACATCACATACGAACACAGCAAGCATACAGTCATCACCCAGAGCACACACTTGAATTTAACTAAAGCTATTCTTAAAAAAAAAAAAAAAAAAAAAAAAAAAAAGTAGGTTTTCAAGTGTTTTTTGAATCAGTCAACAGACTAAGCTGATCTGTTGGAAGTGGGGAGATTATTCCAAAGTCTGGGTGCCAGGGCAGCAAAAGCACAGCCTTTGGTTTTTAGTTTGGCACGTGGTGTGGCCAACAGGTTTTGGTTGGAGGACCTAAGTGACCACTCGGTAGTATAAGGCCATATACATCTAAGAACATAACATAAGCTGTTAGACACATCAAGTAACTCAATTCACAAAAAGATGAGAAAAAAAGATCACAAAAAATGAGATGAGAAGTTAAGTTCAAGTTTGATGATTATAAGCTGAACCTTTTTTTATTATGGGCCATACATTGCAGTCTGTCAATAGCTTCACTTTCTCTAATCAGAGTTTTATTTTATGGAAGAGCACAGGGCTATAAATGTTTTGATGTTGTAGGTCTAATAGGGAATTTCCTGAGGAAAACCCTTCATTCACTGAAGAAACACTACAATTATACCCACAGCAATATTATATCCAATTTTTACTGGTTTGACTCTTAAACATTTGGAGGGTTGGGCCCTACAGTTAAAGACACCTTACTGCATTAGTTAGTTCCTCTTCTGTGGTTGAAATTAGAAGCAACATTGTTGTTACTCATTTTAGTCATGCAGCCATATGCTTTTTTTCTACTTATGTGGAGATATGAACAGCCGGCTTCCAATTTTAACTCCACTTATATAAATAGACCACATAAATGTTTTAGTGTGTTATTTTCTACAAATCTGTATTTTACTATCAAATATTTCCCAAGACATACCATATTGTTTCTGACTTTTGAATGCATTCTTTCTACCTTTGCAGCAGCCATTGGTTTCCATATACACTATGCGAAAATCAATGTGCAGATACTTAAAATCTGCTTTAGTTAGCGTTTTAGTATTGCACTTCTATAAAGTTGGAGGACTTGTGACAAAGAGACTCAAAGAAGAAGCTCAAAATCAAGGCAGCAGAGGCAGAGACAATAGGTTCAAATAATAATAATATGTCACATAATGTAACTCTAAACTCCCTGCTCCCAACCTTTAACACAGGCTTTGTTATAAATTTGTGTGTCTAAGCCTGATGACGCTTCAACCGTCCAAATGAGTCATATCAGGTAGAGATCTTTCAACGTCACAGTCTTTTTTAATAATCCACTAGAGCTGAACAGGAAGTGAAATGAAGTCAGGGATATCTACTATATTTGACTAACTCAGACTGCTGAAACCTCATATTATCTTCAGATAAACGTTTTAATATGTTTATGCACAAGATGAGGACAGTAGATGTGGTCCCCCATCCCTTACATTGTATGTAGGGATCTTCCAATGGTCAGTGTGAGCAGGAGGAATGATTACAGTGAGCAAAACCTGTTCCAATGTTCATTTGGGCACCCAACTGTTGTTTTTAGACATACTTGAAAAACTGTGACCCTGTCCTTTAATGCTGCTTTGCCACAAACTTTTGACAAGAATAGGCAGACATAGCGTTCACTGGAAAAGATTACCTAACTCACGCAACCCCTGCAGACTGATTTTTCTCATAAATGGTAAATAGTGGCATCCTGGTGAGGAAACCACAATAACCCAAATCATGTACAGTATACAGCGTGTAGCTTGTTGTAAATAGGTTAATGCATGTAAACCCGATCGTGTCCTACCTGCAGCCACATGACCAGAGGCAGGTCGTTGTTTTCTGCAGATTGGCTGTCAGCATAATACAACCACCAGAACATGTGGGCTCCATCTCTCACTTCCACATAGCTCCAATCTTCTTTACTTGCCAGAGGACTGGAGAGCCCTGCGCAGAACAATTACATTCACTTACCGTGTAACATACAGAACAATTAAACTAAACTAACAAACCGGTATAGGCCTATTAAGCTATTAAAGTAAATAAACCAAACGTTACTTTCGTTTTGCAGTCAGCTGAGTCAAGGCATGTAACACGAAACCGATATTGGTGTTCGGTAAGTTTAACTTTCGTCGGTCAGAAAGCAGTAGATTTAAGCACTTGTAGGCACATATACAGACCATAAATCATACCTTTATTTATGAGGATGGCGAGTAAAAACAGCAAACTGGAGGCTACCTCTGTCCGGCCCATTGTTGTTGATGTGTGAGCTTGTGGACTGCGCTGTACGGCTTTATTGCTACAAAAATCATGTGACCCCGCCCCTTGTCAGCTGACCGACGTCCTTTTTTTTTCTTTTGGTAGTTCAGTTTTAAAATGAACTTTGCAGTGTGTTAATGTGCAGGAAGACAAAAACAACAACAAAAAATCCTACATTTGCAGTAAATTTAAAGAGAGGGAAAAATGGGAAAATATATAATAAAAGAAATTAATTCAAACAAATAAATGAACAACTGAATAAATTGTGGATTGTGAACAGGATTTCTAAAACTAAAACTATTTTCTAATATTAATCTTTCAAATCTGTCTTAAAACAACAGTCAGGAGCCCAATGAACATTGAAACATGTTTTTCTTGCTGTAATCATTCCTCCTGTTCATACTGACCATTAGAAGATCCCTTCATAATGTGCTTACAATGTGAGTGATGGGGACCAAAATCCACAGTCGTCCTTCTGTGCAAACAGGTATTTAAAAGTTTATCTGAAGCTAATATGAAGCTTCAGCGTCCAAAGAGGTCAAATCAAGTAGATATCTTTCAACATTACAGTCTTTTTAGTGCCAAAGTTCCTCTTTTTGTTACTATACTTCCGCAGCTCAACAGGAAAACACTGTCCGAGGAATTTATGCTAAAAAGACTGTAAATGTGGCAGATATCCACTCGCAATATCAATATCGAGGTATTTGGTCAAAAATATCGTGATATTTGCTTTTTTCCATGTCATCCAGCCCTAGTGTCAAGTTCTGAAACTGTGGCTGCAGCAGACCCCTGATTTAAAGCTATATTAAAACTTACACCTCCATGCCAGCAGTGGGCAGGGTTGTGAATGAGTGGCTTTAGAGAAGACGCTGGCCATGTGAGGGTAAGACTTCCTGTTGAGCATTTGTCCTTCAAAATAAATGTCCAAATCATGACTACCACAAGTGGTCAACATTTTTACTTGTAAGATTATGAAAATGAAGAATACAGTTTATATATGTGTTTTTTTTTATACAGTATAAGCTGCATATATCTGACAGACACCGACTAACGTCCATATTGAATACACTGTTGGACAATGTAGGCCAGTGGTTCCCAACCTTTTTGGCTTGTGTCCCCTTAAAATAAAGGAAAGTGTATGCCTGGGACCACTCATCACACGTCGCGATGTCGTTTAAACGAAAGAGGAGTTTTTGAAAAACGTCGAGGCCTGAGGAGATGAAATGCAGTAATTAACAATAAATAAAGCAGAGGTTTGAGAAAAGTTTGAAGAAAAAAAAGAAAATTGTGTGTCAGATTTTTTTTTTCTGCTGTCCTATCCTGTAATAGTTTTATTAATGTAATGAATACTTAACTAATAGATCAGTCACCATTATAAAGAACGACTTTTGGGTACATTGTAAAAAATCCTGATTTTTCCTTTACATTTGGTAACAGTGCAGTTGTAAATGTTAGTAGGGCATTAATAAAGGGTCATGACTTTCTCACTTTCTGATAAGCTATTCAGTTTATTTTTTTCACATGTTAATCAGTTGTAAATGATGTGATTTAATTCTCTGCAGCCTCTTTTAGTTTACTAGATATTGACACTCTATTCTGAAAAGTCCGGCCGGACGTATATGTTGCCGGCGGAACACGCGCATGGTGTGTTTTGGCGTAAGCATTGATGTTGTATCCGTGATGGCTGTTAACAGTAACAACTTCATCCGCGTGCGCTTGTACTTTGACTACCCGCCGCCGGCTGTTGTTGATTGCCGCATGTGCTGGCTGCTCGTGGATTTGAACAAGTGTCGCGTGGTGGCAGATCTGGAGAGTATCATCAGAGACAAGTTTGAGTTCAGCCGCAGGAACATCCTCAACCTCTTCCTAGAGGACTGCTACCTGCCGCACACGGAGAGCATCTATGTGGTGCGAGATAACGACAGCCTCAGGTGCTTTTATTGCTAGTCGTCTGGTCAGTGTAATGTTCTCTCATGTGGACTATGTGGCGTAACAGCTCAAACAGTCTGCACAGACAAGCACAGAGCAGGTTCAGGGGTTACTATGGTTACATATTGAACTTGATGTACACTCTGTTAGGTAAAATGTGTTCAGCATGAATGCAATAAGAAAAACTTTGATGCTCAACACTGATGTTGATATATTCTCATTTGCTGCTGGTCAAAGTGGTTAAAAGAAAGCATATTTCTGAAAATGTTAGTCTCTTCCTTTAAAGATGTGTTCCTGTTTTCCAGGGTGAAGGTGGATTGTCTGACTTGGGTGAATGGGCACAGCAGCCATCCAGATATATCAAGTGAAAACTGCAGAAAGAGACAAAGACCCACAGAGGAGGACGGGACGGGAGAAAATGGAGTGAATGCGGAATGGAGGAAAAAGAAGAGGAAAAAGAGGAGTGAGGAGAGCCTGGAGGGACACGCCAAGCAGACTTCAGGTGATGAGAAGAATAAGAAGTCACTCGGAAACAAAACAGAGAAGAAAAAAAGGAAGAAGGCAGAGGAAAATGGCCCGACTGCCACCCCGAAACCAGCTGCTTCTACCAAAAAAATTGCAGCAAGTGTGGAACCGCCAGTTAAAAGCACCAAGAAGCCTCCTGTGGCACAAGCAAAAACACAGAATGCTTCCTCATCAGATTCCAGTAGCAGCAGTAGCGAGGAAGATGAAGCTCCCAAAAAACCAGCTGCTAAAAAACCAGCTACCAAAGCACTATCTTCCACCCCTGCTGCTTCCAAGGCGCCTCCAAACCCTAAACCTGCTCAGACAAAATTACCCCCTCCCTCGTCATCCTCCTCAGAAACAGACTCCTCCTCTGATGAGGCAACCAGTGCAAAAATCCCGCCAAAAACCAAACCTTTAACCTCCCTAACTCCCAAATTAAGAGGAAGTGATAACTCACATTCTCAGCAGTCCACAAACAGCGCACAGAAACAGGGTTCCGGTGTGGCCGTGCCTCCTCGTAACAAAATCGGGGAACAGCAGGAGTCTTGTAATGCAAACGACGAAGAGGAGATAGAGCTGATCATCCGACGGCCAGTGCAGCAGCCGGTCCGTGGTGTGGGTAATCAGTCATCTTGGAGAGGTCACGGCCGGGGAAGAGGCAGGCATGATGGTTTTGGTGGTGGTGTTGGTCCTGGAGGGAGAGGGAGGGGTAGGGGTGAAGGTAGAGGGGGCTTCAGAGGGCACAGCAGCAACTCTGAGTTCAGCTATGATGGAGCCAAGGAGCCGTCCGCCCACACTGATTTACTGAGCAACATGTCAGTGGTCCTCCAGGTCTGTCTGCATATGTCTGCACCTTTATGACTTTATGACTAGACATTAGTGTTAAGATACTGTCATTTTCAATACCATTGCTTTGCTCAGTTGTTGAAGAAATAATAATTGATTTATCCTCGAGGTCATGTGACTTTTATTTGTCTTCCATAAGAGAGAATAGTCATGGATTAAATGAACTAAATAAAACTGAAACAAGTTTGGAGAGAGGTTTTCATTGACAGAAAAGCCCCGCCCCCCTCAATTACTCTGGCTATGCTTGTCAATCTTTCCATTCTTGCACTGAATATACAGATTACAAAGATAACAGTGGCACACAATGGGGAAATACTGTACAGTGGATGTGCTGTCATGAAGGGCTTTTTAAAAACAGAATCTATAACCTTACCAAATAATGTAGTATGAAATGCCCCTGGCCTTGAAAGTAATGATAGGTTTGGTTTCTACAGTACGTAGTATGCTATTTAACCAGGAATGCTAACGTAACGTTAGAGCAGAAAAGCACAGTTTAATACATTTGCTGTTTTTAGTTTTTTAAGTCTTAAAAAAGACACCACTGTCCGATTTCCTTATACAAAGAGTATCCCTCTTACTGCAATGCTTTAGCAGGTGGAGAAATAAAAGCTTAACAGGCCTGTTGTTCAGTTACTTTTGCTTAACTTTAATTGGATAATCAGTATTTGGAGGAGGGGTTTAGTAAACAGTCCAAATCTGAGAATGGTATTTAAATAAGTCTTGCTTCAGTCACAGTATTATTAGGATACAATTACATCTGTTGTGTGCATGTAAACATGGTCTGGTCATTGTATTAATACTGTGTATGTAAAGACATTGGGTTTAATCCTTCCTACATGTGTCTCTGTGTGCAGAATGGAGTAGAAAGTGCTCCAAAAAAGGACTACAGCTCCATGCCCCAGCTAGCTGCTCCTCCACAGGTGGGGCAGAAGATTGCCTTCAAGGTATAACAAGTCTAGTCTTATGAACTACAGCGTATCTGCTCTCACTGTACCCAGGCTGTTTAGCTTTGTAACTGGTTCCACTGTTCACTTTTTTCACCTTTCATTTTCCCTCAAAGCTGTTTTCAATCAAAAATGGTCATACAATTTTTTAACACAGTAATTGATTAATGAGAAAGTAATATGCAGACTAAAGGCCCGGTTACAAGAGCAAATAGAATTGGAATTGCTACAATCAGTGGATTTGCTCTTGGGGGTGAAGTTAATTTGTACATTTTTGCATGAAGTTCAACTTCGCTGAACTTTGACTCACAAATTCACACTTTTGACCTATATTAACAGTCTTGACAATACTGACCTTTGAGGGAACGGAGAGTTGGAGAATGGAGGAAGCTATTGTAGCTTAGCTTGCACCATCCACTTTTATTTAACTCCATCTGTAGGAGAATAAACTGCTCCACAGAACAGCCATGGTTTACAGTTATGAGACAGGAGTTGATGGTACAAATAAGTCGTATGAATAACTGTGTGAACTTATTTTCATGTTAGCAACTGAACTAAGAATTAGCAAGTTTGCTACCTTTTTTCTGTCTTCAATAAAAATCTTAATTTAATGAAATGATGTGCTAAAAATTGAGAGAGAAATGCTAGAGGGGAGTGAATGGCACCATATAGAGAAAATAGAAAGAAACTCAGTTATTGTGACTGACTAGTGCTAGCATGTTCCTGGCTGGCTAGTGTGTAAGTAGTTAGCTCACCAGCTACATTAGTTCACCAACTAGCCCTTACTAATAGCCATTTCATGCTGTTGCAAGCTGATGCAGGTGGACTGTTCTCAAGTGAAAATTTTCATATCTACCATAATTGCAGGCAGTAATGAACCATCTTCATGATCTGTCTTCCATTAATATAGATCCGCTACCAATAAAAGAAAAGCAATAGTATCAATTATGTGCATCTTTTGTGAAAGAAGAGTCTGAACTTAATATCAAGTTGTGAACTTCGTTTCCTAACACCATTTCCTTTGTGTGTTGACAGCTGCTGGAGCTAACTGAGAATTATACGCCAGAGGTATCAGAATACAAGGTGAGTGTAATATTTTTCTTCTGCAGTTATCAAAAATGCCAGTCAGTGTTGACTATATATCTCATGCTATTTGGAAGGAGCTTGGAGAGAGCACCCTAATGAAGTTTTGTTCATTCATACTACTGTAATGATTACGCTACTCACCAAACATGTTGCTGTACATTTTAGGAGGGAAAGATTGTGAGCTTTGACCCAACCACCAAACAGATTGAGCTGGAGCTGTTAAATGCCTCTCGAGGTAAGGATCATTTCACCACTGATGGGCATGAACTTCAACAAAATCAACAGTTCTCTGACAGTACTATTCACATTTTAAAAGTCTTAGTTCAAATTTAATATGTCCACATGCGAAAGCTTGTTTTTTCTTCCAAAACTGGGCTGGAAAATGTTGGAATCACTTGTATTGATGAGTAACCTTGTACGCCTACCATGGATATACAGCATTGTGGTTAGTTTAGGTTAGGGGAATAATATTTTCTGACTTCTTATGGAATTTCTGCTGGAAAACAGATTGTACAGTATTTTCCAACATATTACCCACATTTATTACTCATATTTTTTCTGCTTCTCCCTCAGCTCCTGTTGAGCCTGGCAAGTTTGACCTGGTCTATCAGAACCCAGATGGCTCTGAGAGGGTGGAGTATGCTGTGTCCAGAGAATCTTGCGTAAGCGTCAGCACATAGCCACTACTTTATTAATTACCTCCAGAACAGCAGCTCTTCCCATCTCAGGTTCTATGGGGTTCCCCAGCAAAATGAGGAATGGTCTAATTTCTGTGTGACTTAAAGCTGCATTCATTGATTATGATAGTCCAAGTCCAATATTCACTTCCTTTTAGCTCTCTTCTGGTGTCCACCAACTCTATCCAGCTCTTTGGCTAGTTGCTAATTTTATTTGTCTGTTGTTTGGTGCTGGGCAGGTAGTGTTCAGTGGATTTATCAGAACTTTTTTGTTGAAAAGACTTGCAAAGAAAATCAACCCAATGAGCTAAAAGAGGCTAAAAGACTCAGTAGATCTGCAGAGTTGGGTTCTATGTGGGTTGCCTTTTACATTACACATACGTAGACTACATTTCACATATTCCGCTAGTCAACCTTTATAAAAATGTTGACTAGTGCAGCTTTAAAGGCTCTGAAAACCTATTTTCTCAAACAGCCTCTTACTATGATGGATGAAGTCCCTCCCATGAGAGGCTTCTGTATTTGTCTTCTTGTTCTTTCTTGTCTCACTTTTTAAAAGTGGGTAGGCTTCAGTTGGAGAAGGGTGATGTCACATATTTCTGTGCACCAGTCAGAGTTTAGCAGCATTTTGAATCAGAATCAGATAGTGTGGTTGTTGGCTTAAGTTGTCAGGTCCTTGTCTATCACATCTGGTCAAACCACACCCACACAGTCCTGATCAAGCAGATTAGT